>NC_133103.1:52043717-52381611 GCF_022965805.1 Primulina eburnea | reverse complement strand
GAGGGCTAGGGTCGAAGCTTGCATGGCAGTACAACCTAGGGTTTTCGAAAATAGGGCTGAAGTTCAGTAGGAGTTATAGGCCGGTTTATGGGTCTTGATTGGCTTGGTTTAGGTTGAATATGTCTTATTTATGTGTTATTAAGTTTTGGTTCAAGTTTGGTTAAGTTTCGAGTCAATACGAGTCAAACCAGGATGTACGTCTAAGTTTAAAAACGAATCGCGGAAATTATCGAAAACCTAAATTTTAAGCCTAAGGAATATTTAAGGAATTGTTTTAAGGTAATAGGTTAAGTTTGAAATGATTTCGGACGTCGTTACGAGGTCTAGGTATAATTATGAAAAATTATGCATCTAAGGGTAAAACGATCATTTTACACCTAAAATTGTTAGACTTCCTTACAGTGCCCTGAATGCTGTAAATAATATTAATATGTTTATATTTAATGTTTATGAAATTATATGATGAAACGTTAAAGCTAAAAGACATGTTGCATGCTAGATTTAAAAAGAAAAAATGATTTGTATATGTTTGCACTTTTATAAGTGATGGAAATATGAAAAGTTGAAGGAGGTTAAGTGATTGTGACTAATACGATGATACGATGACTATGATATACGGCGATATGTAAGGCCATTGCTCAGATGACGGGTGAGAGTGTCGTTGATGTCCCCGCGGCCCAGTACTATTGTTACACGTAGATGGATTCGTCGACCTTCAGCTGATACGAAAGTCACAATTAACGATTTGAATTCAATAAAAAGAAAACGTATACGTATATGATGAAAGAAAACATTATATGATATAATGAATGGAAAAATGTTTAAGCGCATGCATGTTCATGAAAGCTATTTTAGGTAAAAATATTTTCACAGTTGCATGTGGATTGTATATGTATTACTTGTTATCATAGTTAGGTTTGTTGAGTTAATAGACTCACTAACACTACAAAAAAAAGTGTTTCTAGAAGCGGTTTTTGAGGAGCACTTCTGAAACCGCTTGTGCAAATTGAACAACAAAATCGCTTTTACTTAAACCGTTTCTATTTCCTTACTTTTAGAAGTGGTCGTATAACCGCTTTAGTAGCGCAATTTTTAGTACCGATTTGTATCAACCGCTGCTATAAATTACTCCTATTAATTTACCTATTAGAATCATTCTGGAAACTACTCTAATTGAATTTTTTTAACAGTGGTTTCACAAAACCGATGTTGTGGACTGCCCTTATAGCTCTGTTTTTTAGGTTTGATTTGAAAATTGCACCATTAAATATATTTATAAACCGTTTTTATAAATTACTCTTATTAATATCCTCATTGAGGAAATATTTAGCGACGGTTTTTTGGAAACACCGTCGCTAATATTTGCGACGGTTTAATCATAACCGTCGCGTTGTTCACAAGGCGACTGATTTTAATGACACCCGTCGCTTTATTTAGCGACCGTTTTATCAAACCGTCGCTAAATTTAGCGACTGCGGTTACCAAACCGTTGCTACATTTAGCGACGGGCAAAGTGAAACCGTCACATGTATTCGATTAGCGACGGTTTACAGTTATACTGTCGCTACATTTAGCAACAATCAGAAGTAAACCGTCGCCTAATTTAAATTTTGAAAATACCGCCATAAATAGCGACGGTCCGCGATAAATCGTCAGCCAAATATTCTATAAATACCACTACTTCGGATCCTTTTTCTCACATCACTTCACAACACTTCAAATTTTTCTCTCTTACACAATTTTACCACTTCACGATAATAAAATTTTTTTACACGCTTTTAATTTGGATTTAATGTAAATTTTTTTCCTTTAAATTTTGGTACATTTTTAAGTGTTATTAAGATCAGGAATTATGTTATCATAGTAATATTGTAAGTATTTTTAGATTTATTACATTTTTTTATTTTACCCAAAATATTAGCGACGGAAATTATGAAATAACTGTCGCTAAGTTAGCGACGGAATGCATGAATAAGTTGTCGCCAATTTTAGCGACAGTTGACTAACTCCGTCGCTAAATTTGGAGACGACGGTGTAATAATCTGTCGCTAATTTGCGACGGTTTCGCATACATCCATCGACTTGTAGACGACGGTTTCGTATAAACCGTCGCAAATTGTAGCTACAATATCAGCAAAATACCGTAATGGATAATGGGTACGAGTATTATCAAACCGCACCTAAAATAAACAATAGAAGCGGTTATTCAACTTGTAGCACCGGTTGAAAAAACCGCTTCTATAAGATATAAAGTCATCAATAAGAGGAGCGATTTTGAAACCGGTGGTACAAGTGCTGGAGCGGTTAAAAACCGATCTTAAAATTGAAAAGACCCGCTTCTGTAAGAGTATTTTTTTGTAGTGTAAGTGTGATCGATGCAGGTGAGCATGATGTTGATGTTGATGTTAATGGAGGACTTGATGATTGAACTAGCTGGACTGAAGGTGCACATAACCCGACGGACCGTCGCTAGTTTTTCGCACTTATGTTTGTGACTTATGCTCATGATTAAGTTACTTTTAAAGATTTTACGATTATGATGCTTTTGAGAGGATGTTAGAGTTAAGTTTAATTTTGAAACAATATTATGTTAGATTGGTCGACGTTTTACGATTTTATGTTTGAATTACTTTATTTTGGATTTTCAAGTAATAGTTGATTGATTTATTTTAAATGGTGCAAATGTATTTTTAAAATATATATGTATATATATATAGTAAATTCGGCTGAATGGTTGGAAAAAAAATCTAGTATATTTTAAAGAAAAACGAGTAGTGCACGTTTCACACTTCTGATCATTTTTCTTCTTTTAGAATATTTTCTCATATTTGGATTTTTTTTCCATCTCTAATAGCTTCTTACCATGTTTCTATGGCTTGTTTCAATCTGTAATGAAATGATATTTCTTATCACAGTTAAAACAAGCTTGATTATTATCAGTTTGATCTTTTCTACGATAATAATTATATTGAGAATGATTCATTATCATTAATTTGCCATATTTTTTTAACGAATAATGACATCGCGTCTTTGTTTTTCTGGTCAGTAGTTTTTCGGCTGGAAGCTTCTTCGCTAGCGATTGGAGTTGAAGTTGGGGCTTCTAGATCTTTGGTTGGTTGTGGAGTGAATGGATTTTCTTCTATCTGAATCCTCAACTCACAATTGTAGACTTCAAGATAACCAACAAATCCCAATTTTATTTGCATTTTACTCGAAAGAAGTTATCCCCCGTTCCCTGTGGATTCGACCCTACTCACTATTTCACTCATTTTATTTAGAGAGTCAGAATTTAAGTGGTGGCATAACGACAACCAATTAATATGACAAAACGATGACAGATTCAGAAATTTCCTCCAACCAAAACTTATTATTATCTATTATTATTAGTGATAATATTAATATTAATATTATTATTATATTATTAATACTAATACTATTATTTTATTATTGATATTATTTTCGGAGCGAGTTCAGGGATGATGATAGTAGTTCATACCCGCCGCCCTGAACTACATCAGAGATTTTAAAAATTCCTCGAACCTGAACCCAAATCCGTAAAAATTAGGAATCCCCATCCCGTTTCAGGTTTTCCCCACAGGACTCCAAACCCATGGGGAAAGTTGTCATCCATATAATTTTCATCACATTCATTTCTCATTTCATCTAAGATCAATCACATGGATATAATAAATTTCTCATTCCATTTCTTCTCACATTTCATTACGAAGTTGATTCCATTCTTCTCTTATTTCATTCAAGCGTACCAATCATGCTCATAGTGATCATTATACAAATTCTACATATTTAAGAACCATCGGTTCAACTGATCGCCTTTATTTACTACTGCATCTGCATATTTATAGTTGAAAAGTTTCAAAGCTGCTTTTCGAAGGTTAGATATTGCTTTTTCATCGATCATCTGTACTAACTACGGACATATTACCAGCATAATGAACTTGTCACTTTCATCATCGCTGTAATAAATGTCATTTAATGTCCTTAGCTTTTTTCGGCTTTAGCCCTTCTAGCTTATGGAAAGTTGATTGACGTTGGACATTTTGAGAAAAAATCTGTCACTTAGAGTTGGTAGGATACTATGTCGTAACACTTAAACAGAGTTTTCTTGAGTTCAACGTATCCTCCTCTATTTGTTCATATTTGACCAGTCGAAGTGCGGATGGAGTTTAATGGTTATACGTCTGGATTTCATATCTGATTTGGTTTGATTAGAAGAGAGATGATCTTTACAGCTTGAGTTGATAGTAATCCTTGAACAATCTCTGAAATTGATCCAGTTTGAAAAGTCTATAAGTACAAAAGATAACAGTCGGATTCTAAAACAACTTGATGTTGTTGTTTGTCTATCATCAAAACTCAATGTTAAATATAATTCTCTTTTTACTTAATGTAAAAAAAAATATTCTAACAATGTTAGATCTGCTTTTTGTTTTTTCCAAAAAATTTACTGTATTTTGTACGTTCAAAAAAATTACTATATTAAAAATCATGTCATTCTCATAATGTTTTGGACTGTTGGTCATTTTGTCTTCATTTTTTTTTTGTTTCTTTGTTTTGGATCTGTTTTCGTCCTCTCTTATTTTCTTTATTTTCCTTGTAAAACGTGTATCAGAGAAGCACAGAACCAAGTGTTTTTATCAACATTTTCTTCAAATGGAGTGGACCCTTTTTCTTCCATGTCACAAATTTCATTTCAAACATTATTTACATTGATATTTAATATATATTAGTATATATTTCATAGTCGTCCATTGAGTTTTTTTTGGTTTTTTTCTTCTCTATGGGATATATATTTGTAGTTTTATGGATAAATAAATTTGTAGAAAAACAAAATATAAATATATAGAATATCCCTTTTGCGCATTAATTTCTTCAATCAATTATTTTATTAATTATTAGGTAATAAATCAACATTAAGAACCATGCATATAATTTGGATTTCGTTTCAAACTCAAGCTCGTAACTTGAGATATACAAAATTAAAACGGAAATGCTGGAGGCCAACACGTAAAAGTTACTTACGAATAGGGAATTACCCGACAATTTGTGACAGATTGGATAAAAGTAAAAAAATATGTTATGGAATATATCTTTTTAAGTATTTTTTTAAAGAAGATATCAGTTTTATGGTTGTATAAATTAATGAAAATATTTTTGTTTGAAATAAATAGAAGCTAAACCGAATTTGAATTTTCCTTCTAAAAAATAATTTTTTCTCCAAATTAAAACTACGACTTAATATTTATCGTGTGTATGAACTTTAATAAAACATAATATATTGAATAAATTTTCCAAAAATTTGCATCCGCCTCTTGATGATGTTGACAAGATTCACGATCAATTACATAATTTTTTGAAGGTAATGAAAAAATTTCAATTATAATAAATAAGTATGATAAAAATATTTTCGGCTCGAATTCTATCTCGTAGAGTAGGCTCTACGGTCAAAGTAGCGAGATTAGTGACCTTTCCCTTAGTATAGACTTCAAAATCAAACATCTGAATTTCAGTTTGTAGAGGTTTCTGCACTCACAAATGGGCTAAGACTGTCCATACTCAAAATGTCTGCAACTACATTAACTTTCTCGGGATGATAACTAATGTCGTAGTTGTAATCCTTTTCAAGTTCTAGCCAACTTCTTTGTAACATTTTTTTTTTGACCAGAACTTCTTTGTAACATTAAAACATAAAAATACTATTATTTCATTTATTAATTCGAAATACACAATTATTATATCACACTGTGAAAAATTTTAAATTTTTTAAATATCCACGAATATAGTACTAAGAAACAACTATATGAAAAAACTAAATTATATCTGTATGAATAGGTCTCTTGTGAGACGGTCTCACGAATCTTTATTTGTGAGACGGGCCAATCCTACCGATATTCACAATAAAAAGTAATACTTAGCATAAAAAATAATAATTTTTCATGGATGACCCAAATAAAAGATCTGTCTCACAAAATACGACCCGTGAGACCGTCTCACACAAGTTTTTATCTTTAGATGTATAATATTTTTGAAAACCCCCTGTTTTCCAAAACAAATATGCGTTAGCACACTTCATAACTTCTCCATCTCTCGGCCATCCATATTTGTTTGTCTCTCTCAACTCTCTTTTTTCTTCAACTAGCTAGTCCATCAATTGATGCTCTTCGATCCCATCGAACGCAGATTATCTTCCCATCTTTTGTGATCAATAGATTCATCAAGAACATCATAATTTTTTTTTTCAGATCCTTATCGGATCTCGACTTATTTGTTTCATCACGCTTCGTTTGTTTGTTTCATCAGCTTCAATAAGTTTCTTCATTAAGTAGATCACGTTTGGAAATTTCTTTTCACGTTATATATTTATACTCAGATCAATGTTAATTATATTTTCAAAAACTTAATTATAAATTATATGAACATGTAAAGAATCTTGTATAATTTCAATCTCATAATAAAATAATCTTCATGTAGCAAACAAACTGGGCTACATGCCCTTTGTGAGCTGTACTGAAGAAATTTTTATTATAAATCAATACTGTAAGTCTAATTCGAAATACTACTCGTCCCTCTTTTATTGGTCAGAAATCCCGATCTTTATAGCTTACTCTTAGACTTCACATGAGCAATCTTTATATTGGTTTTCATTCCCACTTGTCTTAAAAAAATATATATATATATATATATATATATATATATATATATATATATATATATATATATATATATATATATAGCCAACAAAAGTCTGAATAATGCACCAGAATAAAAATCTATTAAATATTATGACTGATGTCCCCGTAGACACTTGTAATTTCAGCACAGCATTTTCAAAAAGATATCGGCTATATGAAAATAGTTTTTATCAAACCATATTTTTAAAGAATGAATGGAAATTATATTGACATGCGCTCATTACATGGAGATCGAAGGGAGAATTAGGGTAAATATTTGATTTCAAATATTTTTTTCTCGTAAATGTATTTTTAATCTCATCCAAGTAATTATTATTTTAAATTCAGTTTCGTAATTCTCATGTTTCTTTTGTTAATTAATTTTTTTAATATAAATTTAATTATATCATCAAAACTCAAAACCCCGTATTATGGAAAAAAACTTAAATAAATGAATCCGTCTACACATGATTTACAACCAAGGTTCTAAAAAACGTGAAGTATCCCGAAGCGTGGATGTCGAGCTCTAAGTTTTTCAAACTTAAGTGAGATTAGGACAAGCTTAAGCGTAAAAAAATATTTTTTATCTTTAGTTAATTGTAATTATTTCAAACCAATAAATAGATAAAAAAAAAATACATAAATATGATAAATTTAAGTCTTATGCATTAATTCTCATATTTATAAAAGCATAAAAATCTCAAAATTACGATCTTTGTTTGTTTTTGCAATTAGACCACATTAAAAAATGTTAATATTTGTCAAATCATTGTCAGACATGTTTAATCATAATTAAAATTTAAAAATAAACATTTAAATTATAAATCTAATTTATTATTATAAAATAAAAGACATACTTTCAAAATAAAAAAAATTAAAAATAAATAGATGCGATTAATTGTGTTTAAGCACACTTAATTAAACGCTTTAATTAGGCTTAATTCGATCAAACTAAAGTTTGACCGTTTTTTTCGGCTTTTCTCCGAAACAAAGCGTTTTTATCGAGCTTCAAGCTTAAGCGTGCTTGAGCGGAGTTTAAACGAGCTTTTTAGAACACGGTATACAACCGAAAAGAATTTTTTGAACTAAAACAATTAAACAAAACCAGATTTTCCAATTTAAAATTTGATATTTAACTGAATTTTTTTGACAAATATAAAAATTTACAACATAATCCTTGACAAATGATGCAGTGCCACGGCATTCCTTGTAACAACGTGCCGCGTGTCTACGATTCGTTGGCACTAAATTGTCGTAATTATTGCAGAATTTAATATTGGAGATTATTCCATTTAGCTTTTCTAGTCAACCAAAAGGAGGAGAGAAATATTTACGTGAATAAATAGAATATATATAATCGGTATAAAATAACTTTTTATACCTGTTTTCTTAAATTTAAAATGTTCCAATAATTCCTGGAAAAATATATTTGTAATCATTTTGTATTACATATACTCAAAGATAAGCTATTTTAAATTGTAGTGTGACTGGCGTAAAATAGATGGCAAACAATATTACTGTAGTTATATACGAGTAGAGCTTTTGTGAGACGATCTCACGAATCTTTACCTGTGAGATGGATCAACCCTACCGATATTCACAATAAAAAGTAATACTCTTAGCATAAAAAGTAATATCTTTTCATGGATGACCCAAATAAAATATCCTTCTCACGAAATACGACTCATGAGACCGTCTCACATAAGTTAATTTTTGCCTTTATATATTTATGTAATTTAATTAATTTAATAAATATATGAACTCAAGTACATAAAAATTATAATATACAAACAAACCGATTAAAACAAGAATTTACATTTTTCGACAAAAAAACAGATTTTACATCATAATTACTTAATTAAAATTTTCATTTATTCAAAGCTTCCAACACGACTTGGATTAAAAACATAAAGTTATGCATGTTGCCATTAAATAGTTCACACACTATTACTTTTAAATTTAATATTTTCTCCATCTTCACTGAAACCTAGCTTAGGCCCCCCTTCATTTCCCATCTTTCACCGGCTGTTAATTGTTTTCTTTAAACATTTTTATACAGCAAATCTTTTCTTAGATCTGCAAGTGTATTGGTCCCTTCAATTTTCTTGGGAAGAAAAAGCAAAGAAAAAAGAGATCATTTTTCATCTTTTCGTATTGTTTCATGTAGTTTGATTTAGTATTCTTGATAATCTTCTGTGAAAACCCTATTTATCTTCAAGATTAAACCCCAAAAAAAAAAAATCCCAGAAAGAAGGGCTAGCTTTTTGTCAAAAAAATTTGATTACCGATCTTGTTATATAAAAAATTCCTCAAAAGATTATGATTTTTTCAATAAATTTTGTGAAGGAGGAGTATGTAGGAGCAAGCTCATTAGAGTACTGGGATAGCGAGGAACTGATTCCTCGGCCATTGGAGACTTTGCAAGAGACTGGTCCGCCGCCATTTCTCAGCAAAACTTATGATTTTGTTGAAGATCCAAGTACAGATGAATTCGTTTCGTGGAGTCAAGGAAACAACAGTTTCATTGTTTGGGATCCTCAAAAATTTGCAACCAATATTCTTCCAAAATACTTCAAGCACAATAATTTCTCAAGTTTTGTGAGGCAGCTTAATTCTTATGTGAGTAATATTCTTAATTTTTTTTCTCAATTTGTTTAAGCAGGTTTTGAATTTCTCCATTTCTCCCTCTTTTTTATTTAGTGGAGGAAAAGAAAATTATTTTAGTTCCTCTAATTTAGCATAAGTTCGATCCATATATACTACGAAGGTTCATTAGATAATTAACTACTGTATGCGACATTGAAGAGCTAGAAACTAGCTTGAAAAATCTTTTGTTCCGTTTGTATTGATGAATTTGGAAAGATGATCCATGATTTAAAAGAGTAAGATAAAATAAAGTAAATTTCAAATTCCTTCTGTAACAAATGAAATAATTTCGAACATTTTCATTTCACATCAATTCTTTCATTCAAACGCACACTACAAGAAAATATGAATTCAACAACACTTAAAAGACAACGGTTTTATCGGATAACTGTTGTCTTTTTACTTTTAACAAAAACCGTTGTGGATTAGTGTGCTTTTGGACAAACATCAACAGTTTTTGTTAAAACCGTTGTGGATTAGCATGTTTTTTGGACAAAGGACTACGGTTTTAGTAAACTGTCATCGATTAGCCTGTTTTTTGACAAACGACAATGGTTTTAGAAAACCGTTGTGGATTAGCATGTTTTTTTGGAGAAATGACAACAGCTTTAGTGAAACGTTGTTAAAATAGCGACATTTTAAACAAAAAACCGTCACTATTTAAAAATTTACGACGGTTTTAATTTTAAATTAACGACGGTTTAAATAAAAATCGTCACCACTAGCGACGGTCTTTGCTTAACCGTCGCTAATAGCGATTGTTTATTAAACGTCGCTAATACGGTTTTTTCTTAACTGTCGCTTTATAAACAACCGTCTCTCATAGCGATCGTTTTTGAGCGACGGTTGTTTACCAAAAACTGTCACAAATTGTCTATAAATACTCGCATTTTCGGTCTATTTCACTCCACACCTTCCACATCTAGGATAAATTTTTCTCTCTTATACGATTTAGGATAAGTTTTTTCGTTTCAATTCTTGGTAAATTTCTAAGTGTTAGTTAAAATCATGAATTTTATTAGTTTAGAAAAATAGCAAGTTTTTTTGTTAGATTTATTAAATTATAAAAGTATTTTTTTTATTTTACTTAAAAAATTAGCGACAGTTTAGACACTGAGTCGAAAACCGTCACTAATTGAAGATAATTTAGTCAAAAACCGTAGCTTAAACCGTCGCTAATTACTGACGACTTAGTAAAAAATCGTCGCTAATTGTAGGGACGGTTTATGATTAAACTGTCGCTATTTAGCGACGGTTTTTGAAAAACCTCAAAAACCGTCGCAAAATATAGCTACGACAACAGTTTTAAACCGTTGTCGCTGAACGCTTTCAACAACACTGCTAATTACAACAGTTTTATATGGCCTACAAAAATTCATTGTCATTTAGCGTTTTTGTTGTAGTGGCAGTTAACCCTCTAGTATGTGATTTAACACAAAAACTCAGTCTCGTGAATTAATTTTGTGAGACAAATCTTCTATTTGGATCATCCATGAAAAATATTACTTTTTATGTCAAAAATATTATTTTTTATTGTAAATATTACAGAGTTGACTCGTTACACGAACAAAAATTCGTTAGAATGTCTCACAAGAGACATACTCATAATTTAAGTGGGTTCTTTATATTTGTTTAACTTCAAATTTGTGTGCAGATTTGATTGTGTCAATGTAATTTTTTTAGGGAGTCAATATCATTTTTCGTAACTCCATTTTGGGATGAATTTGAAATTTAACTCAGTTTAAAAATAATAATTTGAGATTTGAAATTTATTGTCAAATTGATTTGTCCAAACAAATAAATGAATTTGATATTATGGATTTGAAATCTCTTGATTCAAATCCATTAATCTAAATTCAACATTAAGAGAATGTTTGCAATAACTAAAAATGAATGATTATTGGCTTTTGGCTTCAAAAATCAATTTTGTGTGTTTCTTAAATCCAGATTCTGGGTTAGCTTCTTCTTAGTTTAATTAAATCCAAAAGTTGATAGGTGCTGATTTTGCTTCTACAAAAATGATTATAGTAACAAGTGTATTAGAATCAATTATTTTTCCAACACTTCACTTCTGATTTTCAGCTTTTCATTTTTGTTTCCAAACAATATGCGCTTTTGATTTTTTCACACATTTTCATAATCTTTAAATTTAATCATTTCTTTAAAAGTGTAATCTATTGCGAACACTCCCCCCTAATCTCTAACCCATGAAATATTTCTAAGCGTAGAGCGTTTTAGTTAAATTGCATGTGTTGAATGGATTTAAAAGCAAATTCTGCATTTTGTACTAAAAAATATGATTTTCGCAATATTATTGTGAAATGACTATGAAGAAACGTGATTTTTCAGGGGTTCAGGAAGGTTGAATCCAGACAGGTGGGAGTTTGCGAATGAAGGGTTTTCAAGGGGACGAAGGCATCTTCTAAAAAACATCATAAGAAGAAAGACACAATATTCGAGTTCTTTAACATCGAATCAAAGTCTAGATTCGTTCGTGGCTGTGGGAAGTCTTGGATTAGTTGCAGAAATTGATCGTTTGAGGCGCGACAAGAAAGTTCTGGTGACGGAATTAGTGAAACTTAGGCAGCAACAACAAACAGCTCTGTCATGTCTTAAAACGTTGGAACAAAGGCTTATAAGGGCAGAAATGAAGCAAAAAAAAATTGTGAGTTTCTTGGTTAAAGCTACACAAAACCCCACTTTCTTGCAACAAATAATGCGAGTAAAAGACGAGAAGAAAGAGCTTGAAGAAGTAAAAAGCAACAAAAAGAGAAGAAGAGTACCCGTGCATGTCTCAAAAAATGTTGGGGCTGAACAAGTAGTGTTCCAGGAAGGGGAAAAAGCAAGTTCGGCCACAATTGGATTTCGAGAATTAGGCCGGGAAAGTGAAGAAAACGCACGCAAAAATGATGTTGGAATTGAGAAATTTGTGGATGGGGGGTTCTATGTTAAGCAAGAACCTCAAGAGTACGGTCGTGAAGTTCCAAGATTTGGTGATTTGGAGCTTGAGAAACTGGCCTTGAGTAAGCAAAAACCTCAACTGATCGTGGAGGGAAAATATTTGGAAAAAGGGGATTACAAGCCAATTGATGAAGCATTTTGGGTGGATTTGATAAGTGAAGGGATAGGTGAAATTGGCGCAGTAGGTGTTGAGGAGGGTGGGAATGATTTGGCCGCAGAATTGGGATTCTTGGGCTCAAACCTATGATAGAAAAAAGGACTTTTACATATTTTTGGGCTTATATTTTTTGGCGCTCTAATTATATCAATAATAATTTGTATATCGAATTATTGGTGCTTAAAGTAGAAAAATAATTTAATGTTAAAATTAGTCTTCTAAGTGTTCATCATCAATCAAGTTTGCCTTTTATATATTTTATTAACAAAATTAGTTTTTGTAAGTACTATTTACGTAATATCAATAGTTAGAGCGCCCAAAGTTTTCGTGAAGACCAGAAATTTTATTCAACATGCATGCCTAATTCGAAATTTTTTTCTGATCTATATTGAGGACAAAGCGCAAATCTGATTTAAGTTTTAGAATTTAATGGAAAAAGATCATGAAATTCATTGCAATTTTTAGGCATAAAACCCTTGTACCAATCCAAGAGTTAGAAATGAATACATTATGCTAACAACCATAACTGTATTTGTAAAGACCCGAAATCTTGCAACGAGAATACCTTTATATGTCATCGGAAATTTCAGCTCATTTTGACACAACGTTTTCGAGTTCTATACAATCATAATCTTGGGAATTTGAATAATCATTTTTCCTCTTCATTATTGACAATTTATCATCATTTTAATGACTAATTTAAACCACAATAAATTAATCATTAAACTAGTAAAATAATGATAATTAACATGAGGTTAATGGTCATGAATAGGTGTCATTAAGAGGAGGTTAATGACCAGTGAATAAGTGTTTTAAATATGAGATTAATGGTTATTAAGAGGACAAAAAATCCTCCCAAATCACTCATAAATCTCGACCACTTCAAGCAAAGAGAAGAAGCTACATCCGGCCATTGTATTGCTGTCAAAGTGTTGCCCAAATCGTGACCGAAGTGTTGCCCGTGTTCGACCCAAGTTTTACACAAGTATTGGTTAAGTTCGAATCATACATTTTGAACAAAGAATAAGTGGATTTTTTGCTATAATATAATTTTGCACATTTGTCCTTCGTAAGTGGGCTTTTGTTATGTATATATTCTTCGCAAGTGAGTTTTTGTTTGCCACATTTGTTCTTCATAAGTGGGATTGTTTTAAAATATGTTGCACATAATTATCTCGTTTTTGAAAGCTCGTTCGAGCATAATTCCTTGTTCATGATATATTTTCTTCAAGATTTGTCAAATTATATGTTCAAAGCACTGTTAGGATTCGATTAGATATGAGAAATGATGTGACACCCTAAAAAAAGGTGCATAAATGCATTTTTATTAGTATAAATTTTATTATTTTCACTTTTAAAATTTTATCACATTATTTTTCGGTACAAATTTTATTTGTCCAAAGCATCTAGAAATACATTAAAAAACATCACAATACACTTAAAAATTCATCAAGCACTATGAGGTTCTCAGTCCAAAATCAAATACCCAAAATATAATAAAATATTATAATTAAGCTCAACATATGTGTTAAGTAATTAATTACAATAATTATTAAGTTCAATAGAAGATAATTAAGTTCAATAATTAGATACACGAATATAATAATATTAATTTTGGATAAACATGAGATTTTTTTCATTTAATAAATAAATAAATAAATAATAATAATAATAATAATAAAAAGATAAGCATGATTACGGCTATATATACTGCACTTCTTCAATTCACAAACCAACAAAAGAAACAAACCGAGAGAGAGAAGGAAACTGAAGAGGGAGGAGGAGGGAAAGGAAAAGAGAGAAAAAAATATAAGGAAAAAGCTTATAACCTTTCCGAAAAATCCCGATAAATCACCAACTATTCACCTCATATAATAAAGCAATATAGCACTGGAGGTGACGCAAAAGGATCGCTCAAAAACTAGAAAATCAAACAAAGATAGTCCTTAAAACGGCAACGGTATCCCGTATTCAGGCTAGGTACTTTTCGCTCATTTTTCTTATAGCTACACACAAAACTAGAGGTCGGTTTGAATATAAAAGTTGTACCTCTTGTTGCACAGATGAGGTACATACCGCCCGTCGTCCCAAAATATTGCTGGAACTAACATTTTCGGAATGCCGGAGTACCTTAGTTAACCATACGGCGATATTTAATTCTGGTGTTGCTCGGGTAGGAATTTGACAAAACTTTCAACGGAAGAATTAAAGATCTTCAAAAGTTACATATGGTGGAAAAAACACGGCCGTGCATGGCTGCCGGAAGGCGACTCACGCGCCGTCACCGTCTGCGCGTGTACTGAATGCGCCGCCGGATCGACGATTTTCCCGTGGCCGAACGTTCCTGAGGATATTTACGACTTTTTGGCCAACTTTCGTAATGTTTGGATATACCTTCTAATTAATATGAATTCTTGAAACTTAACTAAAATCAACCGGATTAAATTTTGAAGAAAAAATAATCTGGAAATGATCAGCTAGTTACTTAAAAACTCTAACATATAAATATCATTCATAATATATTTTTAGGACTTGCTCTAGCAACTCGGATTATTAATCAAGCCTAAACTGTAAGTTAACAGGTGAGGAAATTACTATTCATTCTTCTATTAAAGCCTTTGGCATTTGGCCTGAAAATTTCAATAGCATTTATTTAATGTTCAAATATAATCCACGGTTCATTTCAATTACTAATATATTTTCTTGCATATTTATGAATGGATTGATATATCATTAATGAATGGAGTCATGGACAACGGATTTCGGTCCGGAAATTGAGTCCACTGGACAACGTGGCTTCGGCCCGGAAAATGAGTCCAATGAACAACGGGTCAAAGTCCCGAGTATATGGTTCATCTTAACAACGCACACCGAATATTTCGGTCCGGAGAATGGTTCACCCGACTCGTAAAAAGTGCTCAATTAGAGCCACCAATGTTAATTAATGGAATTTTCATTTATCTATTATTTCATGTATAATTATGATGAAGTGTTATTTAAAAACCATATACTAATTTAAACTCACTAAGTCCTCAAAGACTTAACCCTCTTTTTCTTTTCGTCTATTGTAATTTCCAGACACAGGAACCCCTGAAATGGAGCAAGAGGAAAATAATTGAGCTGAAATAAGAGCATTTGAAAGTTGGGATGATCTGTTTATAAATGAATGTTAAACTTCCGCTATAACATAATTGTACATATGAATGTTAAACTTCTGCTGTAAAGTAATTGTACCTATTTGAAATAACATGTAAATATTTGTAGATAATCTTTAAATTATAGTAGAAAATATTTAAATTTTATCTACAATATGTTTCTAATAATAATAATGGTAAAAATAAAAATAGAAGTTCAATAAAAAAAGATTGTAAAAAAATGTGGCACTTAGTAAGGAATATTAATGAATTCCTAAACCGGGCGCCACAGAGATGGTATCAGAGCCTAGGTTTCTTAGAGCTTAGAGTCTAGAGACAGGAGCCTAAAGTTTATTACAATGTCATACATTAATTTTTATGTTTTCCTCATAATTGAAATGTATCTTTTCACGATGACAGAGTCTAGTGGGATATAAAGAAAAAACAAACTATAATCATCAAACGAATGGAGGATTAAATAGCAAAATTAAGCAAAGAAAACTCGGATTTGAAATGTCTAGTGAATATGTATCGGGAGCATTTTGAAACCTTTGGAACAACTGAAACTTTTCATGGATTTATCGAAGAACGGATGAGGGCTGATAATCTAGCTTATCAGGGAGAATTAGGTCATGTGCTGTATGAAAGAGACCGCACTCTTATATACTTACTAGACATGCATGAATTCTATGACCGAGGTTTGATTAGTTTCTTAAAGGGAGTATCACACCCTTCGATCCACATTGATCACTTAATCATGCATGGGCGTGAACTAGTTTATCAATCTATCCACGGAATGGAACCTGGTGTTATCGGTCCATCTTACACAAATCAGACCACAACTCCTCCCATCACTAGCACATTTGAAACCGGAGGTAGTAGTATTCCAGAGTATGTACCAGCCCTTTTTTCAGAATATTCTGGCATCTTGAACACAACAATAGATCAAGACCCCTTTATGATAAAAAAATTATCTGTTGCAGTCACCGGAAGTTGAATTTCTTCTTGACCCCATGTGGGAAAACTTTGTATTTGGAGTAGATGAACTTATTCCAATGACTCTCCTACCTGAAAGTGAAAATGAAAATGAGCTTAGTTATGAACCAGACACAATTGAACTACATACATCACAGGCCAAATACGGATCAAAATGTTACCATGGGAACCACATGCACAAATGAAGGCTCGAGCCACACAACTTTTATAGATCTATCCGACGACGAATGAAGACAATGACTATTTGGCACTAGTATATAACTAGTATTAATAATCATCATCTTTTGTAGGCATTATGATTATCATGGTCATCATTTTTTGTAGGCATGATGACTTAGTTTGCTTGTTCTGTTTGTATTTTGCTTGGGTATTGTAAATATTTGAAACATGTCTTTTTTATAAATAAAACTGACTGTTTACCCTCTGACATAACTATGTACATTCATTGCAAGATATGTTCATATTTTATATTTATGTGTTTAGAATGACGTCTTCACAAAATAGTACTCAAGCCTAGAATCGGACAAGACATCCCTCCTCAAGATGACCACAACTCGGCAACTGGTGGAAATTCCAGAAACGCTCAACACAATCCCCCCAAGAACAAAACATACAAAATATGTTTGAAATAATACATCAATTTGTGCAGTTTTGTCAGCAAAATCAACTATGACCTCATGATCAAGCTCAAGAACATCACATTGAGGCAAATGATAGAGCTCTTGAGAGATTTTTGAGATTCAAGCCGCCAAAGTTTGAAGGAAAACCAGATGCTTATCAAGCAGAATCTTGGCTAAGCAAAATCAATAAAATATTCTCTATTCTCAATTATTCTGAAGAACAAAAGGTGAATTTTTCCACTTACTTATTTGAAGAAGCAGCTCATAACTGGTGGCGTACAGTGGAACATAGGTGGACAAAGAATCACACTTCAAAAACGTGGGAAAATTTTCTGCAAGAGTTAGAAGGTAAATATATAACTCAAGTTATATTAAATACCCGAGAACGTGAATTTATGGATTTAGTCCAAGGTGACCTGACCATAGCTCAATATGAGGCAGAATTCCACCGTCTTATACATTATGCACCACACTACATGGAAGATGAGGTAAGAAAAATGAAAAAAATTGTTCAAGGGTTAAAGCTCGATATTCGTTAGGCAACACTATCCACAGAAGTTACCAGTTATGTTTCTGCTGTTAATCAAGCCCTACGAGTGGAAGAAGACATCAAGGCACTTCTTAAAAAAGTGGAAGAAGAAAAGAAAATCAGGAAGCCCAACCTTTTTGAGGATAACCGGAAAAGAAAATTTGAAAAGAGAACACAACCAGTCAAGCAAGGAGAAGCTGTCAAAGGAAAAGTTCCAAAAAACAACAATAAAAAGTGTGGATATTGTGGATTACCAAATCATGAAGAAGAAAACTGCTGGAGAAAAGGTGGGAAATGTCTTATTTGCGAAAGTGAGCAACACCGTATTCAAGATTGTCCAAAAAGAACGCAAAAGACCCAACCCACAACAAAGCCAAAAATACCTGCTCGAGCCTATGCTCTCTTAGGAAACCAAGAGGAGGAAGTTGACCCCACTGCAGTCGTAGAAGGTACTGTTACCATATTATCCAGTTCTGCAAAAACTTTATTTGATCCACGAGCTACTCATTATTTTATCTCAAAAGTTTTTGTACGTAAATTACCACTGTTATTTGAGCAGCTACCATATAGCTTCGAAATTTGCTCACCTTTAGGGACAACGATGATTACTGACATCATTTACAGAAATTGTCCCTTAAACTTCCAAGAAAAAGAATATCTAGCAGATTTGATTGAATTATCTATCAAGAACTATGATATTATTCTTGGAATGGGCTGGTTATATAGACACCAAGCCCAACTCAATTGCTACACAAAAGAAGTTTATCTTCAAAGTTCTCATCCAATCATTTCCAAAGCTAACCATACCATGGAAATAGTATCAACCGCAGAAGCTAGGGCTATACTAAAAGACAACGGACAATGATTTCTAGCTTATTTGATTAATAAGCCAAAAGATCAAATCAAGATCTCAAAAATCTCAGTTGTACAAGAATTTCCTAGAGGTTTTTCCTGAAGAGATCAATACTTTATCCTCCTCAGAGAGACGTAGAATTTTCCATTGATCTAATACCTGGAGTACAACCCAGATCTAAAACTCCATACCGAATGGCACCTTCAGAGTTAAAAGAATTAAAACTTCAATTACAAGAGCTCATGGACAAGAAATACGTCCGACCTAGTACATCTCCATGGGGTGCTCCTTTATTATTTGTCAAAAAGAAAGATGGAACTCTAAGGATGTGCATTGATTATTGATAACTTAACAATGTTACCATAAAAAACAAATATCCTCTCCCGCATATCGAAGAATTGTTTGATGTTTTACAAGGATCTCAAGTATATTCAAAACTTGATTTGCGACAAGGAAATTACCAATTGAGAATTAAGGAGGATGACATCTCCAAAACGGATTTTAATACTCGTTATGGACAATATGAGTTTGTGGTAATGCCATTCGGATTAACCAACGCTCCTGCAACTTTCATGGATATGATGCATCGAATATTTCAACCATTTTTTGACAAATTCATTGTCATATTCATAGGTGACATTTTGATATTTTCGAGAAATCATGAGGAACATGCTCAACATTTACGATTGATTCTCAAAACCTTGAAAGATCATCAATTGTATGCCAAATTCAGTAAGTGTGAATTTTGGCTAGAAAAAGTGTCATTTCTTGGCCACTTTATCTCTAAGAAAGGACTGGAAGTAGATCCTGCAAAAATAGAAGCCATATCTCGTTGGAAACAACCAATCAACATCACAGAAATTAGAAGTTTTCTTGGCTTAGCAGGATACTACCGAAGATTCATTAAAGATTTTGCGAAAATTGTTGTTCTCCTGACACAGCTAACTCGCAAAAACAACCCTTTCTTATGGAATGATGAGTGTGAGAAAAGTTTTTGCAAATTAAAAGAAATTCTTACCATTGCACCTGTATTAGCTTTACCAGAAGGGACACAAAGATTTGTGGCTTACACAGATGCCTCAAAAGAAGTCTTTGGATATGTATTAATGCGAAACGATAAAGTTATTGCATATGGATCTAGAAAATTAAAGAATCACGATTTAAATTATCCCACTCATGATCTGGAATTAGGAGCAATAGTGTTTGCATTAGAAAAATGGAGACACTACATGTACGGTTCCACTTTTGATATTTATACAGGCCACAAAAGCCTGAAGTATTTATTTACTCAAAAAGAGTTGAACATGAGTCAAAGAAGATGGATTGAATTTTTGGAAGATTACTATTGTTCCATTCTTTATCAATCAGGTAAAGCTAATGTAGTGACTGATGCTTTAAGTAGAAAAATTAGCATGGCTTGTTTGGAAATGAAAGAAGAAAGAGAATGGGTACACATCCATTCTCGTGGGCACTTGGCTGGATTGAGATCGAACCGGAATTTCATGCTAGAATTAAGCAAAATCAAGATTTGGACCAAGAAGTTTCAAAACTCCGTACTGATACCAATTTCGTCATCCAATTCACAAAGAATACTATGCTATCATGACCGTATTTGTGTACCTAGCTCAATGAAAAAGGAAATAATGGAAAAATCACATCAGTCTCGGATCAGCATTCATCCAGGAGGATCTAAGATGTACCAAGAGATTAAAAAACACTTCTGGTGGAAAGGAGTGAAACGAAATATTGCAGATTTCATTTCACAATGCCTATCTTGTCAAATGATAAAGGCTGAACATCAAAGACCAGCAGGTCTTTTGAAACCACTTCCTATACCAGAATGGAAATGTGATCAAATAACTATGGACTTTGTGATCGGATCACCCCAGCTCCCAGGAGGTTTTAATAGCATATACGTAATCGTTGATCGCTTGACCAAGTCAGCACATTTCATACCCATAAGTCACAAATATGGGGTGGAAAAACTGGCTGAACTCTATCAGAAGGAAATTATACGGTTACATGGTATCCCCACTACCATAGTATCTGATAGAGATCCGAAGTTTACGTCAAGATTATGAAAAAAACTTCAGGAATGCCTTGGTACCAAATTAAATTTTAGCACTGCAGCACATCCGCAAACCGATGGTCAGTCTGAACGAACCATTCAATATTGGAAGACATGCTTCGCGCATGTGTGATGGATTTTGGGGCAAACTGGGGAAAACATTTGCCTCTAGTTGAATTTTCATACAACAATAGTTAACAATCCTCAATAAAAATGGCTCCATATCAAGCATTATATGGAAGAAAATGTCGCTCTCCTCTTAACTGGGATATGGATGAATTGAGAGGCACAAAGAATGGACAAGAACGAGCAATCAGGCCTGACATTATACAAGAAGTTATCGACAAAATACAACTTATCAGGCAAGGAATACAAACAGCTCAAAGTCGACAGAAGAGTTATGCAGATAAGAGGCGGAAAGATTTGAAATTTGAAGTCGGAGATTTCGTATTACTAAAAGTATCACCAAGAAAAGGAATCAAGCACACTGGAAAGAAGGGAAATTTACATCATCGATTTGATGGACCCTTTGAAGTGATAGAACGAATAGGCACGTTGGCTTATCGTCTATCTCTACCCGAAAATATCTCTGGTATACATAACGTATTCCACATATCACAATTAAGGAAATGCAAAGTAGACTCAGCCCAATTGATTGACCACCAACAGATAGATCTGGAAGAAAATCTAACATATGAAAAACAACCAGTGAAGATTTTGGACCAAAGAATAAAGGAACTTCGTGGTCGACCAATTCAGTGGATAAAAGTCTTATGGAAAGACCACAACATTGAAGAAGCAAAGTGGGAAACAGAGAAAGATATGAGATGTCAACGTCCTCATTTATTCCAATAACTCTTAAATCTGGGGACCAAATTTTTAAAAAGAGGGGATATTGTGACACCCTAAAAACAAAGGTGCATAAATATATTTTTATTAGTATAAATTTGATTATTTTCAATTTAAAATTTTATCACATTATTTTTCGGTACAAATTTTATTTTTCCAAAGCATCTAGAAATACATTAAAATACATCACAATACACTTAAAAATTCATCAAGCACTATGGAGTTCTCATTCCAAAATCAAATACCCAAAATATAATAAAATATTATAATTAAGCTCAACATATGTGTTAAGTAATTAATTACAATAATTCTTAAGTTCAATATAAGATAATTAGGTTCAATAATTAAATACACGAATATAATAATATTAAGTTTGGATAAACATGAGATTTTTTTCATTAAAAAATAAATAAATAAATAAATAATAATAATAAAAGGATAAGCATGATTACGGCTATATATATTGCACTTCTTCAATTCACAAACCAACAAAAGAAACAAACCGAGAGAGAGAAGGAAACGAAGAGGAAGGAGGATGGAAAGGAAAATAGAGAAAAATAATAGAAGGAAAAAGCTATACTCTTTTCGAAAAATCCCGATAAATCACCAACTATTCACTTCATATCATAAAGCAATATAGCACTGGAGGTGACACAAAAGGATCGCTCAAAAACCAGAAAATCAAACAAAGATAGTCCGCAAAACGACAACGGTATCCCGTATTCAAGCTTTTCGCTCATTTTTCTTATAACTACACACAAAACTAGAGGTCGGTTTGAATATAAAAGTTGTAACTCTTGTTGCATAGATGAGGTACATACCGCCCGTCGTCCCAAAATATTGCCGGAACTAACATTTTCGGAATGCCGGAGTACCTTAGTTAACCATACGACGATATTTAACTCTGGTGTTGCTCGGGTAGGAATTTGACAAAACTTTCAACGGAAGAATTAAAGATCTTCAAAAGTTACATATGGTGGAAAAAACACGGCCGCGCGTGGCCATCGGAAGGCGACTCACGCGCCGTCACCGTCTGCGGATCGGCGATTTTCCGACGGCCGAACGTTCCTGAGGATATTTTCGACTTTTTGGCCAACTTTTGTAATGTTTGGATATACCTTCTAATTAATATGAATTTTTGAAACTTAATTAGAATCATCCGGATTAAATTTTGAACAAAAAATAAATTGGAAATGATCAGCTAGTTACTTAAAAACTCTAACATATAAATATCATTCATAATATATTTTTAAGACTTGCTCCAGCAACTCGGATTATTAATCAAGCCTAAACTGTAAGTTAACAGGTGAGGAAATTATT
The DNA here is from genome assembly GCF_022965805.1 of Primulina eburnea. NCBI lineage: Eukaryota > Viridiplantae > Streptophyta > Magnoliopsida > Lamiales > Gesneriaceae > Primulina > Primulina eburnea. The sequence continues at coordinate 52,358,789 of NC_133103.1, read as the reverse complement.
ATTCATTCTTCTATTAAAGCCTTTGGCATTTGGCCTGAAAATTTCAATAGCATTTATTTAATGTTCAAATATCATCCACAGTTCATTTCAATTACTGATATATTTTCTTGCATATTTATGAATGGATTGATATATCATTAAAGAATGGAGTCATGGACAACGGATTTCGGTCCGAAATTGAGTACACTGGACAACGTGGATTCGGCCCGGAAATTGAGTCTAATGAACAACGGGTCAAAGTCCCGGGTAAATGGTTCATCTGAACAACGCGCACCGAATATTTCGGTCCGGAGAATGGGTCACCCGGCTCGTAAAAAGTGCTCAATTAGAGCCACCAATGTTAATTAATGGAATTTTCATTTATCTATTATTTCATTACATATCATTTATAATATCTAAATTGTTATGCCTATTATTTCATGTATAATTATGATGAAGTGTTATTTAAAAGCCATATACTAATTTAAACTCACTAAGTCCTCAAAGACTTAACACTCTGTTTCTTTTCGTCTATTGTAATTTCTAGACACAGGAACCCCGAATTGGAACAAGAGGAAAATAACTGAAGCTGAAATAAGAGCATTTTAAAGTTGGGATGATCTGTTTATAAATGAATGTTAAACTTCCGCTGTAACATAATTGTACATATGAATGTTAAAGTTCCGCTGTAAAGTAATTGTACATATTTGAAATAAGAATGTAAATATTAGTAGATAATCTTTAAATTATAGTAGAAAATATTTAAATTTTATCTACAATATCTTTCTAATAATAATAATGGTAAAAATAAAAATAGAAGTTCAATCAAGAAAGATTGTAAAAAAATGTGGCACTTAGTAAGAGAATAATTATGAATTCCTAAACCGGGCGCCACAAATGATCTCCGACCTATAAGCCTTATACGGTGGGATGGTAACCGTTGTACGGCCTCACTCTATATAGGATTAACATATTGGACATGACTGATATCAGGAAATCATGGAAATGAGATGATTTTCAGTGCTATATGAGTATGCTAAACGAATATGTTATACGAGCATGATATGTTAGGATTATGAAGTAAGAATATCCATTATGATCTAATTTTTGATTAGTACGACTATTAATCAGAAATCGTTCTTTTATTCTCATTCTTTAACTTAATCACTTCAGCTTTGAGATCGTTACAACTACCCATTTGTGAACAAATGGACTTTGAATACTCCTCAACCAAATCATGTAATTTTTAACTAAATAAGCTCATGTAAATTCATCTGAGTCAAAGTCAAATACCTCATCATTAGTCTTGTTCAGATCATTATCGACCATGAAACACTGAGCTCCTTAAATATCACTGTCACTAGATTGGCTCTTTGTGTCAGAGGACTCAGAGCTTGAATTTTCACTATTGCTTTTACTATCTTCAGCAACCATATCCTTACGGTCCTTGCGAGGCTTCATGTCATTTTTGGTGTCATTTCTTCTTATAATCATATTTCTTTGGCTTAGGCTAGTAAAAAATAAAATGATCAGTCTTCCCCCAATTAAAACATTTCATGTCATTAGATGGCGACTCCTTATAATTCTTATCAGAGTTCTGAAATATCATATGGTTTTTCCTCATGAGCTTGGAAAAATTTCTTAACAAGAAATGACATAGATTCATTGCACAGTTGTTCATGAGTCTTTTCCTGGACATGTTTCAACAGTGGTGTTAAAAGAGCTTTGGTTGGATGATTAAAAGTATACTCCTCTCTACTTCTCGTTTCCAATTCAAACTTTGATGCCTTCAAGTAATCAAACAAGTCATGAAACTCCAGCTTTTTTACATTTTTTGATTCCCTCATGGCAACCGCATTTATGTCTCATTCCTTTGGAAGGGCTCTCATTACGTTCAATGCTACTTCCCTATTGGTGTACTCTTTTCCAGGAGCTGCCATGTAGTGACCCGTTCCAGAATCACCTACTAATCAGAACTTAAGCATGCAAAATTAACATTTAAAACTGAATCAGGTAAACAGCGGAAAAACAGTAATACAACCCAATCGAATCTGTAAGTACAAAATACTTAAACAACCAGATCGAACTAAATACCAAGAACAAATACCAACAACTACAGGTCAACCTCTGCCAGCTCCCTGTCCACTCCCTCCTGGACCGTCCAACCTGAGACCTGCCCCATCGAATAGGGTGTCCAAAACAGAGATAAACCGAGGACGTGAGCATAAAACGCTCAGTACCGAAAGCATGAGTATACAAGACTATGACATGCATGTATGCAAAATGTACTGGATACCAGGATCTGGGTATAACGAAATACTGCTCAGACAAATGACGTCAAGGTATGTAGCACTCTGCGCCGTCGCACCAGGAGGTGGCTCCCATACCAAATGAACCTGTGGATATACCGGTGACCTGACCACCGTCGGCCAACGGGGTCCAACCATCCACAACAAATGAGGGCTGAGCACCCTCTCAACAGGCTATCTCAAAGATAATCAGGCTCAACATGATTATGCAAATGCCGCATAATAAACCATGCCTCATATGACAGATAATAATGCAACATATAAACTTGCAACACATAGTAAAGCATACTCAATCCTGCTATCTCGGATAGTACTTTCGTACCTCAAACCAGTAGATCCTAGCAATCAGCCCTAGAATCAAGCCTACAATCCAAGTGATACCATATCACTAAACCACATCTAAAAGCCTTAACTAGACTAATAGATACTCCCAAATCTCAAAGGGAACCCAGAACTATACCTGCGTCCGTAGTCAGCCCACTGATGCCGCTAGCCCCCAACTAGAGCACAGCTCCGCTACAAAACCAGTAGCTCCCCGCTAGTGCCCGAACCTCGGAAAAAGACTAGAAACCCATCAGAAACGACTAAAACGCTCTGGAACTCTCGGAATTGGCGAGTGAAAAGTGAAGCCTCGCGCTTCTATTTATAGACAACGATCGGACGATCCGATCCACTTCGGACGCTCCGATCCGGTACACTTCGGACGATCCGATCCACTTCGGACGATCCGAACATTGCATGTCTTCCACGTGTCCAGCCACCTGTCTTCGGACGATCCGAACCCTGATCGGACGATCCGAACTCTGACATGACATGACTCGTCTGACTCCGAACAGAACGGTCCATCCGAACCCACTTCGGACGATCCGAACCAACTTCGGACGATCCGAACCCGATTCGGTCCTTCCGATCCCACCGAAATACAATTAATCCAATAATTAACTCAAATTAGGCATCGGGATACTACATGCCAACTTGATGATGATTCTAATGAGTCTCTCATCAAAGTCATTCAAAGATTCTGTGAACTTAATATTGATGTTCTCAAATTTTTTCATGGATACTATGTGTTTATTCTTCTTTGTCTGATCATTTCTCTCACATAGCAGAATCAAAATTTCCCGAATCTCCTTTGCAATGTACATATTTTGATCTCACTAAATGTGTTTAAGTCAAGGGTTTTGTATAATATGTCATTTGCCATGTTATCTAGATTTTCCTTCTTCTTGTCGTCATATATCCATTTTGATTGTGGCTTTTCTATCATCTGAGGTGCTCCATCAGTAATGGCTCCTTCATGATTTTGTTTGGTCCATCAGTAATTATGTACTACATGTCGTCGTCATGTGTAGCTAGATAAGACTGCTTTGTGATATTTTAGTTGTTAAATTCTTCCTCGGAAAACATTGAGATCTTGCTGAAAGATTCTGTCGATGTATATATGGGTTCAAAGGCAAAGAGATCCATATCTGATATCACTTGTTAGGATCAATGAAAGTGCGTAAAGGGATAAATAAACACCTTACAATTTTATCTCTTCTGAATTTTAGATGGCTCTACTGGTGTAAACAGTAGAAGTCTGATATTGGTCGTCAAAGTTCAGCAGACAATTGATGTGCAATGCAAAATGAGTCTACCGAGACTGAAAAAATACAAAAACAATAGTGTAGTAAGTAAAACATATAATTATTTCTAAAAGTTTGAAGGATAAAATCCTTCTATGTCTTATCTTCTTCTATTTCCAGAAGTTATTCACTAAAAAACTTTGATATTTATAACTTCTGTAACACTCACTTCAGTAGGACTTAAACATTAACTGCTAAAACTCTTTATATCAACTACTCAAGATTTTAAACACCCTTTTGATCAGAAAAACTCTTTCTATAAGTTACAATAACTCAGTCAAATAATGAGATAGACATGGATAGCTATAGTGAGAATGTTGAGTTTCAACAACAAAAAATTATCTTCGAAAATATCTGATAAAATTTGAACGTGTTCTTAGAATATTTTCAGCAGAACTATAAATCAATAGATAAAGATAGATCGCGTAAGTATGTGTCCTCTTAATACTGAACTAGGAGACGAAATTTTATAGATGATATTTGAATTTTGAATCTGAATGGATATAAATTATTCTTACCAAGGTCATAAATGCAATCATACTTGTCATGTGTCATTTTTCATGATCTAAAAAAAGAATCACCAATTAATGCTTGTGACAAGGACAAGAAAACGGTTACAATAAGTTCAATAAATAGCTTACTGAACATTTTCTGAATATTTGAATTGTTGGAATCATACTTCATTAAATAACTTAGCAAATATTGTTGGAACATTTCGTGTTCGCGATCTTGCTTGATTTTGATGTTAACAAAATTTGTTATTTTGTTACTAATGAACTTACCTAAGTGTGCAGTTAGTTAGCTGAACGTAACTGAAGCTATCGAAGAATGCAAACTGAAAGTATCAACTGATTAATCGAACTGAACCAATTCAAGTGATGAATCATAAACCATTTCAACTGATTGTCTAGATGATAGGTGGTTTAGCAGAAGACCTTTAGAATCCCGAACAGGTGATGAAGAGTTCAACTGATGAAGATCCCAGCTGAACAGTTCAACTGAAAGAGTGAAATCAGTTCAACTAACGAGTTAACTGATTTCACCAGCCCAACTGAAGATCAGTTCAGTTGATTAGTTCAGAGCATCAGTTAGAAACACTCAGTTGCAGAACACGACAAGCTTATTCAATGGAATCCAGCTGTGCACAAAGGTACAAAAGCAATTGTACAGTCAAAGGACAATAATAGACGTTGCATCAGTATTTAACTCCAAAACGTTCCAGAATGGTTGTCGGAAAGTACAAGACAAATATCAAGGAATGGGTTAAAATGCAAGAGATACAATAATTGGGTCTCATTGTACGATCAAACTTCGCACCTATAAATAGAAGATGAAAATCAATGAAGACAACATAATAATAAGAGTGTGTAAAGAAGAAGTGCACAATTAAAGCCTTATCAGCTTACAAGAAGCAATTAGCCCAATCATGAGGGAACACTTAAACGTGTTATCATCTTAGTATAGAAGTTCTTTTCCCTCAGTCTGTGAGAACACCTTCCCGGTGTATCCATTGTCCAGTTATCACACATTCACACACTATTACTCACATATATCAGAGAGTAGAGCTTAAAAGATCGGTTGAGTGAGTCTTGCACAAAGACGTTAAACAAGTGTTGGCTGGAAGGTGTTGGCTTCAGTCTAGGCTAGGAGTTCACTTGGCAGTGGTGTAAGTTTTAAGCTGAGTGGGTTTGTACATGGTGTTGTATAAATCAAAGTCTTCTAGTGTATCCTACCTGAGGAGGTAGAAGGGGGGACATAGGAGCAGTTGAAGTCTACGAACATTCATAAACATATTTTGTGAGCTTAATTTTTTAACTATCGTTTTCATACTGATTTGATCAGTTCAAGCTGTTATCAGTTCAGTTCTCACCATAACTGAACTGGTATATGCAAGAATCGATCCCCCTTATAACAATTAATCAGTTTACACAAGTTAAAAGCTTTAAAATTGATTAGTTTCCTTAACGAAGCATTATTCCGAGTATTTTTCGCTTGGTTTAAAACCAAACTCGATCTAATTCATCGATGTTTACATTTTTAAAACACGAGCTATTGCAGTTCATTAAGAATATTGTGTTTGAAAAACCCTCAAAGGCGCTCGAACCGATTCATCAAATATGATATCATAAATTACTGTTGATATAATTCAGTAGTGAATGATCAGCCAATGATGGTTGTCTGTTCAGTTCGATATACCTTAGTTAATTTTCTGATAAGTATGCAAGTGGTCTGTTGAAATTATCAGCTACTGAATTTTTCGGTGTGCTAAATTTCAATATTTGAATTAATTTATTAATGCGAGTACATCAACAAAGCTTAAATATTCCAACAAAATTAGTTATAGGACTAAAATTATAATTTACTATTTTTGAAAGTTACCTGGAATTTTCAAAGGTTGGAAATCAAAATGAGGGGTTAATTTATTTTGATATATGAACTATCCAAAAATTATCAAGACAATAACTCAAAGACTTAATTTGTGGATAGTTAAATATTTAATATCAAATTTTTATTTTGATATAATATTCACCCTGAGCTAATATGTTCAATATTTTTGGGTTGAAAATCACTGACAATATTGATCTTGATGATAAAAAAAAAACAAAACAATACAAAACAAAAACTTGTTATTATTTTGCTAACATATTTCACTAAATGTGTAGATCTCAATTTGGAAGGATTGAACATCAGAAACTCGAATTTAGCTTAGTTGTATCTCTGGCATAGTTAATTGTTTCAAGCAAATCTCATCACTTCATGATTCAAACGACCAACTTCCAATGCGGTTGAACAGTCAAATCAAGATGCTATAAATAATATTTCAATCCAGAAGATTGGATTCATATGTTATATAGGCGAAATATTGGTCGCGAGACTACCTGTGAAACGTCTACTACTCGTTTTCTTAAAAAGTACTAGAAATTTTTTCCCCCCCTAGCATCGGCCGACTATACATATTTGTATAAAATATTTTTGACATATTTTAAAAATAAATCAACCAACAAATATTTGAAAATCAAAGGAAATAGTTTAAATCGTAAAATCGTCAAACTTTTACCAAACCTAAAAATATTATTTGAAAAATATAGCTAATACTATAACCTCAAAAACCACTCGCAAACATAAATATATTGTCGTAAATATCTTTAACATAAATCATAATCATAATCATAAACTTGAGCGGAAAACTAGCGTAGGTCCTCGGTTACGTGCACCTTCCGTCCAGAAAAGTCAACCATCAAGACCTCCATTAACATTATTATAGTAGTCACCTGCATCATTCACACCTAGTGAGTCTAAAGACTCAACACACCATAATCTTGATAACAAGTACTACATATACAAATTACTTGTATTTTCATGAAGATGCATAAACTTCAAACATGCACATTTTCGTAATCATTTTCATGAAGCATAAACTGTAAAAAAAATACTTTTTTCATAATGAGGCATCGACTTTACACATAAACATTTCCATAAACTTCTCATAAACATTTTCGTATCATCATAAACATATTCATATGAACATGTATAACTTAAACATCAACATTTTCCTTTTTATCATTTCATATCATATATCATTTCATCATGAACAGATAAATTTTTCCTTTTATTGAATTCATATCATATATCCTTTCATCATGAGCATATACAATTTTCATTTTATTGAACTCGGATCGTTAATCGTGACTTTCCTTTCCTCAGGTCGATGGATCCATCTACATGTAACCACGGTACTAGGCGGCGGGGAGATCATCGACACTCTCACCCGTCAACTGAGCATTGGCCTATCCTCATCATATGTAAATACGATCGTCGGGCTCCCTCTTGGGCCTTCTCCCATAAACGGGCTCCTTCTGGGGCCTCCTCCCGTAAATAGGCTCCTTCTGGGACCTTTTCCCTAACGACATCCTCATTCATATCATCATATCATCATAATAGTCACAATTACTTCACTTCCTCCAATGTTTCCCATTTTCATCACTTTATAAAAATCATTCTTTTAATATCATTTTTCTTTTAAAAACAAGCATATAACATATATTTTAACGTTATCGTTTCATCATAAAATTCCATCAACATTAAAATAGACATTTTAACATATTAAAAACCCATAAACATTTAAAATAACATTTTGACATATTAGATCATAAACATTTTGACATATTAAATCATAAAAATTTACAATCAACATTTTAACATCATAAAAATTCATAAACATTTAAAATAATCATATTAGCATGTAAAACAGCATTCAGGACACCGTCATGACGATTACTAATTTTCGGGTGTAAAATTACCGTTTTACTCCTAGACGTAAAATTTCACATTTTTAACATTTTCTTCATTCCGTCAACTCTAGACCATCCCAAATAATTATTTAAGCTTACATGGATTTTCTCGTATTTTTATTTGGCTTAATTCAATGTCTTTTAAATTAATATTTAAATATAACATATTAATGTGTTTCAATCTCGAATTAAACCAAACCTTATTATAAAATTCTCAAAATAAAAAATTAGACTTTTAATAATTATTTGAGCTTAAATATAATTTTCCATAATTTTATTCCGCATAATACTATGCGTTTCAATTAATTCTTTAAATAACGTTTCGTGAGGCGATTAAATCTCGGATAAATCCAAAACTCATTATTTGATCCCAATTAAACATAATATTTTTATTATTTATTCTACCCTTGGGAGCCATGAACCACCCCCTTGGACCCATGGTTCTTTTTTAGTCTTATTATTTTTGTTTTTGGCACATATTCAAACACACCGAACCATCTCCCAAATTACTCGAACCACGCCCGAGCCACCTCGAGCCAAACCCGAGCCAACCCATATAGGAACCCTCCTGACCAAGCCCAATCCCCTGAACCTAGCCCTAGCTCTCTCACCAGCTCTGCAACCGAGCCAACAGATTATGTATGTGTGCGTGTGTGTGTGTGAGAGAGACTTCTTTGATCATTAAGACTCTTTACTAGTCTAGGACTTTTCCAGCCCTTAACCACCGAGCCCACACGACACTAACCATCCCTGACCACTCTTAGACCTAGCACAGACCATCCCCAGTCCTTGAACCACTGCACAAGCCACCTGAATAAAGCCACAGCCTACGTGTGACTCCATAGTGCCTCCCTCACGTTTTTTGTGTTTGGCTCAAGCCACATCGGGCCACCCTACACCAACTCATGACCAGCCCCTCAAGGCACCCTCTTGGACCCTTAGAACCTATTGTACCTGACCCGATGCTTAGAACCGAAGCCATACATCAAATATAAGCTATGGCCGAGAAACCTACTTGACAAGGACTCACGTTTTTTAGCTTAGACACCTACCCAACGAGCCAACCCTTGAACCAGCTCCTCAGGCACCCTCCTAGGACCCTAATGAGTCGACCTAGCCTAGCTCAAAGCCCCCTGGCCGAGCCCCTTACTCCCTACAAGTCTGCACAACCAGCGCGCCTGTAGGAAGCCTTCATGGGTTGGAGTCCTAGCTTGTTAGGACTCCTTCCCAGCCCTGGTGTTCAAGTCCTAGCATGGCTAAGGACTCTTTCCTTGACCCCCTCATGGACCCTAGATAGCCCTGGTCCTAGCCGAACCAGCCCATGCATCAAACTCCTTAAAGCCGAGCCTTTTGATCACCCGAACAGAAAAGTGGTTCCAGCTTTGTTTGGTTCACGTTGGTAGGATGTGGTGTGTGTTCTAGACCCTTAAACTTGTGTAAAACAATCCCATATTAATACCCTATGCATGCAACACCTTAAACAACATAGAAACAAATTTTTGGAATCAACAATCAAGAGTTTAAAACATGTAGGTGTATATTTTCGAAAATAAAAATTTGTGTGCCATGTTTTCATTCAAAATATGCTTAAAAAATTACTATGGTGTGATAAATGTTTGAAAGAAATAATATGGCGTGCTTTTGCGTGTTTAACGCACGAATAAACATTGACGATTGCGAAGAACGGCGACGAACTAATTTGGCTTGATTTTTCTTTGAAATATTCGAATAATTCTTGATGAATATGATGTGTGTGCCCTGTAACTTGCAAGGAAGAAAGAGTTTGTATTGAATAAGGGAGGTGGGCGTGTGATATGTTAAGGGTTATGGGGTAGATTAGCACTTTAAATAATAATTAATACACTAACAAAGTATTGGCCCATTAGGAAAGTTAATAGGCCCATTAAGCCCATTAGTGCTTAATTAAAATATTTTGCTTAATAAAATTTGTGAATTTATTATCCGGGTTGCCAAAACGTCCGAGTTTTCATTGAAAATCCAACACTGATAAAAAATACGTCCCGGCGTATAAAATCACCTCAAAACTCCTTATTTTCAAAAATAAGAAAAAACGTTACCCTCATTTAAATAGTTAAAAACAATTATATAATAAAAAAATTCTATTTTTCAGCCTCGGACTCTGTTCCTCGATCGCCACTCGAATAACTTTAAAAATACATTTTAATGCAACCATATAGAAAAATATATTTTAAACATGTCAAAATGCACATCATTTTTAATCCATGCAATTAAAACATTTAATTAAAATACAAGATAATTTAATATATTGCATGCATGTGGTTTACGTGGACCTTTAAATTTTCGGGACGTTACAATTTGAATGGAATTGAAGATACAATCAGCTTGAAAAAACAAGTTATGATATTTTGGTCATATCTCACATCTTGGTTATTGAAATAGAACTAAGTAGTATGCGTTAGAATCTAATACAACGATCTAAAAATAATATTACAAAGTCAAAGGCCATACCAGATCATAAGATGGTGAAAAATTGTACTGAATGAAGAACAAGTTCTAGCTGGTATACAATTGAGTATTCTAAGCATATCTCTCCCATACAAACTCAATTTCAAGTGATTCTTGATTATGTGGAAAGCATGTCCAGCACTTTACCTAGAAATCAATGAAACAAGAGTTATAATTAAGAAAAATGACTAGCATAGCTTGAACTAGCCAGTGACTAGCCGATCAAACCATCTCGGTCAACATACAAGCTCAATAGTAGAAAATGGACAACAAGCAAATGTGACATTTAGATTGTTAGAAAATGTCTATAAACATTTCTTAACAATCATATTCTTTTTTCTAACATTCATATCATTCTTGGAGATTATAAGTACAACACTTTAAAGATCAAACAAGATCTTTTGATGGGTATTCAAGATTGGGAAGATTATAAAGTGAAAATGAACTAGAATGAGAGCAAGCCCAAAAAAAGTAAGTTGTGGGTGAGAAGAGGAAAGATAAGCTTTCAAAGAAGAATCATCCACACTAAAATAAGTTGTTCGAACACTCTTCCATGTTCATTTATTGAAGAATACATCATTTGAAAAGATCTCACTCAGACAAAAGATATGTGTGTTGCATAGAATAGCTGAGTTGGAGTCCCTACAAAAAGACATTAATCAATGTGTATTTGGTTGTTGACTTGTTTTCAAGAACATTGAGAGTGTGTTAGGAGTTCCAATCAAGACCGTGACACAATTTGAATAAGATTTGTAGAAATGATTTATATAAATCAAAGTCTTCTAATGAAATCTTTCTGATATCGGAACAAAGAGAGACATAAAAAGATTTGACTTTTGAACTTCCATATAAAAATGTGTCTCTTTACTACATCACAATTAATTATTGTTACTATTTTGATACACATTGTTGAAGCATTTTATGTTTTATCTAAAATATTAAAAATATTGCATACAAAATATGTGATAAAATGTCTCAACTAAAATTATTTCAACTTACATTCTTTTCAAACGTTTTCCAAAATGTTTAATCAGTTTTTAGAATGTTATACGAGTAATTTTGGCTTGATTTATGACCAAACTCAATAAAATCTATTGGTATTTGGTTCATTTTTATATTTCAAGAACAAACTAATGTAACTCTTTCTAATCAAAAAATTGTTTAAAGAGTTTATTTATTCCATTTACACTATTTCCTCAATACAAACAAATATCATCATTATGACATAAGGATATTTACCATTTTTAGCAATATCTAGGATGATTTTTATATAAAAATGGGAAGACTAATAGAGATTTATCAAATAGAATACAAATAAAATGGTCGAAGTAGAGAAGTGAATCTTGTATTCTATGTGATCATAAGGTATCCTAAAATCAAAGAGAAGTTTTACAGAATAAAGGTTAGGCGTGCTATATCATATGGTTATGAATGTTGGGTAGCAAAGTGAGTATCTTGTGCATTTCTTTGTTGTAACGATGTATCGATTTGCTATTTTTTCCATAAATTATATGAAAATTATCGATTTTACAAAAAAACAACTTGAGCCATTTCTTTTTTTTTTGAGTTGGGAGAAAATTTCTTATGAATAAATCTAAATCCCAAACTTAAAATCTTGATAACTACTAGATTTTAATCATTAACAAAAATCTTCAGCATTTTTCTCAACAAGTTCAAATAAAATATATGTTCGTACTTATATACAAATTATATATTATTTATTTACTATGAGGAATGAATGGGTTTTGATCTATCTCTGTCCACCATACGATGGTGCTAATTCTTTTTTCTAATAATGAAGAACGCATCGCGTCATTGTTTTCACGAGTGGGCCACATACCTTCTTTGCAAAAACACTCCATTTTCCTTGAAATGAAAATTAATAAACTTCACAAATTATGTCGCTTCCACAATGTTTTGGTTATTATGTCTTGCGCTTGCAGACTGTGCATACAAGTTTATCCAAGAGAATGGAATTTATGCAAGAACAAATGCTTCATGTAGTATCTCAAATTAGTTCAGAACTCCGCCTTTTCTCTTACATGGCAGGTGCCGAAAAAAATGGGGAAGAGGAACAACAGCTAAGTCAAGTTCAAGGCGGTACTTCAAAGAAAAGAACTGGACATATATCCAACTGATCAATGACCATCTGATTAGAAAGCAAAGAAATAACGTACATTTCGATAGTTCAACAGTTCATTCGATCTGTATTCTTATTATGTACGCATCTGTATATTTATATTGAAGATTATTTTATCTACTATAAGTTATATCAGTTTTCGAAATCTATGTTTTGTTAAACACCTAAAAGGAAGAAATTGTGAGAATTAAAGATTTCGGAGTTTGACAAATAAAGTATCGAAGTTTGCAGAACTAGTTAGCTAAACTGAAACCATACAACTGAAGTAATTCGAACTAAAGCTATCTAAATTGAAGTATTAATAAGATCAGATGCAATCGAACTGAATCGGAAAAGACAACTGAACTACCAGTTGGAACTGAACAGAACGACTTAAGTCAGTTCAACTGATCAATCGAATAGTCAATTTGACAAGTCATCAGTTAAATCGACAAATCATACTAAGCAGACTGCAACTAACAGAAGGAGCGCATGAAAAGCTGGTTGATTTTGAATTGAGATTTCTTGAAAGGAGAACGAGAGAAAGATTCAGTTATACAAGATCATTTACCATATTTACACAGAAAAAAAGCTCATAATTCATAGATATATTCATAGCATTCAGGCTATCATTTGAGCAAAATCACTAAGCACTTTACATTGAAATATTCAATCTTTTGAGATCAGTTGTGCTACGAAAGATAATCAGTTTTTGTACTGATAGGTTGTAAGAAATTAAGAGTTTCAGTTTGGCAGTATTTAAGTCCAAACTGAAGTAGGCTATTACAGTTTCTGTAATCAATCAAAATCTTTTAATGAAAACATATCTTTGTGATAGAAGGGGTGACATATGAGCGTTTGAAATCTCAGAACATCCATAAAATCTTTGTGTTCAACAGTTCATTTATTCTTTGAGTATTCATTATATCAGTTAGTTTATTTCCGCACTTCAAACTACTTAAATGACTGATATCGACAACAGAATTCTTGAATTCAGTTTATCAATAAACTGATTCACTATTTTGAAAAGAGCCAAATATATTAAAACGTTTATTCAACCCTCCTTCTAAACACTTTGACCCATCAAATCGATCCTAACATAAACGTTAGGCCTGATATATCATATGGATATGAATGTTGGGCAGCAAAGTGAGCACATGAACAAAAGATTATAGCAACATAAATGAGCATGCTAAGGTGGATATACGGGCATATAAAAATAGATATGCTAAGAAAAGAATATATTTTCTGAACAAAACAATCTTAATTTTTTTGTTAGTGTTATAAGTTGTTAGTTTACGATTTTTTGAGTTTTAGTGTGAGGCCCGAGGCCGAAGAGGAAGGTGGTGATCGCCGGTGCCATCAGTTGCACGGACAATGAGCGGCTCCTGACAGGCTTCTAGGTGGAGGGAACATGAATGAACAGACCCACACGAAAATGAGAGGGATTCCGAGACTGTTCAATGTAATGGACTGCACAGTTGAAGAGGGCTTAAAAGATTTGATTTGTACTACTCATATCACGAAGGTGCATCTTCTTTTCGGTAGCTCATCACATAAGAACTCCAAAGTTAAGCGTGCTTGGCTTGGGGCAATTTTGATATGGGTGATCTCCTGGGAAGTTTCCCAAGGTGCGTGTGAGTGAGGACATAAGCACGCTGAAAAGACCCGTTTTGATACAGTGAGGATAGTCGTCGAATCTGGGGCGTTACAGTTGGTATCAGAGCAAGGGTCCTGTATAGGGTTGTGCCACCGCTAGTTTCTGCAGCTGAGTCTTCAAGCCTCAAGTCTGTAAGTTTTTATGATTCAAATTAGTTACTCTTATCACCTGCATGTTAACATGATTTACGCTTTATGACGATCTACGATATATGTTTAACTGCTTTTATGAATTAAGGATTTACTGTTTTAAAAACTAGATTAAATTGCATGCTGGTTACGTTTGGAATTGGACGTGTCTAAGAATTCGAATATTGAGCTTTAGGATAATGATTTAACTATATTGATTTTTAGGTTAGTAGTACTGATGTTCTACTCTTTGGGGTAATAAATTAATCTTAAAAATCATGAATACTTTTGGGACATGTGTGTTTTCTAAGAAAATATTGATGGTTCGTGGTTACTAGTTGGGTTAATTTTTGAGGATTTTATATAAGCAATAATGATTCGAAGAATACGAAAATCTTTAGAAGTATAAAAATGTATAACTTGGGATTTAAGGATTGAATTGCACGAATTGAGAATTTTAAGGACCTAATTGTAATGACCAATAATTTGAGGACCTAAGTGCAAAAATAAAATTCCAAGGGACTATTTTCGAATTTACCGAACTTTTGGATTAAATTTTGAGTTTCGAGAATTTTAAGGTTTACGAAGACTAAGTCGAAAATTTTATGTGGAAAAAAAAGAAAATTTCGAAGAGTTGTAGGGCCAAAAATGTAATTTTCGAGAACTTTAAGGGCCAAATTCCAATCTCAAAATTTTTGAGGATTAAATTCGAACTTTTGATGAACACTTGGGTTAAATCAGTAATTTTTCGTGGTTATGAGAATTGATTTTGGGTTTAATAAGCTTAAAATTATTGAACTTTATGTTTCGAAGAACTTATAAAATGGAATTAGGAACGCCAAAAACTTATGGGTGATAGTGGAATTTCCGAAATTAAGGGCAAATTGGATAATTTTTGAGGAAATTAAGAATTAATGTTGCAATTTTAAGAATTTGGGGGATTAGTTTAGCGGTAAGTGAGAATTGAATGGTTTAAATGATATAAATTTTCGGTGATTTAGTCTTGAAGGATATTTAGAACCTTTAGATATCTAAGTTATAATATTATAAATAATTATAATCAAGGACATTATAGGATGAATCAATCTTGTTCTTGAAAATTTCAGTGTTAGTGAAATAATGTCGTGGCAAATTAAGAATTTAAAGTGATGACAATTTAAGGTGAATTTGATCAGTTAGTTAAGTTATAAGAATAGACATGGAGCTAACAAAATTTTGGGAACTTAAGTTTGATGTATCATAATTTTTAATCGTGATCTTAAGAGTTAAAATTATACCTTTGTTGGAATTTAATTTTTCTAGAAAGTTGAGTGTGATTGATGGTTGGGTTATTTGATAGGCGCATGAAAGAATTGAGGTATACATCTTGTCTTGAGGAATTTTTGTAAGTCATTAAAAATTTTTGGAATAAGTGAATATGTGTGTTGGAATTATGTTATCCCAAAATTTTTTTTGAGTTGCGTAAGTTTGAATATCAAATTTATGGATATGTCTTCATACAAGAATTTTGGGTGAAATAAATACAAAAGGGAATTAGTTGTGTTCAACATAAGTTGCCAATGAACGGATATTAAGATTTTTATCGAGTACGAAATCAAAACTTTTGATATGAGGATCCTAGAACTCTATGAGTTATAAGTGAAGTTGATAAAGTTAGTCTAATGCTACCATGGGATAACTTATTAAGTTTTATACGCTAGAATTATTTAAGCATCAAAGATACGTAAGAATGCGACATTTGTTCCAATGAGGAAAGTCCAAGGGTCTTAGGCCTCAACTATATTGTAATTGAAAATAAAATAGTTTAAGCATGTAATTGAGACTTGAAGAGCTTTAAACTATAGGTAGAAGATCGATATTGTATATTCGAGTTTTATGGATTATCGTTACTCGAGAATTAAGATTTGCAACAATTTAATAATTGGGATACACTTGTAATTAGTTAAGTTACGTAATGTTGGTACCGTAAGATAAGGATTCGATTCAAGGATCTTAGGCTAATATTATTATGGGGTTGAGATAAAGTTTAACTTTTAAGCATATTACCGATGATAGAAGTTGATCTGTAAAGTTTGGTGTTAAGGTTTCTTGAATTGAAATATTACGGGTCTAGTATAAGAAAGTAAGACGCAATAAAATTCGGACTAGCATTTCTAATATTGGAAATTTTGAGAAAAGTTGAAATCCGAAGTTATAGAAAAAAAATTGAACTAGGACACCATGAGTCGTTCTAAGTTGAGTTTCGCAAACGATGATTTAGAAAGTAGAGTTAATCGGGATCGAAGAGACATAAGGACACCTTAAGATTTATTATTTTACCAGAGTAGTGCCGCAGGAGCGTGCGTTATTGGGGGTTGATGAGATGCTAGCATTAGGGTAGTACCCTAATGCTAGATCCAAGGGCCCAAAATTGATTTGGACATGTGGGGTCCATGACGGATTATTTCATGCTAGCATTAGGGTACTACCCTAATGCTAGCATGAAATAATCCGTTATATACTAGAAGTAAGAGTCTAAACTTTTTTGATTATTAAGTGTAAGCGAATTTCGAGGACGAAATTCAATTTAAGGGGGGAAGATTGTAAATAAATAGGGTCTAATTTTTTTTAAAAAAAAAACAATGCGGAACATAGTGACATAAAAACATATATACATCTCAGTATATATAAGTACAAATCCTGCATAACGTCCCGAAAAATTTGAAAGTCATCATGTACCACATGCATGCAATTTATTAATTTT
This sequence comes from Primulina eburnea, assembly GCF_022965805.1. Classification (NCBI taxonomy): domain Eukaryota; kingdom Viridiplantae; phylum Streptophyta; class Magnoliopsida; order Lamiales; family Gesneriaceae; genus Primulina; species Primulina eburnea. The sequence continues at coordinate 52,341,447 of NC_133103.1, read as the reverse complement.
CTTTTGTATTTTTATTACATTGTTTTTAAGCATTAAATACATGTTTATTTTATAAATTATGTGTTTAATTATTTTATGCATAATTCATGCATGATAGTAATTATTTCATGATATTTTTAAAGTTTCATGCATTAGAATTTAAGTTGCATTTTGCGTCCGAACGAGGAACGAAGATCGGAGAATTATCAGGAAAAATTATTTTATTACACGAGTTATTTTTATAAATTAAGTGGAAGCGTTTTAAGTGTATTTTTCAAAATGGAGATTTTTTGGTATTTTTACCCGCAGTTTTTAAGTTTTCTCGGTACGCAAATTTTATCAAAACGGAGGTTTTTTTTAAGGGTTCGGCTAGTATTTTCAAAACCTTTTCAAGAGGAAATATGTTTCGGGAATATGATTTGATTTAATGAGCCTATTTTAAGCTTATTTTGCTTAATTAATTTTGTTTAAACTTTTAATTATCTAATTTAGGTCCATTATCTAATATTCAATCATTTAATTAATCCTAAACCTTATAATTATACCTAATTGCCTCCCTTAACTCCCCACTAAACCTAAGTGCCTCCCAACAGCCGCCCACCTCCTCCACTCACAATCACCCTCGTGACCTTGTGGCTACAAATATTTTCGGTGCTCTTTTTCTTTCCTCCAATTCCTTTCCTCGTCCGTGTCATTCAAGCGTTGGTGCATCAAGATCATAAGGCACGTTTTGTTCCATTATTTCTGCATCACACATGTATATAATACTGATGCATGTGCATTCATGCAATAAAACCTTCGATCCAATCATGAACCAGAAGGGTTTTCGGTTCTTCATGTAATTGTGCATTCTATGATTTTGTACTCACGTTTCTGGTTTTGTTGTTGCAAGGGGCTGCCGTAGTTCGTTGGTAAGGAGCTGTCTAGGTTGTGATTGATAAGATTCTAATGCTGGTGTGCAGATCGATCGGATTTTGATAGGATAGAGTGAGGGCCGAACGGTTGTAAGGGTGACGTGGGTTCGATCCATGCCTTCCTGCTGCACCAGCTGTGCGAGGGCCTCCTCCTGCACTGTACCAGGCCCTGATGGGGCTGAGTTGGAGTCTGGGGTGGCTTGAAACATGCTGGAGCGACAGGAATCTCGATCGGACCAGGTAGAGGCGTTTTGGGTCTCGGTAGGGGGCTTGGTGTTGCTCCTCGGTTGTTGGCTGGTATGAGTGTGCATGGGGGCGGTGGTTTGAGTCGGTTGGGTACCTTAAGTTCTGATCTAAGTCCCTAGTGTGTGGGCTCGTGATTGGTGCGTCGGGTTGAGGGTAGAGGCGTGAGTTTAGGGAAAGGTAGTGCATGAGATGGCATAACAAGAAGGGCCGAAATATTTGTTCATGTTCTGAATTAACAGCCGAGAGTTTTGGGCCTAATATTGTGGTATTATGAGCTTCATAGTGTTTTTAAAATATAATAGTAAGTTGGGAAAATTTCGGGTAAGTTTCGAGTCGTTTCGGATTAAAACTGAGACTTCGATCCAAGTTTTTAAACAAGTCGGTTAAATTCTAATTTTAGCTCGAGTTTATGTCTAAGATTACTTTTAAAAATGTTTTGGGACATTTTAAGGAGTTTGGTAAGCTTCGGGTCAATTTTAGAGGTCCAGGGCTGGAATGATAATTTCCGGGTTTCCAGGGGCAAAATGGTCATTTTGCACTCGGGTGAGATTTTGGTCAAGGCAGCGCCCTGAGCATAAATATATGATATTTAAATATTTATGCATCATGTTTACGATATTTACGCCATTATGATAAATAAGGTGCATGCTTGGTTTAAAGGAAAAATTACGTATATGCATGTTTTTATTAAGTGATGAATATGATGACACGAAAATCACAGCTAATGAACGGAATTCAAATTAAGATTTTAACACGTGTATGCTGATACGATGATACATGCTATTATCATGTTTTGACAGGTCACAGTTACGCATATGATATAATAACATGATAAGACATGTTTTGACACGTTACAATTTTACACGACACAAATATATTCATGTTTTTAAGCTCATGAAATGTATGTTGATTATGCTATTTTTCACTGTTGTGTGCTACGTATATGTACTTGTTATTACTGGTACAGGTGTGTTGAGTCTTTAGACTCACTAGGCGTGTGTGATGCAGGTGAGCATTTTGAGCAGGAGACAAGAGGTGTTGAACTCTGAGTAGGCAGACCTGGTGCGGTGACACGACCCGAGTACCGCATGTTTTCCGCGTTATGATTTATGAGATATGAGAGGATATGAACATTTTTATACGTTGATGATTTTAAGAATTTTTATTCGTTTATGTTTGCATAAAATTTTGGGATGAGTTTGGTTATTTTAAACTGCACAATGGTTACTGTCAAATATTTAAGTTTAAATGTTATATTTCTCAGCACATGCATGCAAAATATTTAAAGGTTTATTTTCGGAAATGTGAGCTTTTAAAAAAATAATTAATTATTTATGCACTTTTAAAACGAGAGACGTTTCAGTTGGTATCAGAGCCGACCTCTCTTAGTTCGGTGTGGTTCGGGGACGAACCAAGAAGCTGGTGGGCTTGTGAGGCCCGGGGCCGAAGAGGGCGGGGGGTGATCGCCGGTGCCATCAGTTGCACGGACAATGAGCGGCTCCTGGTAGGCTTCTAGGTAGAGAGAACATGAATGAACCGACCCACACGGGAATGAGAGAGATTCCGAGACTGTTCAATATAATGGACTGCACAGTTGAAGAGGGCTTAAAATATTTGATTTGTACTACTCATATCACGAAGGTGCATCTTCTTTTCGGTAGCTCATCACATAAGAACTCCAAAGTGAAGCGTGCTTGACTTGGGGTAATTTTGAGATGAGTGACCTCCTGGGAAGTTTCTCAGGGTGCGTGTGAGTGAGGACATAAGCACGCTGAAAAGGCCCGTTTTGATATAGTGGGGATAGTAATCGAATCTGGGGCGTTAAATTTAGTTTTTATCTTCTTTGGTATCTTACTCATTTTTTTCGTGGCAACGATGGATTGATTTGCTATTTTTTCCATAAATTATATGAAAGTAATCAGGTACCAAAAAAAAAAAAGAACTTGAGCCAGTTTTTTTAGTTAGGAGAAAATTTCTTATGAATGGATTTAGATCAAAATCCCAAACTTAAAATCTCGATAACTAATAAATTTTAATCATTAACAAAAATCTTGAGCATTCTTTGCTTAACAAGTTCAAATAAAATATATATTCGTACTCACATAAAAATTATATGTTATTTATTTACTAGTATGAATGAATGGGTATCTCTATCCACCATACGATGGTGCTATGCTTTTTTCTAACAATGAAGAACAAATCGCGTCATTGTTTTCATGAGTGGGCCACGTAACTTTTTTGCAAAAATGAAAATGAAAATTAATAAGCTTTACAAATTATGTCATTTCCATAATGCTTTGGTTATTTTGTCCACTCTTATTTTCTTCAAAAGGAGGGGTGGCACCTTTTTCTTCCATGTCGCTATTTTTTAATTCAAACGTTGTTTAGGTTGATATTCAATATTTATTATTATAAATTTTCAACAAGTGTATATAAAAATATATATTATTAAATTATTACATATACACACATTCATATCCAAGTTAATTAAATTTTTAACCCTTTTTAAAAAACTGATATGCATCTGTCATATATAAATATGTGTGTGTATATATATATATAGAGTGAGTCTCATGTGAGACCGTCTCACGGATCATAATCAGTGAGACGAGTCAACCCTACCCTATTCACAATAAAAAGTAATACTCTTAGCATAAAAAATAATATTTTTTTATGGGTGACCCAAATACGAGATCCATCTCACAAATACGACCAGTGAGATCGTCTCACACAAGTTTTTGCCATATATAATATAATATATAATATATTGTCACAGGCTAAAAATCTAGATTTTTTTCTCTATCAAAATATCTTCATTTTTTTTATCTTATTATGTAGCAAAAGAACAAATTGTACTGAAATATTCTGTACTATTAATTAAAATATGCTTTATACATACTAACTTTCGGTATATTGGTAAAATTTATTTAATTTTTTAAAACCATCCTTCCAAATTCAAAAATTAGTAATTTGATTTTAAATTACAGAAAACTATTTCCTTCCTAATTTTTTATGGACCGCACATATCTCATAACTACGAATTTTCATAATAAATTAGTTTTTTGTAACGTCCTAGATTCGACGACTGTTCTCACTGTATCAGACAAGTCTTTTCAGCGTGTTTATGTTCTCACTCACACGTGCCCTAACTATCAGAGGGTCACTCGTTACATAATTGTCCCAAGTCAAACACGCTTAACTTTGGAGTTCTTACGTAATGAGCTCCAAAAAAGAAGATGCATCTTTTTTCGAGAGCTCATCAGTCAAGAGCTCCAAAATTAAGCATGCTTGACCTGAGATAATTTTGAGATGGTTGATCGCCTAAGAAGTTTTCTAGGATGCGTGTTCTCATCTTCTTTTCAAGAACTCATCACATAAGAACTTCAAAATTAAACATGTTTGACTTGAGATAATTCTGAGATGTGTGACCCCTGAGAAGTTTCTTAGGATGCGTGTGAGTGATGATATAAGCACGCTGAAAAGACTCATTTTGATACAACAGGGACATTCGTCACATCTGAGACGTTAAAATTGTACTGAACATAATTTTTATCATGCATTAATATCTCTATTTCAAGGTACTAACCGATCCTCTTTAATCGGCCACAGATCTTTATACCAAATATTTTCCTACAAATGATAAACCTTTGCTTTGGTCTAAGGGATGGATGACACTCTCCCAAACATGCCTCCAAAATAGGGCAACAAAAAAAAAAAAAGAAAATGAAATTATCTTACAATCGATTTTAATTTCCACTTGTCTAAATATCTGAATATATTCGACTACACCCATCCCACTTGTATCGACCATTACATCCCACTTGTCTGTATCCGACAAAATTCTGAATATTCCTAAACAGTAATAATCATACAGTAATAATCTAGTCTAGTAAAAAAATCATGACTCTTTTGATCCCTATTAGACCCTTGTCAATGTTACATATAATTTAATATTATTTCTCTGTCAAACAAATATAATTATTGTATTTTAATAATTTTCTCGATTTCATTTTTGTAATCAATGAAAATCGAACTCGTAATTTTGTATTTGATATCAATTGCTGGACAGATAACTGAAATACAATACATGCAATGAAAAAAATCAATAATTCATTAGTTAGCAGTGAAATCCCGAAAATATCTTCATCGAAATATGGATGTCAAATATAATTTAAAATTTGTGGCTGCCGTCAAAAGGAAGTGACAATAAGTGACAATGCCGTGCGCAAAAGAGGCAAGAAAGCAAATACTTGATATTTGGAGGATCTTTTGTGAAATATTTCAGTGCCAGTGGATTCATTGGCGTAACAAGATGCCGCGTGTCCAATTATTAGTTGGCAGTACCTTGTCAATATTATTGTCCACACAGTAATGTGCCGCGTGTCAAAAATGAGTTGTCACTACGTGGGCACGGTTATTGTCCGAATTTAATATATAATATTGCAAGCTTTTGAAAAATTTACTTAAAAAAAATAAATGTTTTGTTTTAATAAAATACAAAATATTGATTGGTTAACATATACAAATTGTGATTATTTAATCAAGTTTTCCATTTGCTGCACTTGGCTTTTTAAAAAAATGCATGTTGCAATTAAATAATTCAATACACTATTATCTTTAAATATTTACTTATTTTTCATCTTTAATAGCCTGTTAATTAAGAGTAGATCTCATATGAGACCGTCTTTCACGAATCTTAATCCGTGAGACGAGTCAATCCTATCCTATATTCACAATAAAAAGTAATACTCTTAGCAATAAAAATTAATATTTTTTCATGGATGATCCAAATAAGAGATCCGTCTCACAAATACGACTCGTGAGATCAGTCTCATTACAAGTTTTGTCGTTAATTAATTGTTCTATTTAACCCTAATGTCCTTCTATCAGTTTTAAATAAGTAATTGAATCCCTTCAATTTTCTTTGAAAAAAACAAAAACAAAATGAAAAAGACAATGAAAAAGAAATTGTATCTTCCTGTTATCATAGTGTCTCTCAACTTACAGTTTGGTTTAGTATTCTTGATGATCTTATTTAACCTCCAGATTTGACTCAAAAAATCTCACGAAAGAAAGGATAGCTTTTTGCTCGAAAATATTTGATTACAGATCTTGTTATAGTATATTATATATATATAAAAGAAAATCCGAGAAAAGATTATGAATTATTCCATAGATTTTTTGAAGGAGGAGTACGTTGGATCAAGCTCATTAGAGTACTGGGATAGTGAGGAACTGATTCCTCGGCCATTGGAGGCTTTGCTAGAGGCTGGTCCTCCGCCATTTCTCAGCAAAACTTATGATTTTGTTGAAGATCCAAGTACAGATGAATTCGTTTCGTGGAGTCGAGGAAACAACAGTTTCATTGTTTGGGATCCTAAAAATTTTGCCACCAATCTTCTTCCAAAGTACTTCAAGCACAGTAATTTCTCAAGTTTTGTGAGGCAGCTTAATACTTATGTGAGTAATATTCTTAATTTTTTTTCCCGAATTAATCAGTATAAGTCAGAGTCAAATGAATTAATTATTAGTGCCAGAGCCTTAGTTTGTGTTGAATGGATCTAAAAGCAAAGTCCTCGATCCTTAAGTTTTCATGAAATTCTGCAATTTAAACTAAAAGAAATTATGTTTTCTGCATTAATATTCACAAGATCTAGACATATTGTGAAGTATAGACTGTGAAAAGTGACCTCAGGGTTTCAGGAAGGTTAATCCAGACAGGTGGGAGTTTGCAAATGAAGTGTTTCTAAGGGGACAAAGGCATCTTCTAAAAAACATCATAAGAAGAAAGATCCAATATTCGAGTTCTCAAACAACGAATCGAAGTCTGGGTTCGTGCGTGACGGGGGGAAGTTTTGGATTAGATGCAGAAATTGATCGTTTGAGTCGCAACAAGCAAGTTCTGGTGATGGAATTACTGAAACTCAGGCAGCAACAACAAACGACTTTGTCATATCTTAAAACAATGGAACAAAGGCTCAAAAGGCAGAAATGGAGCAAAAACAAACTGTAAGTTTGTTGGCAAAAGCTATACAGAACCCAACGTTCTTGCAACGAATATTGCAGCTTTTAATCCAGAAGAAAGACCCACAAGGAGTAACATGCAACAAAAGGAGAAGAAGAATATTAAACCATGTCTCAAAAATTGTTGGGGCTGAAAAATTAGTGTTCCATGAAGAGGGGAAAATTCGAATATCCCCACAGTTGGTAATGTTTGTATTACAGAATTAGGCCAAGAAAGTGAAGGAAATGGGGACAAAATTGATGTTGGAACTGGGAAGTTTGGGGACGATGGAGACTTGTATGTTAAAGTAGAGCCTCAAGAGTATGGTGACATTCCAAGATTTGATGATTTGAAGCTTGAGAAATTGGCTTTGAGTATGCAAAAACGTCAACTGGTCACGGGGGGAAAATCTTTGGAAAGAGGGGAATGTAAGCCAGTTGACGAAGGGATTTTCGAAGAATTGATGAATGACAGGATCGGTGAAATTGGGACACTTTCTGATGAGGAGGGTGGAGATGATTTGGTTGAGCAACTGGGATTATTGGTTGGAAAACTAAAATACAAGTCAGTAGATGAAAGGTTCTGGGAAGAATTAATAAATGAGGAGATATATGATATTGGGACACTTGGTGAGATGGGTGATGAGATTTAAGGTTTTTAGGGATTATTCGGTTCTGGCTTTCAAGTAAGAACGTAATTTGTATATTATATGACTAGCCTGCCTTATCTCTTGGATAATATATGTATATTATATGATTTTAAAAATAATTATTAATCAGTGCTTCCTTTAAATGAGATATGATGTTTGAGATTCATGCGTGTTTTAGGTAGGCATGCTCAAAGGTTCTTTGGTTCTGGTTCTTACCGGTTTTGGTGTCGAAGATCCAGGAACAGGACGGAACCGTTTGAAAACAGGTTTGATTCTAGTTCCGAGGTTTTTTTGTATATTTTGAATCGGAAGTCCAAGTCGGTATCATCGGACCAGTTCTGGCCTGGTTCCAATCCAACTTTTTAAATGTCAATTATAAGTATTTTTGAAGCAAAATACTAGGTACAAATTGATTCACTAGAAGATTTTTGCGAATACAAGTAATTTGCAAAAATCCGATCTCTTGCCCACTGAAACTCCTAGAATACCTCTCAAACTTAAACAAATGATCGATAAAACTCTTAATCTCAAATACCATTATTTTTTAACCAAAATACTAACACACAAATTAATCATCAATTATTATATAAGAAACTATTAAATGTGTGCTGAAGGATTGCTTGATTAGTTAGGATCCATATTGCACTTGCGATGTGCGTCTTCTCAAGAATATCCACTTTCTCTTTTGTAGACAGTGAATCGGTGTGTGATTTTTCACCTTTCAGCGTCTCTATCACTCTTCGCTAGACAAGAATTGCTCTCATCTTCACTCTCCACAAGCCAAAGTAATTTTTCCCATAGAACTTTTCAATATCAAACTTTGAAGATCCCATTATTCTCACATACGGTGCCACTTGTTGAATATTCGATGAAATCTTTATCTGAGTTGTTGGGTTTAGAAACTCTAATTGATTTTGATTATAACAAAAATTGTTATTGTGTTTCTAACATATTTACTCAAGTGTGAAGTTGTTAACTCAAAAGCTGAAACTCGAATTTTGTCAAATTGAAAATCTGGCAAGCTTCGGTATTTTGTTTATATCTCCCAGCTCCTTAATCCAAATGACCAGCCACCATGACAACTTAATAGAACACTCAATTTGCGAAAAGTCTTATATCACGTCAGTTGGGCTAAATCGGATGTTAGCTAGGCCAAACTGACGGTTGAAGAATCAAACTGAATGCACGAAACAACAATCAGTTGGATATGAGAAGTTGCGGTATTTTGGTCAGTTTGATCAGCTGATTTATCCAAATGAAACGATTCAGTATGCGTTACGAAGTTAAGACGATAATCTACAAATCATATTCACAAGTCAAAGTTTGAATCAGAGTTTAATATTCTGATAAATGATTATGGGACTACTGATTTTGCGCATGCTAAGATCAGCAAGGCTGGTTTTAATATACCTCATCAATTTGGTTCAGTTGAGCATGTTCAGTTTACCACTTGAATATGTTAGTTGAAATCATTGTTTATTCAAGTTTATCAAAGTTTTTTTATCATAAAAAAGGGGAAGACTGTTTGGTTAAAAAATTCTGAAAATGTTGATTATGATGCCAACAAAACATAATATTGTATTTCTAGTATTTTTACTCAAATTTGAAGTTAACTTAATATGGAAGCTGAAACTTGAATTTAGGCAACTGAAAATCTGGCAAGATTTGATATTTTGATAATATCTCACAAATCAATGATCCAAATGACTAGCCGTCAACACGACTGAACAGAAAATCCAATTTGGAACAAGACGTATTTTATATCAGTTAGGCTAAATGGAATCTTATCTATACCAAACTGACAGTTGAAATACCAAATTGATTGCACGAAAACAACAATCAGTTGGGCATAAGCAGTTCCAGTAATTTGGTCAGCCTGACCAGCTTGGTTATCCAAATGAAACGATTCGGTATGCGTTACGAAGCTAAGATGATAATCTACAAATCATATTCACAAGTCAAAGTCTGATCGGAGTTCAAGATGCTTATAATGATTTCCGTATGTAATATCGACTCCAACTATTCCTGATTTTAAACGGATATAGCCTTTCTTATTTACCCTACGAATGGATTTCCCTCCTTTGATTATCTAATCAAGTCCAGATAAGAGACCGACTTCCTTGTTTAGATCGAACTAGAGATCTCAACCAACTTTACGTAGAGACTGGATTGCCTGGATTCCAGAAATCCGATGGCGATATGGTCGTGGAAGTGGCCGTGATTCTTTCTTGTGAGCCGAAATTTTATGAGGGAGTTAAGAAAACTTCCAAAACTTTCAGTAATAGAATCTACTTATAAATTCTTTTATAAGCAATCTGTTTGATATCCATCAAACTACAGTCGTCAAATTCAACACCTTAAATTTGACTATTTCAACGAGAACAGAGAATCCAATACTTGTGTGATCCTCAATGGTTCTGGAATACAGTTAGCCGTGAGTTCACAACATCTTGTGATTCAGAATAACATTTATTCTTATTCGGGGCACCTTAATTAGCCTCATTCTTTTTATCAACAAATTGATCAAGAATGTCAGAACTCAATTCTGATTTTACCGATCGGATACTGGTAAGAGCGTCTAGTTGCATCATCTCATGATCTCTTAGGCATCACTAATAATACCTACAAAAACCTTAAGTTATGATTAGCTTATGGTATGGTCCCTTCAACTCATATATATCGATCAAATCTGTAACCATTAGTACATTGAGAGTTGCAAATGAAATCGATGACGATGTAATATATCTTTGAGTAATAATAGTGATATGATATGTGCAACAGAAGAAACATATTTCCAAAATGCACATGTCTTACTATGACCAAATATTCCTTGTACTAGTAACTCATCATGTCACATAAGATATATTTACCCGTAGGCAAATGGTGAATCTCCGACTACAATGTATTAGCTCCTATGTATTTCAAAACTACACCATAGCTCGCTACTTGATAACCCTCAATAAAGTCGGCAAACAGATCAAAATACACACTACAAGAAAAATGATTTTCCGCAGCGCACAATAAATGCACGCCGTTAATAATACTATTAACGGCGTGCATTTTTATGTGTGCTGTTAAAATTAAATCATATTTTTTTTAAAAAATTTGTGTTCAGACATTAACGGCGTACATTAATCGCACGCCTTCAATATTGTTATTCACGGCATGCATATTATTAGCACGCTGCGGAAAATGAGTACGAATTTTAACATTAGCGACGGTGTTCTTACAACCGTCGCTAATTGAGCGATGGTTTATCTAACACCGTCGCCCAATTTTACCGATTTAAGATCGGCGACGGTTTGCGTTAACCGTCGCTAATAAATGTACATCGACGACGGTTTTATAAAAAATGTCGCTAAAAAATCGCAAATTCTCTATTTATATCCGATTTCCGTTTCCTTTTAATTCACAACACTTCAAATTTTTCTCTACTTAGTTTCGATTTAGATACGTGTTTTTGTTTCAATTTATGATTAATTTTTAAATTGTTAATTAAGAGAATGAGTATTATTATTGTAGTTTTTATAATAATTTATTAAATTATAAAAGTAATTTTTTTTTTTACTCTAAATTTAGCGACGATCGCGAAATTATAAAACTGTCGCTAAATTTAAAGACCGTCGCTAAATCAACGACAATTTTCCGGATTTTTACCGTCGCCGATTTACGACGATTTTGTCAAAAACCGTCGCTAATATTTTTACTTTTTTCACTAACACCGGCGTACACTGCATGTTGCAGAAAGTTGTATTAACAGCGTACATATGCACGCCGTTGATAATAGTATTAACAGCGTGCACATATACGCCGCGGATAATCTTGAACTTTTAACCGCTTGCATTGCACGCTGCGGAAAGCCATTTTTGTTGTAGTGACATGTTAGTACGTTTACGTTGTCCCGGGACAAAAGATGAATGGTCTACAATCATAAAGACGTACTATTTTACTCGACAAGTGATAACCGATTGGACAGTCCAGAAGAGAGTTGTTTAGTGCATCATCAAATTATAACTTATCTATATGAAAGGACATCTTTATGCCCTTACTTATGAAACATGACATTTACATCACATATGCTAGTCTCAAGTTCAAATGACCTTTATCTTTATATGAGACAGCTGATTTGACTAGGAACATGTTAAGAATATATGGTACATTTTCTAATGAGTTTCATGATCTTACTTTAAGAGTCAAACCTCGTGATACCTTATGCATATTCTAGGAATATCTACAGCTTGCATGTATATACAGATAAATTAAATATCATAATTGGATAAAATCGTAAAATATTATTAAAATAAATATTTTTTTTATATAAGATAGTCAATAAAGTCAAAGCCAAAAGTTAGCTGGCTTAACAAAATATGGATGCCAATATCAGCCTTAAAGTGCATGGCTAGGATAGGGACCGGGTGTTTTTCTTGATGAAGAGAAGGACAAAGAAGCTTATTAATGCCTATTGTGTACGTCAATATGTGGACTATGACTGTATCATGTTCATGTTTAATGGCCAATGCCTCGAAGGAGATCAAGCTCTAGGTGAGCTGGAAATGGAGGTTGAAGATGAGATACAAGCAATGCTGCACCATGATGCAGCTCAACTGGCGATGGAAGCAATGAACGATATCAAAGAATAAGATACCAATTCTGGGTACATACTCTCAAAGTGATAATAGGCTTGGGTGGATGCGAGGTGTTTCAGGATCAAGGGAAGCACGCGCCTAATGAAACTGATGAAATCTCTATGGTGAAAGTCATTCCGTAGATTGTGGCCACTGTCTCTGAGGAGCGCAAACTCCAGACGAGCTGGAGTTGGAAGGAAGGTGACCGTTTACTAATGCTCAAGACGGGTTGCTAATTCAACGGTTTGGCCCACCGCTTTTGCCATGTTTCGTAAAGGCGTCATTCCGTATATTTTGCCATGTTTTAATCCAGAGGCGGATCTAAGAATTCGACAGGAGGGGGGCTGCTTAGTTTATTTTGCGACGGTTTTTCAACAACCGTCGCTATATGGCGACGGTTATAATAAACCGTCGCTAATTTTGCGACGGTTTCCGTCACAACCGTCGCTAATCCAAAAAAAAAAAAACAGGTTTCCAAATAGGGTGAACCACACGTTATAATTGACTTTAGCCACTGAGATACATGTATGAATACATCAAGAACTCTTAACTAATCTAGACTTAAATTCAGATGGGATTCTAAAACATATATTTAACAGTTTCCGAGTAAAAAAAAAAGGGCAGCCATTAACTTCTCGAACCAAGATGTATTGATTTAAACATATTCCCACTTGAAAATATTACATCATTCTTTTACCATACCAAGCTACGTCAACACCAACAGAATCTTCACACAAGAGCCCCGCCCTTGACGTACTCGGTGTAAGCCAAAGCTATCAACCCTAACATCGCAAGCCTTCCATTCCAAAGCTCTGCATCAGATGTCATCAATCCCCTCGATTTCGAATCCGCACTCACGCCTTTGAACAATGGGACAAGTGATGCTACAGATAGCACAACAGTCGTCCCGACGAACCAAGAGATCCCTCCGTTTTGTATCTGTGAAAAGATATCTTGTCCCCTGGTTAATTCTACAGCTATGGCTGACACAAATCCGATCATCGCTAGACGGCCGTTGATTCTTTCCGGACCAGGCCCGTCGAAGGCCATGATGTCAGTAATCTTGGCGCTCTCCTAGACATATAGTAAAGTTATACATTTGATATATATGATGTTAGAAAAAGGAAATTTACGGATAAGAATTCTGTAAAACTTGGAAGATTCGCAAGTATTAGTTACCCAAATCACAACAAATTACATTGTGTCTGTTTTTTTGAGACAACGTCACCAAAATTATTTAAAATCATTTCAAAATATAAAATTGTTTGAATCCGCTAACCTCAGGTTGCGGCGGCGGAAGAGGCGTGGAAGACAATTGAGGTGGAACTGAAACTGCTGCTTTTTCTTTCTCATCAGAAACATCAGCACCATCCTATTCAATCAACAATTAAAGTCGAACATTTCATTATTCAAATACTTAATAAGTAGCAAAATATACAAATAACCTTCATAAAAGTACAGTCTTTATCTTTACTAAAAAAAAAAGTAAGCATGTTAAACTTCACCTTATCAGATCTGGTTTCTTTTAGTTGATTCAAACATTTGAAAACCAAATTCATAATCTTTAAATTAAAATATGCTGCAGGATTATTCGAAAAAGATATAATAATAATACACCAAAAGCAATAATAATCAAGAATTGCTCATATGATATGTACCTCAACCCTGCTTCGAACTCTAAACTTCAAATCCTTTTTACGGAGTGGCATATTTCTCACTCTCAGAGGAACAAACTGGTTCGAACCCACAATTCTTGAACTCAAACCAGCTCCGCAGATCACTTGCATACCCGATGCTGCAACAGCCATATTGTTTGTTTGTGCGTGAAAAAAAGAACTCTGAATTTATATAATTATTGTAATTGTATGAGTAAATAAAAATAAGTAGGTGTGGAACTGTAATAAAAGTAGAGCTAGAATTGGTAGAAAAAGTCTAGTATGACTTGAATATGGCGGAGTCTACGAAGTGTGGGTGTATTTATAGATGCATGGGGGAGGTTTTGGGGCAGAGAAATTGTGGGTATTATCATTCCACGTAAATTGGCTGTAATTTGAACAACGTTGTCCGAAAGATGGATTCATGGTAGGCATAGCACATGTTTTATTTCAAGGTTTCGAGAAAGGTCTTTTTAACTAGGATGTGTAGTCTAATGATAATTTTGCATAAAATTATAATGTCATAATTAAGATTTTTTAAATCGTGCGTTTGAAAGTCTAATGATAATTTTGTTTAAAATTATAATATCACAATTCAAAATTTTTAAAGAGTATGTCTTTTATGAGACGGTCTCACGAATCTTTATTTGTGAGACTGGTCAACACTATCGATATTCACAATAAAAAAAAAGCAATACTCTTAGTATAAAAAATAATATTTTTTATGGATGAATCAAATAAGAGATCTTTCTCACAAAATACGACCCATGAGACCGTCTCAAACAAATTTTTATCTTTTTTAAATCATAGCATCAATTTTTATTGTTATCTTGCAACAGTATTAGTAATAATTACTACGTTCCCAACGCCTTTGAGTAGGCAAAACTAGATAAATAAGGATTTTTATATATTATTTCACTCTAGAAAATGTAGTTGATACAAGTTTTTGGGAAAATGAAAGATTTAAATAATTTTCCTTTTAAAATTTAAATGCTAGTAAATATGGTTGCGATAGCTTTTGTCCTTTCAACTTTTTTAGGGCAGACATGTTCTAGAAAGGAAATTGAAATTTGAAAGCCAATAATGCTGATGCTAGAATTTTCTAGTCCCCGGTAGGTGCATGAACCATAATTAACTTTTTTCCTTGTTTTATTTTAATTTGTAAGATATATGTATGAGAATTACTCATTGGAATTCAATCTGTTGGAATATCATCACATTCTTGGTAGAAAATTATTAAATCACTACAAAAGATGCGAACTAGTCACGTATATGTATGTGTATTTAAATTGTCATTAATGTTGAAACTGATATATAATCCAACTTTCAACAATTAGCCCATGGAAAGAAGATTATCGAAGTTCATATATATAACTTTCAAGAAGACAACTAATATACCTTCTTCACACTCAGAAATGAATATTTGGAGCGTGAATTGTGTACAAATAGTCCAATCCGCTGACTTGTAAACTTCACGCTCCGGCGTTGACTTGTAACTCTGAGAGTTATATATATGAATTTAGACAATCATCTCTCTTTGAACTTTTGAGCTTGAGTTAGATTTAAGTTTCAATATTAACGTAGTATCAGAACTCAGGTTCCACCATTATGTATTGAACTGCACATAATCGGGTCACCTGTTTTTCCCATAGTTGGACCATTTGTAAACTTCATTTTTCAAATGTTCATTCCTGAGCATCAGATGATTTGTTAGTTGTATGTTGGATAAAATCCATGTGAATTGTAAATATAGATTTAGGCAATTTTCCATTAGCTAGTTTTTAAAAAATGAGTCATATCCAAATTTCAATCAAACAATTAACATCATCATTTATAATTTTAATATTAATAAGAGAATAAATTATTAATAAAATTCAATAAAGACGAACGGATTCATGGAAGCTTAGCAGTTAATGCACACCAGCTGGCTCCAACAACTTTGTCAATTGTCAGCATTAAATAGGGTTGTTTAACTTCATGGTTTTTTTTTTTTTTTCAAAAAAAAAAAAATTCTCAAATTTCAAACCCTTAAAAAAAGAAAAAGAAGTTTAATTTACGTTATGCCCATATAAATCTTATTTGCTATTGAAAATGGCCTTTCTCGTCATCTTCACCCAGTAAATTAAAAGAGAAGTGTGTGTCGGATCCAAAACTCTCCACCTCATTGTAACAATAAAATTAAAAAAATTAAAGATATGTAAAAATTCTCCACGAAGAAATAAATTTTAAGACATGTAAAAATAAATCACATACCAAACCTAGAAATATATAATTATTCATTCCAACATAAAAACATCACTAAATTATTCATATATATATTTACATAATTCTTTACATACCATATTTCATCAATACCATCATGGAACTAAACATGACCATAACAAACTTTCAGACAAGAGTCCCACCCTTGACATACTCCGTGTAAGCCAAAGCTATCAATCCTACCATTGCAAGCCTTCCATTCCAAAGTTCTGCATCAGATGTCATCAATCCCTTCGATTTCGAATCCGCGCTCACGCCTTTAAACAAAGGGACTAGAGATGCCACGGATAGCAGAACAGTTGTCCCGAGAAACCAAGGGATCCCTCCGTTTTGTATCTGCGAAAAGATATCTTGTCCTCTGGTTAACTCAACTGCAATGGCTGCCACGAATCCGATCATGGCAAGGCGGCCGTTGATCCTTTCAGGGCCGGGGCCGTCGAAGGCCATGATGTCTGTGATCTTGGTGCTCTCCTGCATATAGATTAAGGTCACATATGATATGAATACATGCATGAATTTATCAGATTATAGTTATATTTTGTAATAACAAGAAATATGACTCGGAACTAAATTAACCTCAGGTTGCGGTGGTGGAGGAGGCGTAGAAAACAACTGTGGTGGAACTG
Source organism: Primulina eburnea (assembly GCF_022965805.1). Classification (NCBI taxonomy): domain Eukaryota; kingdom Viridiplantae; phylum Streptophyta; class Magnoliopsida; order Lamiales; family Gesneriaceae; genus Primulina; species Primulina eburnea. Next base: position 52,324,487 of record NC_133103.1, on the reverse strand, counting down.
GAACTGCTGCTTTTTCTTTCTCATCAGCAACATCACCACCATCCTATTCAATCAACAATTAAATTCAAACATTTCATTGTTCAATTATTAATCAAGCAGCAATATTTTACTTAAAAATATACTTGATAAACTTTATTATTTCATTTACCTCTGCCTTGCTTCTAACTCTGAACTTTAAATCCCTCTTAAAATACAGCACACTTCTCAGAGGAACATTTTGGTTCAAGCCAACAATTCTTGAACTGAAACTAGCTCCACAGATCATTTGCATCCCTGTTGCTGCAGCTGCCATATTGTGTATATTTATTTATCTCAGAATAAATTGGATGTTGAAATGAAGCCAAAATAAGGCTGACTTGGTACAGGAGTCGATGTTTGGTTTGAATGTGGCTGAGTCTACCAAGTGCGGGCTTTATTTATAGATTCATGAGAAATAAAATCGTGGGTATTTTTCATTCCACGTAATTGGCTATAATTTGTACAGCATCGTACGTATCATGGATTCATGATCACCGCACAGGTTTTCTTTTCAAGGTTTCGACCAAATTCATTCGAGTTAGGATGTGTACGTACACAAATTAAATTCTAGTCCTCTGTAATATAATTGAATAATAATTGTGTCCACAGGATATTTTTTCGTCTCATTATTTTATTTAATAAACTAAAGGGTTATGTGATTGGTCATCACTTCAAAGGCGGTCTTGTGTAAAATTAATAACCTTATATAGTTTATTTTAAATTTTAAATTAATTTGACAGAATTTAAATAAATAATGGAAGAATGAAAAGGAAAATTATAATTTACCTTTTTAACCACTAATATAATAACTTTTTAATGTATAAATAAGTATACAACTAATTAAATAAAGAGTAATAAAAGATTGACATAAAAGCTAAGAAACAATTTCGTCCCCTCAATTATTTTTATAAAAAAATTATAAATATCTTCAATTTTAGATAAAAACATGAGCTCTAATTATTACGAGAATATGGAATAAAGCTGAAGACGAATGTTTCGATAGTTATTCTTTAATATACATTGATACAAATTTTGTACCAAAATTTGTCATTAATTAATTAAATCACCGATTAGTTTAAACAATATAAACAACTCGAGCATTATATAAAATATCTAAATATAATAAAAATGTAGGCAAAAACTTGTGTGAGAAGGTCTCACGGGTCGTATTTTGTGAGACGAATCTCTTATCTGGGTCATCCATAAAAAATAATACTTTTTATGCTAAGAGTATCACTTTTTATTGTGAATATCGGTAGGACTGACACATCTCACATATAAAGATTTGTGAGACCGTCTCACAAGAGACCTACTTAATGTAAATAGAAAATATTTTTTTATATAAATTGTTTCTAATTTTAAATGTCTATGTTAATATTTGTGTTGCAATGATTAAATTTTTTATTTTTAGTATCATAAGTAGGGGTGCAAACGAACCGAATCGAGCCGAATAATAGTAAAAAAGTCAGGCTCGAATTCGGCTCGAAATAGGTATATTCGAGTTCGAGCTCGATTCGAAGTTCGATAATTTCAAATATTCGGGCTCGAGCTCGGCTCGAAATGAAGTTCGAGTTCAAGTTCGGCTCGAAATATTCGAATATATTCGTGAACTATTCGAATTATTGCTCGGATATTAAGGTTTGAAAGCTCGAAATGCTCGAAATATTCAAAATATATATATATATATATATATATATATAATTATATTATATTAATAAAATATTAAGGCTCGCGAATATATATATATATATATAATTATATTATATTAATAAAATATTAAGGCTCGCGAACTATTCGCGAGCTATCGAACAAAATAATTTGGGCTCGAGTTCGGCTCGAAAAAAAGTTCGAACGTGTTCGAGTTCGGCTCAAATTCGATAAGTTCGAATACGAATCGAATATTTATCGAGCCGGCTCGAAAAACTCGCGAACATGTTCGGTTCGTTTGCAGCCCTAATCATAAGTATAGAAAAACTTTGACATAGTTATATCTAACATTTAAGTACTTTATTATGAAAAAAGAAGTTTAAAATTTTAACTTTTCATCATGGGAAATTAGGATCTTGTATGTGATACTTTTTTTATAATCATTTTGCAATTGAACATTTAACACTACTGCAAGTAAAGTCGTCCATCTAGATTTAACGTATTGGGCCAATCCAACCAGCCATTAAAAAAAAATAAAAAATCTATTTAGACTTCAAGTTGAGGTGAATCGAGGTGGGTTGGCCTCTGCCATTTCTTTTTTGTTTTTGTTTTTTTTAAATAAAATGTATACTAATAATTAAACAAGAAATTTCTCTCTTGGAATTAGTTGTTAAGTGGTTGGGTGGGAATTGAAAATTTGTATTAGCTATATATATTGAAATTTATGTGTGACTAAAAGTTAAGTGTTGTTTTGTTTCTAGTATTTTAAAAATTAAAATTAAAATTGGTGTGGAAAAATTTTAAACGATGTAATTTTTTTTAATTTATTTATCAAATTTCACATCATTACTCAAATGTACTAAATCAATTATTACAAGATTAAAACAAAAAAGATCTGAACTACCTCAGGTTGCGGCCGGGGAGGAGGGGTCGAGAACAATTGTGGTGGAATTGGAATTGCTGCTTTTTCTTTCTCATCAACAACATCACCACCATCCTGTTAAATCAGTATTTTACGTACTGTTAATATTTAAGTAGCAAACTATATATAAACTTCACATATACTATATATATATATATATATATATATATATATATATATATATATATATATATATATATATATATATATAAACACATACCTCAGCCGTGCTTCGAACTCTGAACTTCATATCCCTCTTAAAAAGTGGCACGCTTGATCTTAAAGGAGCAAACTGGTTCAGACAAGCAATTCTTGAATTGAAACCAGCTCCACAGATCATTTGCATCCCTGTTGCTGCAGCTGCCATATTGTGCGTGAACAAAAGCTTGTCTGAGAATGAAGAACAAGTAAATTAGCTTAGCTGTTGATGATCAGTATTCGAGATAAAAGAACAAAAGTCGCAATTAGGTTGAATATGATGGAGTGCATGAAGTGTGGGGTTTATTTATAGAGGTTTTGTGGACAGAAATAGTGGGTCTTTCTTTTTCCACGTAAATGGCTTATAATCTGTACAACATCGTATGAAAGATGGATTCATAGGCACCGGACAGCTTTCTTTCTAGCTAGGACATTTAATTAATAAATTAATGTGAGGATATTATCAAAAGGTCGGTCGAGGTATGTGTGTGTGTATCACACGAATCTCTAGTATTACTCAATGATTCTAGGAGCAAAATATGCATCCAAAAACATAAAAGCTTTTGATAGAGTACTTGTATTGATTCTTGTTCGTTTCCCACTAAAAAATTAACGGAAAATAATTTTTTTAATCTTGAACTAAACTTGTCTTATTTTGGGTTTTGTTTCGCTAAGTATTCAAAAATTGGTTTTGGTTTGTTAACTCTGATTTTTTTTTTTTTTTGCTTTTAGTATATATTACTTTGTTAGAGTGCTAATCTATCACCGAAAAATGCTCATATGAGGTCAAAAAATGTTGATTTGACATAAGAACCTGCTGGTGCGGTCTGTTTGTGTGGTGACAAAATATGCTGAAGTATTTGACGTTATATCAACAATTAGACCAAATTGCTGCACGAGCTTTGATTACTTAACTTTTAGATTGCACACTTGATAGAAATGCTAATACACAACATATAAGTTTTGCCAACAGTAAAAACTTATGTGAGACGGTCTCACAGGTCGTATTTTGTGAGACGGATATCTTATTTACGTCATACATGAAAAATTATTACTTTTTATGCTAAGATTATTACTTTTTATTGTGAATATCGGTAGGGTTGACACATCTCACAGATAGAGATTCGTGAGACCGTCTCACAAGATACCTACTCTTTGCCAAACATAAAAGCCAAACATAAAAGAATAATTATAAGCTCTACTTCAATTAAAGTTTAAATTTTGGTACAATCCTGCCAATATACTTGTATTTATTTATGTATTTATATATGTATAATTTTCTGAAAAATTTCATCCTCAATTTTATTATATTTTAATCCTTGTAAATTTAATGATTTTTTTATGAAACTTATATTAGAATACAAATAATATATAATAATGTCAAAGAACTGAAAGTGCATTAGGGAAAAAAAATATTTTTATAGATTTAGAACTAACCATAATAATAATAATAATAATAATAATAATAAAAGAAAAACATTAGAGTTTCAGAACAAAAAATATTTAATTAAACAATTTCCCCATAAAATATCACTATATTATTTAAATTTACATTATTCTTTACACATCAGAACACTTCATCAACACCATAATGGAAAAAAACATGCCCATAAAAAAACTCTCCCACAAGAGTCTCGCCATTTAAAAACTCGGTATTTTTAGGGGAGAAAACGACCTCGATTATAGTGCATGTACACTGTTCCTTATTTGATATACGCTCGCGCCCTGTCCTCTGACGACTGCCCATACCTTGTCCTCTAACAAATGCCCATGTCATATCATTTTTCAGTAGGCATCGTAACCCATACTGGTGATTAAGTGACCTTGAACTCTGGTCGGGAGTGAGTGTTAAGAAATGAAACCAGCGTTTCACGAATTTTGGTGTATGACAAATCAAAATCAACCGCGGCTGAAATCCTAATAAGCTCAACCGGCAAAAACCTACAGGTTTCTCAACCGCTGATTCTTTAGATTACGGCAAAAGTGAACCGATTCATGTAAGAGAATCACTTATTGCTAAAAGACATTATCTGACCGGTTAAATGCATTCAAAACTTCTTGAAGTCAACGATTGCACATCAATTCCAAGAATGATATGCATTTAACTCTCTATCCCAGAAAGGAAGCTCAGAGATAGACTTCGTATTCTGATGCTAAAAGAACAGTTGCCTTAAGAGGAAATCCTCAAGGAAAGAGCTTCAGATTTATGATGAGCTAAAGGAAGATTAAATGCGAACATTTATTGCTCATAAAGATGAAAGCGACTCATCTGATTCAGAAGCTCAGGTTTACGTTAACTGTCCTTTCCGACCGTTAAGTCATTTGGCTATATCAACAGAGAGGGATGCAAGCAAACTATATAAGCCATACAAAGATTATTGAGATTGCCTTCAAAAGAAATCTTAGAGTGCAATCATAGTCAATATTCATCTTCGCTCTCTCTGCACGCAGTTCAACAGAAACATACTTGATCATCCAAGGATCTTTTCGTGCTACTCAAACAAACTACTGTTTCATATCAGTAACCTGGTGGTTATTTGATTAAAATTTGTGGTGTCTGGAGAACTAAGGGTTCTTAATATCCAGAAGTAAAAAGTGATCACTAAGAGTTTCAATACAGGCAATGTGATAAGTCCTGGTTGGATCGGGCTGTTATAAACATTTTGTAAAGTCAAAGTCTTTTAGTGGAATCCTTCCTAACAAAGGAAGAAGGGGTGACGTAGGAGTATTCAATCTCCAAACATCCATAAAATCCGTTGTCATCTATTTCTTGCATGCTTAAATATTTCTCAGTCACTCACTGCAACAAAATATGCATTCAACCACACTCAAAAGACAACGGTTTTTTAAAACCGTTGTCGTTGATAGAAAAGACAACGGTTTAAAATCGTTATCGTTGAAGACACTTTCAACAACACCCTCAGTTACAACAGTTTTAAATGGGCTACGACAACGGATTTTATCCGTTGTCGTTTGGCGTTTTTGTTGTAGTGACTTATTGTTGTTAAGGGTGTCACTAATTTTATTGGTCATTGGAAACTCTGAACTGTTTTCCACACAACCAGTAGTTCAAGTTTTCCACCGTTTGAGAAAATATTTTTCAACCGCCTAAAAACGGTTGATAGCAAAAATTCAAAAACAATAAAATTTGAAAGAGTTCATTCACCCCCCCTCTAAACTCTTTCCAGATCCTAACAAGTGGTATCAGAGCGGGGTTTTCTCTAAACATTGACATCATTGAAATAATCATGGCATCTTTCAACAAAGTTCTTATGTTCTCCAAGGAAGACTATGATGATTGGAAAATTCGCATGCAGGCACATCTAGCAGCACAGGATGACGATATGTGGTTAGTAATTACCGATGGACCAATGAAGATCATGAAAGTAAAAACAGCTGTTGGCACAACCGAAGGTGCTCCTCAAATGATAGAGAAACATAGATCTGAATGGACAGCTGAGGATAAAAAGAAAGCAAACCTGGACAACGTTGCAAAAGATATTCTCTATAAGACTCTGGATAAGAACATGTTCGCCAAAATCAAGATCTGTACCATTGCAAAGGAGATATGAGAAAAACTTACTCAACTGTGTGAAGGCAATGATCAGACCAAAGAAAAAACTGACCGTGGCTATCCAAAAATTCGATAATGCAAAGATGAAGCCAGGAGAAACTCTTGCCGAATTTGATGAGCGGTTTAGCAGCATTATCATCGGGCTCATCTCACTTGGAAAAGAGTACTCCAACAAAGAAATCGCTTTGAAGGTCATGCGAGCTCTTCTCAGAGAATGGGATCTGAAGACCATAGCAATGGTCGAATCCAAAGATCTGAACAAACTGGAACTCCATGATCTATTTGCTGATCTTAAAGCCTATGAATTTGAGCTTGGAATACGAACTGAAAAAAAGCCATCCGCAACTCAACAAACAAAGGCTTTGGCAGCTGCTACAGTGACTCTTCCGGTTGAAAAGTTTACAAGTAAGAAATCGGCTGAGCAACTAAGCAATCAAGCCATGTCTCTTTTTGTTAAGAAATTCAGCAAATTCATGCGCAAAAATCAATCTCAAATGAATAAACCTTATTTTAAAAAGGACCATACTGAGGATGGTCAAGGTTGTTTTGACTTTGGAAAGAAGGGACACTTTATTGCAGAATGCAACAGGCCAAAGAAGGATGAAAAGAAACAGGAGAATAGAAGACGGTTCAAAGACAACAAGAAATTCGTCAAGAAAAAGAATCAGCGAGTTCTGATTGCAGAAGAAGACAAAGGCAAATGGACTGAAACCGAGTCAGAAAAATCCTCTTCTGAGGCATATTCAAGTGAAAGAGAAGACGAGACAGTCGAGTGTCTCATGGCCAAGGAATATCAAGAATACACAGATGAAATGGTATTTGACTTTAACTCTGAAGAATTTACACGAGAAGATCTTGTTACAGCACTACACGACATGGTAAATGAGTTCAAAGGACTATCTATGAAATTCAATGAAGCTGTAGCAGAAAAACAAGACTTAAAAAACAAGTTAACTCTCTTTAACTGTTCACAGTACAAAGAGGTTGAAAGTTTGAAAGTTAAGTTAAGTCTGCTGGCGGCTGAGAATGATGATTTATGAAGATTTTTCCATGCTACACTAAAAGAAAACAAACAGTTAATGAATACCGTCAATACTTGAAACAAGTCCTCTGCTTCTCTTAATAGGATGCATGAGATGCAGAAACCAGCCGGAGACAGAACTGGGCTGGGTTACAACATCAATGATTGCAGCACCTCAGAAGCTTCAACTCAACCGTTACTAGAGAAAGACAGTTTAAGATCAATTAAATTTGTCAGATCTAGCTCGGTATATGAACATGATAAGCCTGAAGATCAAGGTATTCAAAATATGAATCTTGAGAATAATGGGAGGCGACGTGGTTTGGGTTATGTTCAGAGTGACAAATCCAAACGATATTGGGGCAAACCCAGGCCAAACTCAACCGGTTACGATTGCTCAACTAGATATCACTCAAAACCATACCTAACACGTCACAAAAAAAATTGGCGACCAGTTCAAAAGAGGTATAGATTGAATGAGGTATAGATTGAATAACACGTCACAAAAAAAATTGGCGACCAGTTCAAAAAAATTGGCGACCAGTTCAAAAGAGGTATAGATTGAATGACAATAACCAAATGCTCAAACAACATATATTGCATTCACCACCAGATTATTTATCCAATCATGGTTACCCTAGGAACACGTCACAAAAAATCCGCAAGGATAATTCAAGTGTGGATTCCTAAGGGTCTAATTAATTCAGGACCCAAATAAAAAGGGTACCAATTTCTTATCTCAAAATTTCAGGAACTAAAGAAGAAAAACTTGGAAAAATCAACATGGTTTTTAGACAGCGGATGCTCAAGACATATTACAGAAACAAACATCTCTTGTCAGAAGTTGTGAATTTCAAGGGGCCACAATCACTTTCGATGAGAACGCTAAAGGTAAAGCCATGGGTAAGGGTAAGATTATTCATGGCAAAATCATCATAAAAGATGTTCTCTTGGTAGAAAATTTATGTTATAACCTGATCAGTATAAGTCAACTGTGTGACAATGGGTATACGGTTGAATTTCATAAAGACAAATGCATGGTTAAAACTAATGCAGGCACCATTGTGTTGACTGGTTATCGAAGTCAAAATACCTATAGAGTAGAATGGAATGATGAATGTTTAAATGCATCTACTTGCTTCATTGCTCTAAATGGTAATAAAAATTGGCTATGGCATAAAAGGCTCAATCATCTAAATTTCAAATCCATTGCTACTATTAGTAAGCTTAAGCTGGTATCTGGACTGCCTAATGTTCACTTTGCCAAAGATAAAGTATGCAATGCTTGTCAGCTAAGAAAACAAGTTCGATCAACTTTCAAAAGCAAGGGAAGAAACTCTTCAGCAAGATGTTTGGAACTCCTTCATATGGACCTGTTTGGACCTATTCCGGTGATGAGCTTAGGGGAGAAAGAAATACACTCTTGTAGTTATTGACGACTTCTCCAGATTCACATGGGTATTATTCCTAAGCTCCAAAGATCAAACTGCCGATCAACTAATTAAGCTGCTTAAGAGGCTTCAAAATGAGAAAAGGGAAGGAATTGACAGAATCAGGAGTGACAGAGGAACTGAATTTCTGAACAAATACCTTTCATCCTACCTTGAAGATCATAGCATTAAACACGAGTTATCAGCTGCAAGATCGCCACAACAAAATGTAGTAGCAGAAAGAAGGAACCGCACACTGAAGGAAGCAGCTAGAACCATGTTGGCTGAATTTGGTATCTCACAACGATTTTGGGCTGAAGCCATCAACACAGCTTGTTACACTCAGAATCGGTCTATGATTAATGAATATCATGAAAAGACTCCATATGAAGTATGGACCGGCAAATTGCCAGAAGTGGGGTACTTTCGCATATTTGTCTGTAAGTGTTTTATTCATATAAATGGCAAAACACATCTCACTGCATTTGATGTAAAGGCTGAAAATGGCATCTTTCTGGGATACTCAGCAGTGAGTAAAGCATACAGAGTGTATAATAAAAAAACTCCCACTGTCGAAGAATCCATACATGTTGTGTTCGATGAATCATATATATGTCATGATAATAGCAACAGTAGCATGCATGATCTGATAAATAATTTTGAAGCTGCTAACCTTGAAGCTAGCAATGATGATGATGAGATAGACCTAAGAAGAACAGGTGAAACCATCTCCAAAGAAAACCCAACCGGTCAAGAACAAAATCAGCAGACAAATGAACCAGAAAACAATTATCAACCGCAGAACATACAAATGGAAGAAGAGGCACCATAACAAGAAAATGACATCAATCAACCAACCGAGCCAAATCCATATGGACCTTGTCTCCGGTGGAACAAGGATCATCCACTCGAGCTGGTCATTGGTAACCCTACTGCTCCTCTTAGAACTAGAAATCAGATGATAAATGAATTTATGCAGGCTGCTTTCGTTTCTCAAATAGAACCCAAGAAAATTGATGATGCCTTGCTAGACACAAACTGGATAGAGGCTATGCAAGAAGAACTTAATCAGTTTGAAAGGAACAAAGTATGGCACTTAGTATCTCGACCTAATGATGCTCACATAATTGGAACTAGATGGGTTTACTGAAACAAAATGAATGAAAGTGGTTTAATCATCAGAAATAAGGCTCGTCTAGTGGCTCAGGGATATAGACAGGAGGAAGGAATAGACTTTGATGAATCTTTTGCCCCTGTTGCCAGATTAGAAGCCATTAGAATATTTCTAGCTTTTGCAGCATTTAAGGACTTCAAAGTATATCAAATGGATGTTAAATCTGCCTTTCTGAATGGATTTTTAAATGAGGAAGTTTATGTAGAACAACCACCCGATTTCGTTAATCATGCATTTCCTGATCACGTTTACAAACTGGATAAATCTCTATATCAACTCAAGCAAGCTCCGAGAGCATGGTATGACACACTAACCAAATTTCTGCTCGAGCATGGAATCTCTATTGGTACAATTGATAAAACTCTATTTAAATTCTCTAGAAATGATCATTCACTTTTTGTTCAAATTTATGTGGACGATATATTTTTGGATCAACAAATCCTAAGTTATGTGAAAGATTCTCTAAGATGATGTAGGAACAATTTGAAAATGAGTATGATGGGCGAAATAAACTATTTTTTAGGGCTGCAAGTCAAGCAGTCTGAAAACTGTATCTTCATTAATCAAGCCAAATATACACGAGATATGATAAAGAAATTTGGCATGGAAAATTGCTCTCAAGCTAGCACTCCAATGAGTTCATCAATCAAATTAGATAAAGATGAAGGGGGAATTTCGGTGGTTGAAAAAATGTACAGAGGACTAATTGGGTCCTTACTATACTTAACCGCAAGTCGACCTGATATTATGTTTGCCGTATGTTTATGTGCACGGTTTCAAGCTAAACCCATGCAATCTCATTTTACTGCCTCTAAACGTATACTCAAATATTTGAAAGGAACTGCCAATGTGGGTCTTTGGTATCCCAAAGATTCAAGTTTTAATCTTGTAGGTTACTAAGATGCAGATTAAGCTGGATGCAAAATCGATCGAAAAAGCACAAGTGGTTCATGCCAATTCTTGGGTGAAAGACTTATTTCATGAGCCAGCAAGACACAAACGTCAATCGCAACATCAACCGCTGAAGCAGAATACTTAGCAGCCGGAAGTTGTTGTGCTCAGATGCTATGGATACAACAACAGTTAAAAGACTATGGAATCCAAGCTGCTGAATCTCCCATATTCTGCGACAACACAAGCGCTATATAGCCATAACATACAACCCTGTCATGCACTCTCGGACAAAGCATATCGATATCAGACACCATTTCATCCAAGAACATGTCATGAAGAAAGAAATACGGCTTGCATATGTTCATACTGATCAACAAACAGCCGATATTTTCACAAAACCACTACCTGAGGCTAAGTTCTCTTATTTTCGTAACATGCTTGGTTTGATAGACTTATCATGATATGATTATTTCTTGTGTATGCTCAGTTTAATTTTGCAGGAAATAAAAGAAAAAGGCAAGAAACAGTCAATAATTTTAAAGAAAATTATCTTATTATACGAGGCGGGGGCAGTACATAATTAGAGGCGGGGGCAGTACATCAACAGACGCGGAGGCGTACACTCTTAATCTCCCTATCTACGTACAACCTCCAGGATGAAAACCAGCTGCTCAGCCCTCCGATGGAAATACGTGAAAACTCCTCTGAGATGGCTATCCTTCTCAGAGCACTCCTCTCCTTGAACAGCATGAGAAGATAAATACCATCGTCAGAAAAGACACCAACATTATCAGCCACGCGAAGACATCACCGATATCTTCCCAGTGCCGCCATTTCTCTGGAGGAAGCAGCGAGTCCGCCCTCAAGGATGGACTGGAGTCTTTGGACTTTTGTCCACATGGCTAGCGTTTTCTTCATCACTCGATCCTCAATAGCTCTTTTACGAGAAGCCACCACAGCATTCATGAATTCTTCGGCTAAGTCCGGGCTGTTATCTCTCTGCATCTCTCTTATTTGATTTTATTGCTAACATCGTTGCTTGTATTTATAGATAAAAATCAAGCGCCAAAAGTCTATGTCATCATGACTGCGGTGGGAAATGTGAAGCATTCTATAATAAGCAACTGACGGTTCATTGTCATTCATGCACGTATTTAGGGAGAACAATGGTTAAGAATAATTATTATCTTCTTTAACCGGTCCCTACCTAATCACATCAATGATCCGGTTCAAATTCTGTGGACATAATACATCCACGTCATTTTCGTAAAAAGCACTCAAACTCTTCGACTGCTTCTGTGTGAAGTGACGTTTTTCTCCTTCAAATTTGAAAATACTCATTTTACCGCCGTCCAAATTTTGAAATATTTTAGAAAAATCCTCCACTAATAGTCCTCCACATGGACTAACTAGTGCATTCTTGAACCGGACATACATACCTTCATCCACATCATCGTTCTCACTGTGTTATCTCATCTAAGCTCACTCTGCAGGAACAAGCAAAAAAAATTCTTTGCAAATTCAAAACAAATGACTGCCTCCATTGCACAGAATACAGTAGCCATCAACTTCCCATCCATCTTTACGATGCCCAACAAGTCTATGAAGGCTATGTTCCGCTCACTCGAAGAATCTGGGCTTCGAACATTTCTGGGCTGCAGCTACAACTACTCCGATACATTACTGAAAAAATTCTTTGATTCTGCTCACATGAAGAACGAAGAAATTCTTTGTTCTGTTCAAAACAAAAACTTCATCTTCACCGAGAGAGTGTTTGCTGAATTGTTTAGCTTACGAACGGCTGGCATCACTGACTTCTCTACACTGCCAGATGGTAATACTGATATTTGGCAAAGAAACTTCTCACTCACTGATTCTCCTATCTCTTACCCAACATGCCAGAAGCGAGATTTAAAGATCGAATTTCGATTGTTGGCTGATATTGTGGCAAAAGGAATTCTTGCCAAAGTTGGTGCATATGATAAAATTACTATGGAGAGATTCCCTGTTATGGCCACCATCTCCTCCAATTTAGGGATCAACTGGTCTGATATTCTTTTCAAAATACTAGTAGCCATGATTAAGAAAGACAATCAATCTCACGGCTTCGCGGTTCAAATATGCCACATGTTGATCAAAGCAGGAGTCCAACCGGTTGACATGATTGAGGTTGGAAAAACCAAACTGTTTTCTTGGGTATCAGTTGACAAATTCATTCAGAAAAACAAACCGACAAATGAAGAATACGTCCCTGTCAAAACAGAAACTGGTGTTGAGTTTGTGAAACAAAAGAAACAGAGTGTCTCTACTCCCAAAGAAGCCAAAAGAAAACTGGTTTTACAAACAAGCTCTGATGATGAGTCCAAAGATGATGTTCCATTTGCTCAGGTTTTCAAGAAAAGAAGAACCGCACAACCAACAAAGATCAAGCTGGTCAAGCATATTTCTGCACCGCTCATTCCTGCCCCTATCCCTGCAGTATCTGTCACCAAGTTGAAAGGAATTCAAATTACAGAAACAGATATCCAATCCTCCTATTCAGGAGTTCATATTATTCTCTCCTCGGATAAGGGCAAACAAGTGATGATTGATAATCCACCACAAAACAATGCAGTTCATACGGCCATCATCCTCACAAGTCAGCGTGTCAATGAGGATGTTCAGACAAAAATAAAGATGTTTGATAAATGGGTTCAATATCGCACTGCTGTCACTTTTGATTCGCTCCTCCAGACCGGGAAGATACAGGCAGCTGCCAAGCTTGAACGATCCATTTTGAAATGGGCCGAAACGACAGACATTCAAACCGCTCTTCAAAGACGCGACTTTCTGGAGATTCAAATGAAAGAAAGTACTCTTCGAATCATGATACAATTGAAAAGGAAAAATTTTGATTCTACATGTCCTACAGCCAAGGATGATTATGCAGTCATATCTCAACTTGAAATGGACGTTTTGTCCATGGCTATGTCAGTCGCTCACATGCGACAGGAGCTCAATCTTCTAGCTATTGCTGAAAAGAGTAAATTTGACTCTATGATGGATATTAATGACGATATCAGCTCAGAACTAGTTCAACCCATTGCCACTCAGAAGTCCTCTTCGTCTATTCCTAGCACTAGCTCTAAACCCTCTTCACCAGAACCCACCACAACAGCTCAGAAGAAGCTAGATTTTATTCAGGATACTCCACGATCGGAACAACTACAAGCCTCCTTCGCTGGTCAAGACCATTCATCCGATGCGAATGCTAAAGCCTTCTCAGCTGAAGTTCTTCTTGAAACCAATCAACCAACTCATGAAGCAACAGCTCACCCACCCTTTGAAAAACTCATGATGGAGGACCCTCCAAGTGCCGAACACCAATGCTGTCGGGATGTTTAGGCTCTCCTAGTTGTTTTCCACCGCTTTCTGACAATGGCGCATCTGCTTCACAGCCTCCTGATGATTCAAACAAAGCTCCAACTCTTTCAGTTGTTGAGGCAGAGCAGTTTCTTTCTGATTTTGATGCGGCTAAACCATTTCAAGAGCCATTGATCTTTTCACAAGATCCTATTACGGATGATACCCCGAACGTATTACAAGAGCAGCTCACATCTTCTCCAAAGGAAGTGCAGGAAGCTGTGATACCCATCTCATCAATGCTTTCCTCACCCAATAATCAAATCGCAAAACCAGAGGAACCAAAGGTCATCGGTTCAAACTCTTTTGTCTCAAATGAGGACATTGATCAATTTATTGAGACTATTACGACGGAACCTCATGAGACTGAATCTACTCCATCTGCTGACAAAGCAACTTCCTCTAAATTAATTGCCTTCAAGGCCAACCTACTTGCTGAACAAGCAGCATCTGAGAAGGAAGAATTTGTCGAAGAAAACTTCAAACAAGAACTTCTGAACCGCCTTGCAAATATAGATCAGTCTATCCTTGCTCTACATCACAAACAGTTTGATCTGAAAGAGGACTTCCACTCTATCAAAAGTACCATGTCTACAGACTTTGATGCCATGACCACAAGAACTTCCCACCGACAGGATCATCATCATACGGTTCATATCAATATGTGCCTTGGTATTTCGGCACAAATCACTCGTATTGAACAACGAATGGACGCCCAAGGTGCTCAACTTACAGAAATTATGGAATTTCTTGTTCATGGTGATGTCAAAAAGGGGGAAAGAGAGCAGGAAAAGAAAATTCAAGAAGAATTAGCAGTCCTGAAGAAAAATGAAGACAAGGCTAAAGCCAGGGAATAGAGTTCAGGACTTAAGAAATAGTAAAATAATACAATTTATGGCTCCTTGGTTCTTATTAATACAATTTCTAGTTCTTTGGTTCTTACTAATACAATTTTTGGTTCCTTGGTTCTTCACTCTGATAAACAAACTTACGGCCCAGTTTTGTCAACACCAAAAATGCGGAAATTGTTAAGAAATGAAACCAGCGTTTCACGAATTTTGGTGTATGACAAATCAAAATCAACCGCGGCTGGAATCCTTATAAGCTCAACCGGCAAAAACCTACAGGTTTCTCAACCGCTGATTCTTTAGATTACGGCAAAAGTGAACCGATTCATTTAAGAGAATCACTTATTGCTAAAAGACATTATCTGACCGGTTAAATGCATTCAAAACTTCTTGAAGTAAACGATTGCACATCAATTCCAAGAATGATATGCATTTAACTCTATCCCAGAAAGGAAGCTCAGAGATAGACTTCGAATTCTGATGCTAAAAGAACAGTTGCCTTAAGAGGAAATACTCAAGGAAAGAGCTTCAGATTTATGATGGCAAAAAGGAAGATTAAATGCGAACATTTATTGCTCATAAAGATGAAAGCGACTCATCTGATTCAGAAGCTCAGGTTTACGTTAACTTTCTTTTCCGACCGTTAAGTCATTTGGCTATATCAACAGAGAGGGATGCAAGCTAAACTATAGAAGCCACACAAAGATTATTGAGCTTGCCTTCAAAAGAAATCTTAGAGCGCAATCATAGTTAATATTCATCTTCGCTCTCTCTGCATGCAGTTCAACAGAAACATACTTGATCATCCAAGGATCTTTTCGTGCTACTCAAACAAACTACTGTTTCATATCAGTAACCTGGTGGTTATTTGATTAAAATTTGTGGTGTCTGGAGAACTAATGGTTCTTAATATCCAGAAGTGTAAAGTGATCACTAAGAGTTCCAATACAGGCAGTGTGATAAGTCCTGGTTGGATTGGGCTGTTACAAACATTTTGTAAAGTCAAAGTCTTTGAGTGAAATCCATCTAACAAAGGAAGAAGGGATGATGTAGGAGTATTCAATTTCCGAACATTCATAAAATCCGTTGTCATCTATTTCTTGCATGCTTAAATATTTCTCAGTCACTTATTGTTGTTAAGGGTGTCACTAATTTTATTGGTCATTGAAAACTCTGAACTGTTTTCCGCACAACCAGTAGTTCAAGTTTTCAACCGTTTGAGAAAATATTTTCCAACCGCCTAAAAACGGTTGATAGCAAAAATTCAAAAACAATAAAATTTGAAAGAGTTCATTCACCCACCTCTAAACTCTTTCCCGATCCTAACAGTGAGGACATTGGTCGAGCGATATTGACATTGGTCGTGTGACATGAGCCCTGGATGGGAGAGATGAACCTGACCGGGCTAGAGAACCCTGACCGGGCGAGATGACCCTGGCCGAGCTAGAGGACCCTGATCAGACGAGAGAACCCTGGCCGGACTAGAGGTCATCGGCCAAGCGAATGGACCCTAGACTGACGAGAGGACCCTGGTCAGGCTATAGGACCCTGGACAGACGAGAGACCCTGGCCAGGCTATAGGACCCTATCCAGGCGAGAGAATCATGTCCGGAAGAGAGGACCATGACATGACGAGAGGACTTGGTAGGTCTATAGGTGTCACGTCCCGAGCCCGCGCCTGCGTGACTGCACAATGGACCCCTATAGCAACTACTTCGTATTCGTCTTCGTTTTACGAAAATGATTAACCCAAATTGCTATAGAAGTCCATTGTAAGCCATCATAAACTCATTTTAAATCTTTCATTTTTAAGATGTGGGACAAGGGTATCACAATCACCCCTCTTTCAGAATGCGACGACCTCGTTGCGGCCTGACCCCTCGATCCACCAGAGCCGAGAATTTAGAGGTGGCTCCTACAGGTTCAAGAGGTGGCTCCCGTCATGTAGCACTTTGCCCCGCAGGTTCAAGAGGTGGCTCCCATGCACGTAGCACTTTGCCCTGCATAGCACTTATTTCCCGATGTTCCATGCCAGTTATCGGCTCTGATATCATTCTGTCACGCCCCGAGCCTGGGTTCGCGCCTGCGTGACTGCACAATGAGCCGCTATAGCAACTACTTCGTATTCGTCTTCGCTTTACGAAAATGATTAACTCAAGTTGCTATAAAAGTCCATTGTAAGCCATCATAAACTCATTTTAAATATTTCATTTTTAAGATGTGGGACAAGGGTATCACAATAGGAGCCTGGATGGGCGAGAGGACTCTAGCCGGGCTAGAGGATCATCTCCAAGCGAGAGAACTCTGATCAAGATAGAGGATTCTGTCCCAGCAAAAAGGCCCTAACTAAATTGTACCCATATTCTACTCTTAGAAGCAAATTAAAATTTGGCTTTTTTAATTTTTCTATGTTCGCTCAAGTCCAAGAATAACCCTAGCCTTTTCCAGGACATCAATATAGTTTATTTTAAATTTTAAATTAATTTGACACAAAATTTAAATAAATTATGAAAGATTGAAATGGAAAATTATTTACCTTTTTAACCACTAATATTTAGATAAGTTATGTTTTTGTAAAAGATAATAATTTTTTTAATATATAAATAAGTATACAACTAATTAAATAAAGAGTCATAAAAGCTAAGAAAAATTTCGTCCCCTCAATTCTTTTTATAAAAAAAATAGTAAATACCTTCAATTTTAGGTAAAAACATGAGCTCTAATTATATTTGTGAGATCGATGCATCAAAACCAACTGTACACAGAAAATCACATAACATTAATTAAATTTGCAAACATTTTATTAAAAACTATACAATTTCAAAAATATACAAAAATTATATTTAAATTATCTTTTAGAGTTTTTCACCGTTATCATCACTCATATTTAGATTATTTTTTACTAATGTTTTTTAATATATCATTTGGTAGCTATATACAAAAGAATTTCATTAAATATTTGAGATAGTTTACAAGGAATATTGAGATTAGATATTAAGAGTACTAAACTGTTAACTCTTTTTTTTTGTTATGATATTTTTTAAGTTTTTTTTTTTTTAAAATGAATTGACAATGTTGACATGTTTGACCTGCAACTCAATTTGAGTTGAGTTGGATTGCGATTTTTCCATCCCACAAGACTTTGTCTTGTTTAATGGAAGGTCGACCCGTTTTGACATTTTTAACTACAAACGAGAATAAATGAGAAATAAAATTCGATTAATATGCAATTTTAAAAGTGAGGGCCATTTACATTTGAATGATAATTTATAGATTGTTTTCATACTTGTTACATCAAGTGTACAAACATGACCAAAAGTTACAATTTCACAATTAAAATATAGAGTTTACCTGCATTTCAGAGTAAATAATTATAGATTTAGAAGTTGATAAAGAAAAGTAATACATTCAAACGATGAAATATCACTATATTTTTACATTAGTTTTTACACATCATCGAACCCAAAAGACCATTAAAAAAAACTATTTTCACACAAGAGTTCCTCCCTTGAGGTACTCGGTGTAGGCCAGAGCTATCAATCCTACCATTGCAAGCCTTCCATTCCAAAGCTCAGCATCGGATGTCAACAATCCCTTGGACCTCGAATCGGCGCTCACGCCTTTAAATAACGGAACAAGTGATGCCACAGATAGCACAACAGTTGTCCCGACAAACCAAAGGATCCCTCCGTTTTGTATCTGCGAAAAGATACCTTGTCCTCTGGTGAATTCAACCGCAATGGCTGCCACGAATCCGATCATGGCTAGACGGCCGTTGATCCTCTCCGGGCCAGGCCCATCGAAGGCCATGATATCTGTAATATTTGTGCTCTCCTGAATGGAAATTGAGACCACGACATGTGATTATATAAATGTACTAAATCAATTATTACAAGATTAAAACAAAAAAGATCTGAACTACCTCAGGTTGCGGCCGGGGAGGAGGGGTCGAGAACAATTGTGGTGGAATTGGAATTGCTGCTTTTTCTTTCTCATCAACAACATCACCACCATCCTGTTAAATCAGTATTTTACGTACTGTTAATATTTAAGTAGCAAACTATATATAAACTTCACATATACTATGTATGTATATATATATATATATATATATATATATATATATATATATATATATATATATATATATATATAAACACATACCTCAGCCGTGCTTCGAACTCTGAACTTCATATCCCTCTTAAAAAGTGGCACGCTTGATCTTAAAGGAGCAAACTGGTTCAGACAAGCAATTCTTGAATTGAAACCAGCTCCACAGATCATTTGCATCCCTGTTGCTGCAGCTGCCATATTGTGCGTGAACAAAAGCTTGTCTGAGAATGAAGACAAGTAAATTAGCTTAGCTGTTGATGATCAGTATTCGAGATAAAAGAACAAAAGTCGCAATTAGGTTGAATATGATGGAGTGCATGAAGTGTGGGGTTTATTTATAGAGGTTTTGTGGACAGAAATAGTGGGTCTTTCTTTTTCCACGTAAATGGCTTATAATCTGTACAACATCGTATGAAAGATGGATTCATAGGCACCGGACAGCTTTCTTTCTAGCTAGGACATTTAATTAATAAATTAATGTGAGGATATTATCAAAATGGTCGGTCGAGGTATGTGTGTGTGTATCACACGAATCTCTAGTATTACTCAATGATTCTAGGAGCAAAATATGCATCCAAAAACATAAAAGCTTTTGATAGAGTACTTGTATTGATTCTTGTTCGTTTCCAACTAAAAAATTAACGGAAAATAATTTTTTTAATCTTGAACTAAACTTGTCTTATTTTGGGTTTTGTTTCGCTAAGTATTCAAAAATTGGTTTTGGTTTGTTAACTCTGATTTTTTTTTTTAGCTTTTAGTATATATTACTTTGTTAGAGTGCTAATCTATCACCGAAAAATGCTCATGTGAGATCAAAAAATGTTGATTTGACATAAGAACCTGCTGGTGCGGTCTGTTTGTGTGGTGACAAAATATGCTGAAGTATTTGACGTTATATCAACAATTAGACCAAATTGCTGCACGAGCTTTGATTACTTAACTTTTAGATTGCACACTTGATAGAAATGCTAATACACAACATATAAGTTTTGCCAACAGTAAAAACTTATGTGAGACGGTCTCACATAAGTATTTTGTGAGACGGATATCTTATTTACGTCATACATGAAAAATTATTACTTTTTATGCTAAGATTATTACTTTTTATTGTGAATATCGGTAGGGTTGACACATTTCACAGATAGAGATTCGTGAGACCGTCTCACAAGATACCTACTCTTTGCCAAACATAAAAGCCAAACATAAAAGAATAATTATAAGCTCTACTTCAATTAAAGTTTAAATTTTGGTACAATCCTGCCAATATACTTGTATTTATTTATGTATTTATATATGTATAATTTTCTGAAAAATTTCATCCTCAATTTTATTAAATTTTAATCCTTGTAAATTTAATGATTTTTTTATGAAACTTATATTAGAATACAAATAATATATAATAATGTCAAAGAACTGAAAGTGCATTAGGGAAAAAAAATATTTTTATAGATTTAGAACTAACCATAATAATAATAATAATAATAATAATAATAAAAGAAAAACATTAGAGTTTCAGAACAAAAAATATTTAATTAAACAATTTCCCCATAAAATATCACTATATTATTTAAATTTACATTATTCTTTACACATCAGAACACTTCATCAACACCATAATGGAAAAAAACATGCCCATAAAAAAACTCTCCCACAAGAGTCTCGCCATTTACAAACTCGGTATTTTTAGGGGAGAAAACGACCTCGATTATAGTGCATGTACACTGTTCCTTATTTGATATACGCTCGCGCCCTGTCCTCTGACGACTGCCCATACCTTGTCCTCTAACAAATGCCCATGTCATATCATTTTTCAGTAGGCATCGTAACCCATACTGGTGATTAAGTGACCTTGAACTCTGGTCGGGAGTGAGTGTTAAGAAATGAAACCAGCGTTTCACGAATTTTGGTGTATGACAAATCAAAATCAACCGCGGCTGAAATCCTAATAAGCTCAACCGGCAAAAACCTACAGGTTTCTCAACCGCTGATTCTTTAGATTACGGCAAAAGTGAACCGATTCATGTAAGAGAATCACTTATTGCTAAAAGACATTATCTGACCGGTTAAATGCATTCAAAACTTCTTGAAGTCATCGATTGCACATCAATTCCAAGAATGATATGCATTTAACTCTCTATCCCAGAAAGGAAGCTCAGAGATAGACTTCGTATTCTGATGCTAAAAGAACAGTTGCCTTAAGAGGAAATCCTCAAGGAAAGAGCTTCAGATTTATGTTGAGCTAAAGGAAGATTAAATGCGAACATTTATTGCTCATAAAGATGAAAGCGACTCATCTGATTCAGAAGCTCAGGTTTACGTTAACTGTCCTTTCCGACCGTTAAGTCAATTTGGCTATATCAACAGAGAGGGATGCAAGCAAACTATATAAGCCATACAAAGATTATTGAGATTGCCTTCAAAAGAAATCTTAGAGTGCAATCATAGTCAATATTCATCTTCGCTCTCTCTGCACGCAGTTCAACAGAAACATACTTGATCATCCAAGGATCTTTTCGTGCTACTCAAACAAACTACTGTTTCATATCAGTAACCTGGTGGTTATTTGATTAAAATTTGTGGTGTCTGGAGAACTAAGGGTTCTTAATATCCAAAAGTAAAAAGTGATCACTAAGAGTTTCAATACAGGCAATGTGATAAGTCCTGGTTGGATCGGGCTGTTATAAACATTTTGTAAAGTCAAAGTCTTTTAGTGGAATCCTTCCTAACAAAGGAAGAAGGGGTGACGTAGGAGTATTCAATCTCCAAACATCCATAAAATCCATTGTCATCTATTTCTTGCATGCTTAAATATTTCTCAGTCACTCACTGCAACAAAATATGCATTCAACCACACTCAAAAGACAACGGTTTTTTAAAACCGTTGTCGTTGATAGAAAAGACAACGGTTTAAAATCGTTATCGTTGAAGACACTTTCAACAACACCCTCAGTTACAACAGTTTTAAATGGGCTACGACAACGGATTTTATCCGTTGTCGTTTGGCGTTTTTGTTGTAGTGACTTATTGTTGTTAAGGGTGTCACTAATTTTATTGGTCATTGGAAACTCTGAACTGTTTTCCACACAACCAGTAGTTCAAGTTTTCCACCGTTTGAGAAAATATTTTTCAACTGCCTAAAAACGGTTGATAGCAAAAATTCAAAAACAATAAAATTTGAAAGAGTTCATTCACCCCCCCTCTAAACTCTTTCCAGATCCTAACAAGTGGTATCAGAGCGGGGTTTTCTCTAAACATTGACATCATTCAAATAATCATGGCATCTTTCAACAAAGTTCTTATGTTCTCCAAGGAAGACTATGATGATTGGAAAATTCGCATGCAGGCACATCTAGCAGCACATGATGACGATATGTGGTTAGTAATTACCGATGGACCAATGAAGATCATGAAAGTAAAAACAGCTGTTGGCACAACCGAAGGTGCTCCTCAAATGATAGAGAAACATAGATCTGAATGGACAGCTGAGGATAAAAAGAAAGCAAACCTGGACAACGTTGCAAAAGATATTCTCTATAAGACTCTGGATAAGAACATGTTCGCCAAAATCAAGATCTGTACCATTGCAAAGGAGATATGAGAAAAACTTACTCAACTGTGTGAAGGCAATGATCAGACCAAAGAAAAAAACTGACCGTGGCTATCCAAAAATTCGATAATGCAAAGATGAAGCCAGGAGAAACTCTTGCCGAATTTGATGAGCGGTTTAGCAGCATTATCATCGGGCTCATCTCACTTGGAAAAGAGTACTCCAACAAAGAAATCGCTTTGAAGGTCATGCGAGCTCTTCTCAGAGAATGGGATCTGAAGACCATAGCAATGGTCGAATCCAAAGATCTGAACAAACTGGAACTCCATGATCTATTTGCTGATCTTAAAGCCTATGAATTTGAGCTTGGAATACGAACTGAAAAAAAGCCATCCGCAACTCAACAAACAAAGGCTTTGGCAGCTGCTACAGTGACTCTTCCGGTTGAAAAGTTTACAAGTAAGAAACCAGCTGAGCAACTAAGCAATCAAGCCATGTCTCTTTTTGTTAAGAAATTCAGCAAATTCATGCGCAAAAATCAATCTCAAATGAATAAACCTTATTTTAAAAAGGACCATACTGAGGATGGTCAAGGTTGTTTTGACTTTGGAAAGGAGGGACACTTTATTGCAGAATGCAACAGGCCAAAGAAGGATGAAAAGA
This sequence comes from Primulina eburnea, assembly GCF_022965805.1. NCBI lineage: Eukaryota > Viridiplantae > Streptophyta > Magnoliopsida > Lamiales > Gesneriaceae > Primulina > Primulina eburnea. The sequence goes on along the minus strand of NC_133103.1, from coordinate 52,301,036 downwards.
AACAGGAGAATAGAAGACGGTTCAAAGACAACAAGAAATTCGTCAAGAAAAAGAATCAGCGAGTTCTGATTGCAGAAGAAGACAAAGGCAAATGGACTGAAACCGAGTCAGAAAAATCCTCTTCTGAGGCATATTCAAGTGAAAGCGAAGACGAGACAGTCGAGTGTCTCATGGCCAAGGAATATCAAGAATACACAGATGAAATGGTATTTGACTTTAACTCTGAAGAATTTACACGAGAAGATCTTGTTACAGCACTACACGACATGGTAAATGAGTTCAAAGGACTATCTATGAAATTCAATGAAGCTGTAGCAGAAAAACAAGACTTAAAAAACAAGTTAACTCTCTTTAACTGTTCGCAGTACAAAGAGGTTGAAAGTTTGAAAGTTAAGTTAAGTCTGCTAGCGGCTGAGAATGATGATTTATGAAGATTTTTCCATGCTACACTAAAAGAAAACAAACAGTTAATGAATACCGTCAATACTTGAAACAAGTCCTCTGCTTCTCTTAATAGGATGCATGAGATGCAGAAACCAGCCGGAGACAGAACTGGGCTGGGTTACAACATCAATGATTGCAGCACCTCAGAAGCTTCAACTCAACCGTTACTAGAGAAAGACAGTTTAAGATCAATTAAATTTGTCAGATCTAGCTCGGTATATGAACATGATAAGCCTGAAGATCAAGGTATTCAAAATATGAATCTTGAGAATAATGGGAGGCGACGTGGTTTGGGTTATGTTCAGAGTGACAAATCCAAACGATATTGGGGCAAACCCAGGCCAAACTCAACCGGTTACGATTGCTCAACTAGATATCACTCAAAACCATACCTAACACGTCACAAAAAAAATTGGCGACCAGTTCAAAAGAGGTATAGATTGAATGAGGTATAGATTGAATAACACGTCACAAAAAAAATTGGCGACCAGTTCAAAAAAATTGGCGACCAGTTCAAAAGAGGTATAGATTGAATGACAATAACCAAATGCTCAAACAACATATATTGCATTCACCACCAGATTATTTATCCAATCATGGTTACCCTGGAACACGTCACAAAAAATCCGCAAGGATAATTCAAGTGTGGATTCCTAAGGGTCTAATTAATTCAGGACCCAAATAAAAAGGGTACCAATTTCTTATCTCAAAATTTCAGGAACTAAAGAAGAAAAACTTGGAAAAATCAACATGGTTTTTAGACAGCGGATGCTCAAGACATATTACAGAAACAAACATCTCTTGTCAGAAGTTGTGAATTTCAAGGGGCCACAATCACTTTCGATGAGAACGCTAAAGGTAAAGCCATGGGTAAGGGTAAGATTATTCATGGCAAAATCATCATAAAAGATGTTCTCTTGGTAGAAAATTTATGTTATAACCTGATCAGTATAAGTCAACTGTGTGACAATGGGTATACGGTTGAATTTCATAAAGACAAATGCATGGTTAAAACTAATGCAGGCACCATTGTGTTGACTGGTTATCGAAGTCAAAATACCTATAGAGTAGAATGGAATGATGAATGTTTAAATGCATCTACTTGCTTCATTGCTCTAAATGGTAATAAAAATTGGCTATGGCATAAAAGGCTCAATCATCTAAATTTCAAATCCATTGCTACTATTAGTAAGCTTAAGCTGGTATCTGGACTGCCTAATGTTCACTTTGCCAAAGATAAAGTATGCAATGCTTGTCAGCTAAGAAAACAAGTTCGATCAACTTTCAAAAGCAAGGGAAGAAACTCTTCAGCAAGATGTTTGGAACTCCTTCATATGGACCTGTTTGGACCTATTCCGGTGATGAGCTTAGGGAGAAAGAAATACACTCTTGTAGTTATTGACGACTTCTCCAGATTCACATGGGTATTATTCCTAAGCTCCAAAGATCAAACTGCCGATCAACTAATTAAGCTGCTTAAGAGGCTTCAAAATGAGAAAAGGGAAGGAATTGACAGAATCAGGAGTGACAGAGGAACTGAATTTCTGAACAAATACCTTTCATCCTACCTTGAAGATCATAGCATTAAACACGAGTTATCAGCTGCAAGATCGCCACAACAAAATGTAGTAGCAGAAAGAAGGAACCGCACACTGAAGGAAGCAGCTAGAACCATGTTGGCTGAATTTGGTATCTCACAACGATTTTGGGCTGAAGCCATCAACACAGCTTGTTACACTCAGAATCGGTCTATGATTAATGAATATCATGAAAAGACTCCATATGAAGTATGGACCGGCAAATTGCCAGAAGTGGGGTACTTTCGCATATTTGTCTGTAAGTGTTTTATTCATATAAATGGCAAAACACATCTCACTGCATTTGATGTAAAGGCTGAAAATGGCATCTTTCTGGGATACTCAGCAGTGAGTAAAGCATACAGAGTGTATAATAAAAAAACTCCCACTGTCGAAGAATCCATACATGTTGTGTTCGATGAATCATATATATGTCATGATAATAGCAACAGTAGCATGCATGATCTGATAAATAATTTTGAAGCTGCTAACCTTGAAGCTAGCAATGATGATGATGAGATAGACCTAAGAAGAACAGGTGAAACCATCTCCAAAGAAAACCCAACCGGTCAAGAACAAAATCAGCAGACAAATGAACCAGAAAACAATTATCAACCGCAGAACATACAAATGGAAGAAGAGGCACCATAACAAGAAAATGACATCAATCAACCAACCGAGCCAAATCCATATGGACCTTGTCTCCGGTGGAACAAGGATCATCCACTCGAGCTGGTCATTGGTAACCCTACTGCTCCTCTTAGAACTAGAAATCAGATGATAAATGAATTTATGCAGGCTGCTTTCGTTTCTCAAATAGAACCCAAGAAAATTGATGATGCCTTGCTAGACACAAACTGGATAGAGGCTATGCAAGAAGAACTTAATCAGTTTGAAAGGAACAAAGTATGGCACTTAGTATCTCGACCTAATGATGCTCACATAATTGGAACTAGATGGGTTTACTGAAACAAAATGAATGAAAGTGGTTTAATCATCAGAAATAAGGCTCGTCTAGTGGCTCAGGGATATAGACAGGAGGAAGGAATAGACTTTGATGAATCTTTTGCCCCTGTTGCCAGATTAGAAGCCATTAGAATATTTCTAGCTTTTGCAGCATTTAAGGACTTCAAAGTATATCAAATGGATGTTAAATCTGCCTTTCTGAATGGATTTTTAAATGAGGAAGTTTATGTAGAACAACCACCCGATTTCGTTAATCATGCATTTCCTGATCACGTTTACAAACTGGATAAATCTCTATATCAACTCAAGCAAGCTCCGAGAGCATGGTATGACACACTAACCAAATTTCTGCTCGAGCATGGAATCTCTATTGGTACAATTGATAAAACTCTATTTAAATTCTCTAGAAATGATCATTCACTTTTTGTTCAAATTTATGTGGACGATATATTTTTGGATCAACAAATCCTAAGTTATGTGAAAGATTCTCTAAGATGATGTAGGAACAATTTGAAAATGAGTATGATGGGCGAAATAAACTATTTTTTAGGGCTGCAAGTCAAGCAGTCTGAAAACTGTATCTTCATTAATCAAGCCAAATATACACGAGATATGATAAAGAAATTTGGCATGGAAAATTGCTCTCAAGCTAGCACTCCAATGAGTTCATCAATCAAATTAGATAAAGATGAAGGGGGAATTTCGGTGGTTGAAAAAATGTACAGAGGACTAATTGGGTCCTTACTATACTTAACCGCAAGTCGACCTGATATTATGTTTGCCGTATGTTTATGTGCACGGTTTCAAGCTAAACCCATGCAATCTCATTTTACTGCCTCTAAACGTATACTCAAATATTTGAAAGGAACTGCCAATGTGGGTCTTTGGTATCCCAAAGATTCAAGTTTTAATCTTGTAGGTTACTAAGATGCAGATTAAGCTGGATGCAAAATCGATCGAAAAAGCACAAGTGGTTCATGCCAATTCTTGGGTGAAAGACTTATTTCATGAGCCAGCAAGACACAAACGTCAATCGCAACATCAACCGCTGAAGCAGAATACTTAGCAGCCGGAAGTTGTTGTGCTCAGATGCTATGGATACAACAACAGTTAAAAGACTATGGAATCCAAGCTGCTGAATCTCCCATATTCTGCGACAACACAAGCGCTATATAGCCATAACATACAACCCTGTCATGCACTCTCGGACAAAGCATATCGATATCAGACACCATTTCATCCAAGAACATGTCATGAAGAAAGAAATACGGCTTGCATATGTTCATACTGATCAACAAACAGCCGATATTTTCACAAAACCACTACCTGAGGCTAAGTTCTCTTATTTTCGTAACATGCTTGGTTTGATAGACTTATCATGATATGATTATTTCTTGTGTATGCTCAGTTTAATTTTGCAGGAAATAAAAGAAAAAGGCAAGAAACAGTCAATAATTTTAAAGAAAATTATCTTATTATACGAGGCGGGGGCAGTACATAATTAGAGGCGGGGGCAGTACATCAACAGACGCGGAGGCGTACACTCTTAATCTCCCTATCTACGTACAACCTCCAGGATGAAAACCAGCTGCTCAGCCCTCCGATGGAAATACGTGAAAACTCCTCTGAGATGGCTATCCTTCTCAGAGCACTCCTCTCCTTGAACAGCATGAGAAGATAAATACCATCGTCAGAAAAGACACCAACATTATCAGCCACGCGAAGACATCACCGATATCTTCCCAGTGCCGCCATTTCTCTGGAGGAAGCAGCGAGTCCGCCCTCAAGGATGGACTGGAGTCTTTGGACTTTTGTCCACATGGCTAGCGTTTTCTTCATCACTCGATCCTCAATAGCTCTTTTACGAGAAGCCACCACAGCATTCATGAATTCTTCGGCTAAGTCCGGGCTGTTATCTCTCTGCATCTCTCTTATTTGATTTTATTGCTAACATCGTTGCTTGTATTTATAGATAAAAATCAAGCGCCAAAAGTCTATGTCATCATGACTGCGGTGGGAAATGTGAAGCATTCTATAATAAGCAACTGACGGTTCATTGTCATTCATGCACGTATTTAGGGAGAACAATGGTTAAGAATAATTATTATCTTCTTTAACCGGTCCCTACCTAATCACATCAATGATCCGGTTCAAATTCTGTGGACATAATACATCCACGTCATTTTCGTAAAAAGCACTCAAACTCTTCGACTGCTTCTGTGTGAAGTGACGTTTTTCTCCTTCAAATTTGAAAATACTCATTTTACCGCCGTCCAAATTTTGAAATATTTTAGAAAAATCCTCCACTAATAGTCCTCCACATGGACTAACTAGTGCATTCTTGAACCGGACATACATACCTTCATCCACATCATCGTTCTCACTGTGTTATCTCATCTAAGCTCACTCTGCAGGAACAAGCAAAAAAAATTCTTTGCAAATTCAAAACAAATGACTGCCTCCATTGCACAGAATACAGTAGCCATCAACTTCCCATCCATCTTTACGATGCCCAACAAGTCTATGAAGGCTATGTTCCGCTCACTCGAAGAATCTGGGCTTCGAACATTTCTGGGCTGCAGCTACAACTACTCCGATACATTACTGAAAAAATTCTTTGATTCTGCTCACATGAAGAACGAAGAAATTCTTTGTTCTGTTCAAAACAAAAACTTCATCTTCACCGAGAGAGTGTTTGCTGAATTGTTTAGCTTACGAACGGCTGGCATCACTGACTTCTCTACACTGCCAGATGGTAATACTGATATTTGGCAAAGAAACTTCTCACTCACTGATTCTCCTATCTCTTACCCAACATGCCAGAAGCGAGATTTAAAGATCGAATTTCGATTGTTGGCTGATATTGTGGCAAAAGGAATTCTTGCCAAAGTTGGTGCATATGATAAAATTACTATGGAGAGATTCCCTGTTATGGCCACCATCTCCTCCAATTTAGGGATCAACTGGTCTGATATTCTTTTCAAAATACTAGTAGCCATGATTAAGAAAGACAATCAATCTCACGGCTTCGCGGTTCAAATATGCCACATGTTGATCAAAGCAGGAGTCCAACCGGTTGACATGATTGAGGTTGGAAAAACCAAACTGTTTTCTTGGGTATCAGTTGACAAATTCATTCAGAAAAACAAACCGACAAATGAAGAATACGTCCCTGTCAAAACAGAAACTGGTGTTGAGTTTGTGAAACAAAAGAAACAGAGTGTCTCTACTCCCAAAGAAGCCAAAAGAAAACTGGTTTTACAAACAAGCTCTGATGATGAGTCCAAAGATGATGTTCCATTTGCTCAGGTTTTCAAGAAAAGAAGAACCGCACAACCAACAAAGATCAAGCTGGTCAAGCATATTTCTGCACCGCTCATTCCTGCCCCTATCCCTGCAGTATCTGTCACCAAGTTGAAAGGAATTCAAATTACAGAAACAGATATCCAATCCTCCTATTCAGGAGTTCATATTATTCTCTCCTCGGATAAGGGCAAACAAGTGATGATTGATAATCCACCACAAAACAATGCAGTTCATACGGCCATCATCCTCACAAGTCAGCGTGTCAATGAGGATGTTCAGACAAAAATAAAGATGTTTGATAAATGGGTTCAATATCGCACTGCTGTCACTTTTGATTCGCTCCTCCAGACCGGGAAGATACAGGCAGCTGCCAAGCTTGAACGATCCATTTTGAAATGGGCCGAAACGACAGACATTCAAACCGCTCTTCAAAGACGCGACTTTCTGGAGATTCAAATGAAAGAAAGTACTCTTCGAATCATGATACAATTGAAAAGGAAAAATTTTGATTCTACATGTCCTACAGCCAAGGATGATTATGCAGTCATATCTCAACTTGAAATGGACGTTTTTTCCATGGCTATGTCAGTCGCTCACATGCGACAGGAGCTCAATCTTCTAGCTATTGCTGAAAAGAGTAAATTTGACTCTATGATGGATATTAATGACGATATCAGCTCAGAACTAGTTCAACCCATTGCCACTCAGAAGTCCTCTTCGTCTATTCCTAGCACTAGCTCTAAACCCTCTTCACCAGAACCCACCACAACAGCTCAGAAGAAGCTAGATTTTATTCAGGATACTCCACGATCGGAACAACTACAAGCCTCCTTCGCTGGTCAAGACCATTCATCCGATGCGAATGCTAAAGCCTTCTCAGCTGAAGTTCTTCTTGAAACCAATCAACCAACTCATGAAGCAACAGCTCACCCACCCTTTGAAAAACTCATGATGGAGGACCCTCCAAGTGCCGAACACCAATGCTGTCGGGATGTTTAGGCTCTCCTAGTTGTTTTCCACCGCTTTCTGACAATGGCGCATCTGCTTCACAGCCTCCTGATGATTCAAACAAAGCTCCAACTCTTTCAGTTGTTGAGGCAGAGCAGTTTCTTTCTGATTTTGATGCGGCTAAACCATTTCAAGAGCCATTGATCTTTTCACAAGATCCTATTACGGATGATACCCCGAACGTATTACAAGAGCAGCTCACATCTTCTCCAAAGGAAGTGCAGGAAGCTGTGATACCCATCTCATCAATGCTTTCCTCACCCAATAATCAAATCGCAAAACCAGAGGAACCAAAGGTCATCGGTTCAAACTCTTTTGTCTCAAATGAGGACATTGATCAATTTATTGAGACTATTACGACGGAACCTCATGAGACTGAATCTACTCCATCTGCTGACAAAGCAACTTCCTCTAAATTAATTGCCTTCAAGGCCAACCTACTTGCTGAACAAGCAGCATCTGAGAAGGAAGAATTTGTCGAAGAAAACTTCAAACAAGAACTTCTGAACCGCCTTGCAAATATAGATCAGTCTATCCTTGCTCTACATCACAAACAGTTTGATCTGAAAGAGGACTTCCACTCTATCAAAAGTACCATGTCTACAGACTTTGATGCCATGACCACAAGAACTTCCCACCGACAGGATCATCATCATACGGTTCATATCAATATGTGCCTTGGTATTTCGGCACAAATCACTCGTATTGAACAACGAATGGACGCCCAAGGTGCTCAACTTACAGAAATTATGGAATTTCTTGTTCATGGTGATGTCAAAAAGGGGGAAAGAGAGCAGGAAAAGAAAATTCAAGAAGAATTAGCAGTCCTGAAGAAAAATGAAGACAAGGCTAAAGCCAGGGAATAGAGTTCAGGACTTAAGAAATAGTAAAATAATACAATTTATGGCTCCTTGGTTCTTATTAATACAATTTCTAGTTCTTTGGTTCTTACTAATACAATTTTTGGTTCCTTGGTTCTTCACTCTGATAAACAAACTTACGGCCCAGTTTTGTCAACACCAAAAATGCGGAAATTGTTAAGAAATGAAACCAGCGTTTCACGAATTTTGGTGTATGACAAATCAAAATCAACCGCGGCTGGAATCCTTATAAGCTCAACCGGCAAAAACCTACAGGTTTCTCAACCGCTGATTCTTTAGATTACGGCAAAAGTGAACCGATTCATTTAAGAGAATCACTTATTGCTAAAAGACATTATCTGACCGGTTAAATGCATTCAAAACTTCTTGAAGTAAACGATTGCACATCAATTCCAAGAATGATATGCATTTAACTCTATCCCAGAAAGGAAGCTCAGAGATAGACTTCGAATTCTGATGCTAAAAGAACAGTTGCCTTAAGAGGAAATACTCAAGGAAAGAGCTTCAGATTTATGATGGCAAAAAGGAAGATTAAATGCGAACATTTATTGCTCATAAAGATGAAAGCGACTCATCTGATTCAGAAGCTCAGGTTTACGTTAACTTTCTTTTCCGACCGTTAAGTCATTTGGCTATATCAACAGAGAGGGATGCAAGCTAAACTATAGAAGCCACACAAAGATTATTGAGCTTGCCTTCAAAAGAAATCTTAGAGCGCAATCATAGTTAATATTCATCTTCGCTCTCTCTGCATGCAGTTCAACAGAAACATACTTGATCATCCAAGGATCTTTTCGTGCTACTCAAACAAACTACTGTTTCATATCAGTAACCTGGTGGTTATTTGATTAAAATTTGTGGTGTCTGGAGAACTAATGGTTCTTAATATCCAGAAGTGTAAAGTGATCACTAAGAGTTCCAATACAGGCAGTGTGATAAGTCCTGGTTGGATTGGGCTGTTACAAACATTTTGTAAAGTCAAAGTCTTTGAGTGGAATCCATCTAACAAAGGAAGAAGGGATGATGTAGGAGTATTCAATTTCCGAACATTCATAAAATCCGTTGTCATCTATTTCTTGCATGCTTAAATATTTCTCAGTCACTTATTGTTGTTAAGGGTGTCACTAATTTTATTGGTCATTGAAAACTCTGAACTGTTTTCCGCACAACCAGTAGTTCAAGTTTTCAACCGTTTGAGAAAATATTTTCCAACCGCCTAAAAACGGTTGATAGCAAAAATTCAAAAACAATAAAATTTGAAAGAGTTCATTCACCCACCTCTAAACTCTTTCCCGATCCTAACAGTGAGGACATTGGTCGAGCGATATTGACATTGGTCGTGTGACATGAGCCCTGGATGGGAGAGATGAACCTGACCGGGCTAGAGAACCCTGACCGGGCGAGATGACCCTGGCCGAGCTAGAGGACCCTGATCAGACGAGAGAACCCTGGCCGGACTAGAGGTCATCGGCCAAGCGAATGGACCCTAGACTGACGAGAGGACCCTGGTCAGGCTATAGGACCCTGGACAGACGAGAGACCCTGGCCAGGCTATAGGACCCTATCCAGGCGAGAGAATCATGTCCGGAAGAGAGGACCATGACATGACGAGAGGACTTGGTAGGTCTATAGGTGTCACGTCCCGAGCCCGCGCCTGCGTGACTGCACAATGGACCCCTATAGCAACTACTTCGTATTCGTCTTCGTTTTACGAAAATGATTAACCCAAATTGCTATAGAAGTCCATTGTAAGCCATCATAAACTCATTTTAAATCTTTCATTTTTAAGATGTGGGACAAGGGTATCACAATCACCCCTCTTTCAGAATGCGACGACCTCGTTGCGGCCTGACCCCTCGATCCACCAGAGCCGAGAATTTAGAGGTGGCTCCTACAGGTTCAAGAGGTGGCTCCCGTCATGTAGCACTTTGCCCCGCAGGTTCAAGAGGTGGCTCCCATGCACGTAGCACTTTGCCCTGCATAGCACTTATTTCCCGATGTTCCATGCCAGTTATCGGCTCTGATATCATTCTGTCACGCCCCGAGCCTGGGTTCGCGCCTGCGTGACTGCACAATGAGCCGCTATAGCAACTACTTCGTATTCGTCTTCGCTTTACGAAAATGATTAACTCAAGTTGCTATAAAAGTCCATTGTAAGCCATCATAAACTCATTTTAAATATTTCATTTTTAAGATGTGGGACAAGGGTATCACAATAGGAGCCTGGATGGGCGAGAGGACTCTAGCCGGGCTAGAGGATCATCTCCAAGCGAGAGAACTCTGATCAAGATAGAGGATTCTGTCCCAGCAAAAAGGCCCTAACTAAATTGTACCCATATTCTACTCTTAGAAGCAAATTAAAATTTGGCTTTTTTAATTTTTCTATGTTCGCTCAAGTCCAAGAATAACCCTAGCCTTTTCCAGGACATCAATATAGTTTATTTTAAATTTTAAATTAATTTGACACAAAATTTAAATAAATTATGAAAGATTGAAATGGAAAATTATTTACCTTTTTAACCACTAATATTTAGATAAGTTATGTTTTTGTAAAAGATAATAATTTTTTTAATATATAAATAAGTATACAACTAATTAAATAAAGAGTCATAAAAGCTAAGAAAAATTTCGTCCCCTCAATTCTTTTTATAAAAAAAATAGTAAATACCTTCAATTTTAGGTAAAAACATGAGCTCTAATTATATTTGTGAGATCGATGCATCAAAACCAACTGTACACAGAAAATCACATAACATTAATTAAATTTGCAAACATTTTATTAAAAACTATACAATTTCAAAAATATACAAAAATTATATTTAAATTATCTTTTAGAGTTTTTCACCGTTATCATCACTCATATTTAGATTATTTTTTACTAATGTTTTTTAATATATCATTTGGTAGCTATATACAAAAGAATTTCATTAAATATTTGAGATAGTTTACAAGGAATATTGAGATTAGATATTAAGAGTACTAAACTGTTAACTCTTTTTTTTTGTTATGATATTTTTTAAGTTTTTTTTTTTTTAAAATGAATTGACAATGTTGACATGTTTGACCTGCAACTCAATTTGAGTTGAGTTGGATTGCGATTTTTCCATCCCACAAGACTTTGTCTTGTTTAATGGAAGGTCGACCCGTTTTGACATTTTTAACTACAAACGAGAATAAATGAGAAATAAAATTCGATTAATATGCAATTTTAAAAGTGAGGGCCATTTACATTTGAATGATAATTTATAGATTGTTTTCATACTTGTTACATCAAGTGTACAAACATGACCAAAAGTTACAATTTCACAATTAAAATATAGAGTTTACCTGCATTTCAGAGTAAATAATTATAGATTTAGAAGTTGATAAAGAAAAGTAATACATTCAAACGATGAAATATCACTATATTTTTACATTAGTTTTTACACATCATCGAACCCAAAAGACCATTAAAAAAAACTATTTTCACACAAGAGTTCCTCCCTTGAGGTACTCGGTGTAGGCCAGAGCTATCAATCCTACCATTGCAAGCCTTCCATTCCAAAGCTCAGCATCGGATGTCAACAATCCCTTGGACCTCGAATCGGCGCTCACGCCTTTAAATAACGGAACAAGTGATGCCACAGATAGCACAACAGTTGTCCCGACAAACCAAAGGATCCCTCCGTTTTGTATCTGCGAAAAGATACCTTGTCCTCTGGTGAATTCAACCGCAATGGCTGCCACGAATCCGATCATGGCTAGACGGCCGTTGATCCTCTCCGGGCCAGGCCCATCGAAGGCCATGATATCTGTAATATTTGTGCTCTCCTGAATGGAAATTGAGACCACGACATGTGATTATATAAATGTACTAAATCAATTATTACAAGATTAAAACAAAAAAGATCTGAACTACCTCAGGTTGCGGCCGGGGAGGAGGGGTCGAGAACAATTGTGGTGGAATTGGAATTGCTGCTTTTTCTTTCTCATCAACAACATCACCACCATCCTGTTAAATCAGTATTTTACGTACTGTTAATATTTAAGTAGCAAACTATATATAAACTTCACATATACTATGTATATATATATATATATATATATATATATATATATATATATATATATATATATATATATATTTATATATATATATATAAACACATACCTCAGCCGTGCTTCGAACTCTGAACTTCATATCCCTCTTAAAAGTGGCACGCTTGATCTTAAAGGAGCAAACTGGTTCAGACAAGCAATTCTTGAATTGAAACCAGCTCCACAGATCATTTGCATCCCTGTTGCTGCAGCTGCCATATTGTGCGTGAACAAAAGCTTGTCTGAGAATGAAGAACAAGTAAATTAGCTTAGCTGTTGATGATCAGTATTCGAGATAAAAGAACAAAAGTCGCAATTAGGTTGAATATGATGGAGTGCATGAAGTGTGGGGTTTATTTATAGAGGTTTTGTGGACAGAAATAGTGGGTCTTTCTTTTTCCACGTAAATGGCTTATAATCTGTACAACATCGTATGAAAGATGGATTCATAGGCACCGGACAGCTTTCTTTCTAGCTAGGACATTTAATTAATAAATTAATGTGAGGATATTATCAAAAGGTCGGTCGAGGTATGTGTGTGTGTATCACACGAATCTCTAGTATCACTCAATGATTCTAGGAGCAAAATATGCATCCAAAAACATAAAAGCTTTTGATAGAGTACTTGTATTGATTCTTGTTCGTTTCCCACTAAAAAATTAACGGAAAATAATTTTTTTAATCTTGAACTAAACTTGTCTTATTTTGGGTTTTGTTTCGCTAAGTATTCAAAAATTGGTTTTGGTTTGTTAACTCTGATTTTTTTTTTTTGCTTTTAGTATATATTACTTTGTTAGAGTGCTAATCTATCACCGAAAAATGCTCATGTGAGATCAAAAAATGTTGATTTGACATAAGAACCTGCTGGTGCGGTCTGTTTGTGTGGTGACAAAATATGCTGAAGTATTTGACGTTATATCAACAATTAGACCAAATTGCTGCACGAGCTTTGATTACTTAACTTTTAGATTGCACACTTGATAGAAATGCTAATACACAACATATAAGTTTTGCCAACAGAAAAAACTTATGTGAGACGGTCTCACAGGTCGTATTTTGTGAGACGTATATCTTATTTACGTCATACATGAAAAATTATTACTTTTTATGCTAAGATTATTACTTTTTATTGTGAATATCGGTAGGGTTGACACATCTCACAGATAGAGATTCGTGAGACCGTCTCACAAGATACCTACTCTTTGCCAAACATAAAAGCCAAACATAAAAGAATAATTATAAGCTCTACTTCAATTAAAGTTTAAATTTTGGTACAATCCTGCCAATATACTTGTATTTATTTATGTATTTATATATGTATAATTTTCTGAAAAATTTCATCCTCAATTTTATTATATTTTAATCCTTGTAAATTTAATGATTTTTTTATGAAACTTATATTAGAATACAAATAATATATAATAATGTCAAAGAACTGAAAGTGCATTAGGGAAAAAAAATATTTTTATAGATTTAGAACTAACCATAATAATAATAATAATAATAATAATAATAAAAGAAAAACATTAGAGTTTCAGAACAAAAAATATTTAATTAAACAATTTCCCCATAAAATATCACTATATTATTTAAATTTACATTATTCTTTACACATCAGAACACTTCATCAACACCATAATGGAAAAAAACATGCCCATAAAAAAACTCTCCCACAAGAGTCTCGCCATTTACAAACTCGGTATTTTTAGGGGAGAAAACGACCTCGATTATAGTGCATGTACACTGTTCCTTATTTGATATACGCTCGCGCCCTGTCCTCTGACGACTGCCCATACCTTGTCCTCTAACAAATGCCCATGTCATATCATTTTTCAGTAGGCATCGTAACCCATACTGGTGATTAAGTGACCTTGAACTCTGGTCGGGAGTGAGTGTTAAGAAATGAAACCAGCGTTTCACGAATTTTGGTGTATGACAAATCAAAATCAACCGCTGCTGAAATCCTAATAAGCTCAACCGGCAAAAACCTACAGGTTTCTCAACCGCTGATTCTTTAGATTACGGCAAAAGTGAACCGATTCATGTAAGAGAATCACTTATTGCTAAAAGACATTATCTGACCGGTTAAATGCATTCAAAACTTCTTGAAGTCAACGATTGCACATCAATTCCAAGAATGATATGCATTTAACTCTCTATCCCAGAAAGGAAGCTCAGAGATAGACTTCGTATTCTGATGCTAAAAGAACAGTTGCCTTAAGAGGAAATCCTCAAGGAAAGAGCTTCAGATTTATGTTGAGCTAAAGGAAGATTAAATGCGAACATTTATTGCTCATAAAGATGAAAGCGACTCATCTGATTCAGAAGCTCAGGTTTACGTTAACTGTCCTTTCCGACCGTTAAGTCAATTTGGCTATATCAACAGAGAGGGATGCAAGCAAACTATATAAGCCATACAAAGATTATTGAGATTGCCTTCAAAAGAAATCTTAGAGTGCAATCATAGTCAATATTCATCTTCGCTCTCTCTGCACGCAGTTCAACAGAAACATACTTGATCATCCAAGGATCTTTTCGTGCTACTCAAACAAACTACTGTTTCATATCAGTAACCTGGTGGTTATTTGATTAAAATTTGTGGTGTCTGGAGAACTAAGGGTTCTTAATATCCAGAAGTAAAAAGTGATCACTAAGAGTTTCAATACAGGCAATGTGATAAGTCCTGGTTGGATCGGGCTGTTATAAACATTTTGTAAAGTCAAAGTCTTTTAGTGAAATCTTTCCTAACAAAGGAAGAAGGGGTGACGTAGGAGTATTCAATCTCCAAACATCCATAAAATCCGTTGTCATCTATTTCTTGCATGCTTAAATATTTCTCAGTCACTCACTGCAACAAAATATGCATTCAACCACACTCAAAAGACAACGGTTTTTTAAAACCGTTGTCGTTGATAGAAAAGACAACGGTTTAAAATCGTTATCGTTGAAGACACTTTCAACAACACCCTCAGTTACAACAGTTTTAAATGGGCTACGACAACGGATTTTATCCGTTGTCGTTTGGCGTTTTTGTTGTAGTGACTTATTGTTGTTAAGGGTGTCACTAATTTTATTGGTCATTGGAAACTCTGAACTGTTTTCCACACAACCAGTAGTTCAAGTTTTCCACCGTTTGAGAAAATATTTTTCAACCGCCTAAAAACGGTTGATAGCAAAAATTCAAAAACAATAAAATTTGAAAGAGTTCATTCACCCCCCCTCTAAACTCTTTCCAGATCCTAACAAGTGGTATCAGAGCGGGGTTTTCTCTAAACATTGACATCATTCAAATAATCATGGCATCTTTCAACAAAGTTCTTATGTTCTCCAAGGAAGACTATGATGATTGGAAAATTCGCATGCAGGCACATCTAGCAGCACATGATGACGATATGTGGTTAGTAATTACCGATGGACCAATGAAGATCATGAAAGTAAAAACAGCTGTTGGCACAACCGAAGGTGCTCCTCAAATGATAGAGAAACATAGATCTGAATGGACAGCTGAGGATAAAAAGAAAGCAAACCTGGACAACGTTGCAAAAGATATTCTCTATAAGACTCTGGATAAGAACATGTTCGCCAAAATCAAGATCTGTACCATTGCAAAGGAGATATGAGAAAAACTTACTCAACTGTGTGAAGGCAATGATCAGACCAAAGAAAAAAACTGACCGTGGCTATCCAAAAATTCGATAATGCAAAGATGAAGCCAGGAGAAACTCTTGCCGAATTTGATGAGCGGTTTAGCAGCATTATCATCGGGCTCATCTCACTTGGAAAAGAGTACTCCAACAAAGAAATCGCTTTGAAGGTCATGCGAGCTCTTCTCAGAGAATGGGATCTGAAGACCATAGCAATGGTCGAATCCAAAGATCTGAACAAACTGGAACTCCATGATCTATTTGCTGATCTTAAAGCCTATGAATTTGAGCTTGGAATACGAACTGAAAAAAAGCCATCCGCAACTCAACAAACAAAGGCTTTGGCAGCTGCTACAGTGACTCTTCCGGTTGAAAAGTTTACAAGTAAGAAACCAGCTGAGCAACTAAGCAATCAAGCCATGTCTCTTTTTGTTAAGAAATTCAGCAAATTCATGCGCAAAAATCAATCTCAAATGAATAAACCTTATTTTAAAAAGGACCATACTGAGGATGGTCAAGGTTGTTTTGACTTTGGAAAGGAGGGACACTTTATTGCAGAATGCAACAGGCCAAAGAAGGATGAAAAGAAACAGGAGAATAGAAGACGGTTCAAAGACAACAAGAAATTCGTCAAGAAAAAGAATCAGCGAGTTCTGATTGCAGAAGAAGACAAAGGCAAATGGACTGAAACCGAGTCAGAAAAATCCTCTTCTGAGGCATATTCAAGTGAAAGCGAAGACGAGACAGTCGAGTGTCTCATGGCCAAGGAATATCAAGAATACACAGATGAAATGGTATTTGACTTTAACTCTGAAGAATTTACACGAGAAGATCTTGTTACAGCACTACACGACATGGTAAATGAGTTCAAAGGACTATCTATGAAATTCAATGAAGCTGTAGCAGAAAAACAAGACTTAAAAAACAAGTTAACTCTCTTTAACTGTTCGCAGTACAAAGAGGTTGAAAGTTTGAAAGTTAAGTTAAGTCTGCTAGCGGCTGAGAATGATGATTTATGAAGATTTTTCCATGCTACACTAAAAGAAAACAAACAGTTAATGAATACCGTCAATACTTGAAACAAGTCCTCTGCTTCTCTTAATAGGATGCATGAGATGCAGAAACCAGCCGGAGACAGAACTGGGCTGGGTTACAACATCAATGATTGCAGCACCTCAGAAGCTTCAACTCAACCGTTACTAGAGAAAGACAGTTTAAGATCAATTAAATTTGTCAGATCTAGCTCGGTATATGAACATGATAATCCTGAAGATCAAGGTATTCAAAATATGAATCTTGAGAATAATGGGAGGCGACGTGGTTTGGGTTATGTTCAGAGTGACAAATCCAAACGATATTGGGGCAAACCCAGGCCAAACTCAACCGGTTACGATTGCTCAACTAGATATCACTCAAAACCATACCTAACACGTCACAAAAAAAATTGGCGACCAGTTCAAAAGAGGTATAGATTGAATGAGGTATAGATTGAATAACACGTCACAAAAAAAATTGGCGACCAGTTCAAAAAAATTGGCGACCAGTTCAAAAGAGGTATAGATTGAATGACAATAACCAAATGCTCAAACAACATATATTGCATTCACCACCAGATTATTTATCCAATCATGGTTACCCTGGAACACGTCACAAAAAATCCGCAAGGATAATTCAAGTGTGGATTCCTAAGGGTCTAATTAATTCAGGACCCAAATAAAAAGGGTACCAATTTCTTATCTCAAAATTTCAGGAACTAAAGAAGAAAAACTTGGAAAAATCAACATGGTTTTTAGACAGCGGATGCTCAAGACATATTACAGAAACAAACATCTCTTGTCAGAAGTTGTGAATTTCAAGGGGCCACAATCACTTTCGATGAGAACGCTAAAGGTAAAGCCATGGGTAAGGGTAAGATTATTCATGGCAAAATCATCATAAAAGATGTTCTCTTGGTAGAAAATTTATGTTATAACCTGATCAGTATAAGTCAACTGTGTGACAATGGGTATACGGTTGAATTTCATAAAGACAAATGCATGGTTAAAACTAATGCAGGCACCATTGTGTTGACTGGTTATCGAAGTCAAAATACCTATAGAGTAGAATGGAATGATGAATGTTTAAATGCATCTACTTGCTTCATTGCTCTAAATGGTAATAAAAATTGGCTATGGCATAAAAGGCTCAATCATCTAAATTTCAAATCCATTGCTACTATTAGTAAGCTTAAGCTGGTATCTGGACTGCCTAATGTTCACTTTGCCAAAGATAAAGTATGCAATGCTTGTCAGCTAAGAAAACAAGTTCGATCAACTTTCAAAAGCAAGGGAAGAAACTCTTCAGCAAGATGTTTGGAACTCCTTCATATGGACCTGTTTGGACCTATTCCGGTGATGAGCTTAGGGGGAAAGAAATACACTCTTGTAGTTATTGACGACTTCTCCAGATTCACATGGGTATTATTCCTAAGCTCCAAAGATCAAACTGCCGATCAACTAATTAAGCTGCTTAAGAGGCTTCAAAATGAGAAAAGGGAAGGAATTGACAGAATCAGGAGTGACAGAGGAACTGAATTTCTGAACAAATACCTTTCATCCTACCTTGAAGATCATAGCATTAAACACGAGTTATCAGCTGCAAGATCGCCACAACAAAATGTAGTAGCAGAAAGAAGGAACCGCACACTGAAGGAAGCAGCTAGAACCATGCTGGCTGAATTTGGTATCTCACAACGATTTTGGGCTGAAGCCATCAACACAGCTTGTTACACTCAGAATCGGTCTATGATTAATGAATATCATGAAAAGACTCCATATGAAGTATGGACCGGCAAATTGCCAGAAGTGGGGTACTTTCGCATATTTGTCTGTAAGTGTTTTATTCATATAAATGGCAAAACACATCTCACTGCATTTGATGTAAAGGCTGAAAATGGCATCTTTCTGGGATACTCAGCAGTGAGTAAAGCATACAGAGTGTATAATAAAAAAACTCCCACTGTCGAAGAATCCATACATGTTGTGTTCGATGAATCATATATATG
The DNA here is from genome assembly GCF_022965805.1 of Primulina eburnea. NCBI lineage: Eukaryota > Viridiplantae > Streptophyta > Magnoliopsida > Lamiales > Gesneriaceae > Primulina > Primulina eburnea. The sequence continues at coordinate 52,282,090 of NC_133103.1, read as the reverse complement.
TCATGATAATAGCAACAGTAGCATGCATGATCTGATAAATAATTTTGAAGCTGCTAACCTTGAAGCTAGCAATGATGATGATGAGATAGACCTAAGAAGAACAGGTGAAACCATCTCCAAAGAAAACCCAACCGGTCAAGAACAAAATCAGCAGACAAATGAACCAGAAAACAATTATCAACCGCAGAACATACAAATGGAAGAAGAGGCACCATAACAAGAAAATGACATCAATCAACCAACCGAGCCAAATCCATATGGACCTTGTCTCCGGTGGAACAAGGATCATCCACTCGAGCTGGTCATTGGTAACCCTACTGCTCCTCTTAGAACTAGAAATCAGATGATAAATGAATTTATGCAGGCTGCTTTCGTTTCTCAAATAGAACCCAAGAAAATTGATGATGCCTTGCTAGACACAAACTGGATAGAGGCTATGCAAGAAGAACTTAATCAGTTTGAAAGGAACAAAGTATGGCACTTAGTATCTCGACCTAATGATGCTCACATAATTGGAACTAGATGGGTTTACATGAAACAAAATGAATGAAAGTGGTTTAATCATCAGAAATAAGGCTCGTCTAGTGGCTCAGGGATATAGACAGGAGGAAGGAATAGACTTTGATGAATCTTTTGTCCCCTGTTGCCAGATTAGAAGCCATTAGAATATTTCTAGCTTTTGCAGCATTTAAGGACTTCAAAGTATATCAAATGGATGTTAAATCTGCCTTTCTGAATGGATTTTTAAATGAGGAAGTTTATGTAGAACAACCACCCGATTTCGTTAATCATGCATTTCCTGATCACGTTTACAAACTGGATAAATCTCTATATCAACTCAAGCAAGCTCCGAGAGCATGGTATGACACACTAACCAAATTTCTGCTCGAGCATGGAATCTCTATTGGTACAATTGATAAAACTCTATTTAAATTCTCTAGAAATGATCATTCACTTTTTGTTCAAATTTATGTGGACGATATATTTTTGGATCAACAAATCCTAAGTTATGTGAAAGATTCTCTAAGATGATGTAGGAACAATTTGAAAATGAGTATGATGGGCGAAATAAACTATTTTTTAGGGCTGCAAGTCAAGCAGTCTGAAAACTGTATCTTCATTAATCAAGCCAAATATACACGAGATATGATAAAGAAATTTGGCATGGAAAATTGCTCTCAAGCTAGCACTCCAATGAGTTCATCAATCAAATTAGATAAAGATGAAGGGGGAATTTCGGTGGTTGAAAAAATGTACAGAGGACTAATTGGGTCCTTACTATACTTAACCGCAAGTCGACCTGATATTATGTTTGCCGTATGTTTATGTGCACGGTTTCAAGCTAAACCCATGCAATCTCATTTTACTGCCTCTAAACGTATACTCAAATATTTGAAAGGAACTGCCAATGTGGGTCTTTGGTATCCCAAAGATTCAAGTTTTAATCTTGTAGGTTACTAAGATGCAGATTAAGCTGGATGCAAAATCGATCGAAAAAGCACAAGTGGTTCATGCCAATTCTTGGGTGAAAGACTTATTTCATGAGCCAGCAAGACACAAACGTCAATCGCAACATCAACCGCTGAAGCAGAATACTTAGCAGCCGGAAGTTGTTGTGCTCAGATGCTATGGATACAACAACAGTTAAAAGACTATGGAATCCAAGCTGCTGAATCTCCCATATTCTGCGACAACACAAGCGCTATATAGCCATAACATACAACCCTGTCATGCACTCTCGGACAAAGCATATCGATATCAGACACCATTTCATCCAAGAACATGTCATGAAGAAAGAAATACGGCTTGCATATGTTCATACTGATCAACAAACAGCCGATATTTTCACAAAACCACTACCTGAGGCTAAGTTCTCTTATTTTCGTAACATGCTTGGTTTGATAGACTTATCATGATATGATTATTTCTTGTGTATGCTCAGTTTAATTTTGCAGGAAATAAAAGAAAAAGGCAAGAAACAGTCAGTAATTTTAAAGAAAATTATCTTATTATACGAGGCGGGGGCAGTACATAATTAGAGGCGGGGGCAGTACATCAACAGACGCGGAGGCGTACACTCTTAATCTCCCTATCTACGTACAACCTCCAGGATGAAAACCAGCTGCTCAGCCCTCCGATGGAAATACGTGAAAACTCCTCTGAGATGGCTATCCTTCTCAGAGCACTCCTCTCCTTGAACAGCATGAGAAGATAAATACCATCGTCAGAAAAGACACCAACATTATCAGCCACGCGAAGACATCACCGATATCTTCCCAGTGCCGCCATTTCTCTGGAGGAAGCAGCGAGTCCGCCCTCAAGGATGGACTGGAGTCTTTGGACTTTTGTCCACATGGCTAGCGTTTTCTTCATCACTCGATCCTCAATAGCTCTTTTACGAGAAGCCACCACAGCATTCATGAATTCTTCGGCTAAGTCCGGGCTGTTATCTCTCTGCATCTCTCTTATTTGATTTTATTGCTAACATCGTTGCTTGTATTTATAGATAAAAATCAAGCGCCAAAAGTCTATGTCATCATGACTGCGGTGGGAAATGTGAAGCATTCTATAATAAGCAACTGACGGTTCATTGTCATTCATGCACGTATTTAGGGAGAACAATGGTTAAGAATAATTATTATCTTCTTTAACCGGTCCCTACCTAATCACATCAATGATCCGGTTCAAATTCTGTGGACATAATACATCCACGTCATTTTCGTAAAAAGCACTCAAACTCTTCGACTGCTTCTGTGTGAAGTGACGTTTTTCTCCTTCAAATTTGAAAATACTCATTTTACCGCCGTCCAAATTTTGAAATATTTTAGAAAAATCCTCCACTAATAGTCCTCCACATGGACTAACTAGTGCATTCTTGAACCGGACATACATACCTTCATCCACATCATCGTTCTCACTGTGTTATCTCATCTAAGCTCACTCTGCAGGAACAAGCAAAAAAAATTCTTTGCAAATTCAAAACAAATGACTGCCTCCATTGCACAGAATACAGTAGCCATCAACTTCCCATCCATCTTTACGATGCCCAACAAGTCTATGAAGGCTATGTTCCGCTCACTCGAAGAATCTGGGCTTCGAACATTTCTGGGCTGCAGCTACAACTACTCCGATACATTACTGAAAAAATTCTTTGATTCTGCTCACATGAAGAACGAAGAAATTCTTTGTTCTGTTCAAAACAAAAACTTCATCTTCACCGAGAGAGTGTTTGCTGAATTGTTTAGCTTACCAACGGCTGGCATCACTGACTTCTCTACACTGCCAGATGGTAATACTGATATTTGGCAAAGAAACTTCTCACTCACTGATTCTCCTATCTCTTACCCAACATGCCAGAAGCGAGATTTAAAGATCGAATTTCGATTGTTGGCTGATATTGTGGCAAAAGGAATTCTTGCCAAAGCTGGTGCATATGATAAAATTACTATGGAGAGATTCCCTGTTATGGCCACCATCTCCTCCAATTTAGGGATCAACTGGTCTGATATTCTTTTCAAAATACTAGTAGCCATGATTAAGAAAGACAATCAATCTCACGGCTTCGCGGTTCAAATATGCCACATGTTGATCAAAGCAGGAGTCCAACCGGTTGACATGATTGAGGTTGGAAAAACCAAACTGTTTTCTTGGGTATCGGTTGACAAATTCATTCAGAAAAACAAACCGACAAATGAAGAATACGTCCCTGTCAAAACAGAAACTGGTGTTGAGTTTGTGAAACAAAAGAAACAGAGTGTCTCTACTCCCAAAGAAGCCAAAAGAAAACTGGTTTTACAAACAAGCTCTGATGATGAGTCCAAAGATGATGTTCCAGTTGCTCAGGTTTTCAAGAAAAGAAGAACCGCACAACCAACAAAGATCAAGCTGGTCAAGCATATTTCTGCACCGCTCATTCCTGCCCCTATCCCTGCAGTATCTGTCACCAAGTTGAAAGGAATTCAAATTACAGAAACAGATATCCAATCCTCCTATTCAGGAGTTCATATTATTCTCTCCTCCGATAAGGGCAAACAAGTGATGATTGATAATCCACCACAAAACAATGCAGTTCATACGGCCATCATCCTCACAAGTCAGCGTGTCAATGAGGATGTTCAGACAAAAATAAAGATGTTTGATAAATGGGTTCAATATCGCACTGCTGTCACTTTTGATTCGCTCCTCCAGACCGGGAAGATACAGGCAGCTGCCAAGCTTGAACGATCCATTTTGAAATGGGCCGAAACGACAGACATTCAAACCGCTCTTCAAAGACGCGACTTTCTGGAGATTCAAATGAAAGAAAGTACTCTTCGAATCATGATACAATTGAAAAGGAAAAATTTTGATTCTACATGTCCTACAGCCAAGGATGATTATGCAGTCATATCTCAACTTGAAATGGACGTTTTGTCCATGGCTATGTCAGTCGCTCACATGCGACAGGAGCTCAATCTTCTAGCTATTGCTGAAAAGAGTAAATTTGACTCTATGATGGATATTAATGACGATATCAGCTCAGAACTAGTTCAACCCATTGCCACTCAGAAGTCCTCTTCGTCTATTCCTAGCACTAGCTCTAAACCCTCTTCACCAGAACCCACCACAACAGCTCAGAAGAAGCTAGATTTTATTCAGGATACTCCACGATCGGAACAACTACAAGCCTCCTTCGCTGGTCAAGACCATTCATCCGATGCGAATGCTAAAGCCTTCTCAGCTGAAGTTCTTCTTGAAACCAATCAACCAACTCATGAAGCAACAGCTCACCCACCCTTTGAAAAACTCATGATGGAGGACCCTCCAAGTGCCGAACACCAATGCTGTCGGGATGTTTAGGCTCTCCTAGTTGTTTTCCACCGCTTTCTGACAATGGCGCATCTGCTTCACAGCCTCCTGATGATTCAAACAAAGCTCCAACTCTTTCAGTTGTTGAGGCAGAGCAGTTTCTTTCTGATTTTGATGCGGCTAAACCATTTCAAGAGCCATTGATCTTTTCACAAGATCCTATTACGGATGATACCCCGAACGTATTACAAGAGCAGCTCACATCTTCTCCAAAGGAAGTGCAGGAAGCTGTGATACCCATCTCATCAATGCTTTCCTCACCCAATAATCAAATCGCAAAACCAGAGGAACCAAAGGTCATCGGTTCAAACTCTTTTGTCTCAAATGAGGACATTGATCAATTTATTGAGACTATTACGACGGAACCTCATGAGACTGAATCTACTCCATCTGCTGACAAAGCAACTTCCTCTAAATTAATTGCCTTCAAGGCCAACCTACTTGCTGAACAAGCAGCATCTGAGAAGGAAGAATTTGTCGAAGAAAACTTCAAACAAGAACTTCTGAACCGCCTTGCAAATATAGATCAGTCTATCCTTGCTCTACATCACAAACAGTTTGATCTGAAAGAGGACTTCCACTCTATCAAAAGTACCATGTCTACAGACTTTGATGCCATGACCACAAGAACTTCCCACCGACAGGATCATCATCATACGGTTCATATCAATATGTGCCTTGGTATTTCGGCACAAATCACTCGTATTGAACAACGAATGGACGCCCAAGGTGCTCAACTTACAGAAATTATGGAATTTCTTGTTCATGGTGATGTCAAAAAGGGGGAAAGAGAGCAGGAAAAGAAAATTCAAGAAGAATTAGCAGTCCTGAAGAAAAATGAAGACAAGGCTAAAGCCAGGAGAATAGAGTTCAGGACTTAAGAAATAGTAATATAATACAATTTATGGCTCCTTGGTTCTTATTAATACAATTTCTAGTTCTTTGGTTCTTACTAATACAATTTTTGGTTCCTTGGTTCTTCACTCTGATAAACAAACTTACGGCCCAGTTTTGTCAACACCAAAAATGCGGAAATTGTTAAGAAATGAAACCAGCGTTTCACGAATTTTGGTGTATGACAAATCAAAATCAACCGCGGCTGGAATCCTTATAAGCTCAACCGGCAAAAACCTACAGGTTTCTCAACCGCTGATTCTTTAGATTACGGCAAAAGTGAACCGATTCATTTAAGAGAATCACTTATTGCTAAAAGACATTATCTGACCGGTTAAATGCATTCAAAACTTCTTGAAGTAAACGATTGCACATCAATTCCAAGAATGATATGCATTTAACTCTATCCCAGAAAGGAAGCTCAGAGATAGACTTCGAATTCTGATGCTAAAAGAACAGTTGCCTTAAGAGGAAATACTCAAGGAAAGAGCTTCAGATTTATGATGGCAAAAAGGAAGATTAAATGCGAACATTTATTGCTCATAAAGATGAAAGCGACTCATCTGATTCAGAAGCTCAGGTTTACGTTAACTTTCTTTTCCGACCGTTAAGTCATTTGGCTATATCAACAGAGAGGGATGCAAGCTAAACTATAGAAGCCATACAAAGATTATTGAGCTTGCCTTCAAAAGAAATCTTAGAGCGCAATCATAGTCAATATTCATCTTCGCTCTCTCTGCATGCAGTTCAACAGAAACATACTTGATCATCCAAGGATCTTTTCGTGCTACTCAAACAAACTACTGTTTCATATCAGTAACCTGGTGGTTATATGATTAAAATTTGTGGTGTCTGGAGAACTAATGGTTCTTAATATCCAGAAGTGTAAAGTGATCACTAAGAGTTCCAATACAGGCAGTGTGATAAGTCCTGGTTGGATTGGGCTGTTACAAACATTTTGTAAAGTCAAAGTCTTTGAGTGGAATCCATCTAACAAAGGAAGAAGGGATGATGTAGGAGTATTCAATTTCCGAACATTCATAAAATCCGTTGTCATCTATTTCTTGCATGCTTAAATATTTCTCAGTCACTTATTGTTGTTAAGGGTGTCACTAATTTTATTGGTCATTGAAAACTCTGAACTGTTTTCCGCACAACCAGTAGTTCAAGTTTTCAACCGTTTGAGAAAATATTTTCCAACCGCCTAAAAACGGTTGATAGCAAAAATTCAAAAACAATAAAATTTGAAAGAGTTCATTCACCCACCTCTAAACTCTTTCCCGATCCTAACAGTGAGGACATTGGTCGAGCGATATTGACATTGGTCGTGTGACATGAGCCCTGGATGGGAGAGATGAACCTGACCGGGCTAGAGAACCCTGACCGGGCGAGATGACCCTGGCCGAGCTAGAGGACCCTGATCAAACGAGAGAACCCTGGCCGGACTAGAGGTCATCGGCCAAGCGAATGGACCCTAGACTGACGAGAGGACCCTGGTCAGGCTATAGGACCCTGGACAGACGAGAGACCCTGGCCAGGCTATAGGACCCTATCCAGGCGAGAGAATCATGTCCGGAAGAGAGGATCATGACATGACGAGAGGACTTGGTAGGTCTATAGGTGTCACGCCCCGAGCCCGCGCCTGCGTGACTGCACAATGGGCCCCTATAGCAACTACTTCGTATTCGTCATCGTTTTACGAAAATGATTAACCCAAATTGCTATAGAAGTCCATTGTAAGCCATCATAAACTCATTTTAAATCTTTCATTTTTAAGATGTGGGACAAGGGTATCACAATCACCCCTCTTTCAGAATGCGACGACCTCGTTGCGGCCTGACCCCTCGATCCACCAGAGCCGAGAATTTAGAGGTGGCTCCTACAGGTTCAAGAGGTGGCTCCCGTCATGTAGCACTTTGCCCCGCAGGTTCAAGAGGTGGCTCCCATGCACGTAGCACTTTGCCCTGCATAGCACTTATTTCCCGATGTTCCATGCCAGTTATCGGCTCTGATATCATTCTGTCACGCCCCGAGCCTGGGTTCGCGCCTGCGTGACTGCACAATGAGCCGCTATAGCAACTACTTCGTATTCGTCTTCGCTTTACGAAAATGATTAACTCAAGTTGCTATAAAAGTCCATTGTAAGCCATCATAAACTCATTTTAAATATTTCATTTTTAAGATGTGGGACAAGGGTATCACAATAGGAGCCTGGATGGGCGAGAGGACTCTAGCCGGGCTAGAGGATCATCTCCAAGCGAGAGAACTCTGATCAAGATAGAGGATTCTGTCCCAGCAAAAGGGCCCTAACTAAATTGTACCCATATTCTACTCTTAGAAGCAAATTAAAATTTGGCTTTTTTAATTTTTCTATGTTCGCTCGAGTCCAAGAATAACCCTAGCCTTTTCCAGGACATCAATATAGTTTATTTTAAATTTTAAATTAATTTGACACAAAATTTAAATAAATTATGAAAGATTGAAATGGAAAATTATTTACCTTTTTAACCACTAATATTTAGATAAGTTATGTTTTTGTAAAAGATAATAATTTTTTTAATATATAAATAAGTATACAACTAATTAAATAAAGAGTCATAAAAGCTAAGAAAAATTTCTTTAATATATAAATAAGTATACAACTAATTAAATAAAGAGTCATAAAAGCTAAGAAAAATTTCGTCCCCTCAATTCTTTTTATAAAAAAAATAGTAAATACCTTCAATTTTAGGTAAAAACATGAGCTCTAATTATATTTGTGAGATCGATGCATCAAAACCAACTGTACACAGAAAATCACATAACATTAATTAAATTTGCAAACATTTTATTAAAAACTATACAATTTCAAAATTATACAAAAATTATATTTAAATTATCTTTTAGAGTTTTTCACCGTTATCATCACTCAAATTTAGATTATTTTTTACTAATGTTTTTTAATATATCATTGGTAGCTATATACAAAAGAATTTCATTAAATATTTGAGATAGTTTACAAGGAATATTGAGATTAGATATTAAGAGTACTAAACTGTTAACTCTTTTTTTTTGTTATGATATTTTTTAAGTTTTTTTTTTTTTTAAAATGAATTGACAATGTTGACATGTTTGACCTGCAACTCAATTTGAGTTGAGTTGGATTGCGATTTTTCCATCCCACAAGACTTTGTCTTGTTTAATGGAAGGTCGACCCGTTTTGACATTTTTAACTACAAACGAGAATAAATGAGAAATAAAATTCGATTAATATGCAATTTTAAAAGTGAGGGCCATTTACATTTGAATGATAATTTATAGATTGTTTTCATACTTGTTACATCAAGTGTACAAACATGACCAAAAGTTACAATTTCCCAATTAAAATATAGAGTTTACCTGCATTTCAGAGTAAATAATTATAGATTTAGAAGTTGATAAAGAAAAGTAATACATTCAAACGATGAAATATCACTATATTTTTACATTAGTTTTTACACATCATCGAACCCAAAAGACCATTAAAAAAAACTATTTTCACACAAGAGTTCCTCCCTTGAGGTACTCGGTGTAGGCCAGAGCTATCAATCCTACCATTGCAAGCCTTCCATTCCAAAGCTCAGCATCGGATGTCATCAATCCCTTGGACCTCGAATCGGCGCTCACGCCTTTAAATAACGGAACAAGTGATGCCACAGATAGCACAACAGTTGTCCCGACAAACCAAAGGATCCCTCCGTTTTGTATCTGCGAAAAGATACCTTGTCCTCTGGTGAATTCAACCGCAATGGCTGCCACGAATCCGATCATGGCTAGACGGCCGTTGATCCTCTCCGGGCCAGGCCCATCGAAGGCCATGATATCTGTAATATTTGTGCTCTCCTGAATGGAAATTGAGACCACGACATGTGATTATATAAATGTACTAAATCAATTATTACAAGATTAAAACAAAAAAGATCTGAACTACCTCAGGTTGCGGCCGGGGAGGAGGGGTCGAGAACAATTGTGGTGGAATTGGAATTGCTGCTTTTTCTTTCTCATCAACAACATCACCACCATCCTGTTAAATCAGTATTTTACGTACTGTTAATATTTAAGTAGCAAACTATATATAAACTTCACATATACTATATATATATATATATATATATATATATATATATATATATATATAAACACATACCTCAGCCGTGCTTCGAACTCTGAACTTCATATCCCTCTTAAAAAGTGGCACGCTTGATCTTAAAGGAGCAAACTGGTTCAGACAAGCAATTCTTGAATTGAAACCAGCTCCACAGATCATTTGCATCCCTGTTGCTGCAGCTGCCATATTGTGCGTGAACAAAAGCTTGTCTGAGAATGAAGAACAAGTAAATTAGCTTAGCTGTTGATGATCAGTATTCGAGATAAAAGAACAAAAGTCGCAATTAGGTTGAATATGATGGAGTGCATGAAGTGTGGGGTTTATTTATAGAGGTTTTGTGGACAGAAATAGTGGGTCTTTCTTTTTCCACGTAAATGGCTTATAATCTGTACAACATCGTATGAAAGATGGATTCATAGGCACCGGACAGCTTTCTTTCTAGCTAGGACATTTAATTAATAAATTAATGTGAGGATATTATCAAATGGTCGGTCGAGGTATGTGTGTGTGTATCACACGAATCTCTAGTATTACTCAATGATTCTAGGAGCAAAATATGCATCCAAAAACATAAAAGCTTTTGATAGAGTACTTGTATTGATTCTTGTTCGTTTCCAACTAACAAATTAACGGAAAATAATTTTTTTAATCTTGAACTAAACTTGTCTTATTTTGGGTTTTGGTTCGCTAAGTATTCAAAAATTGGTTTTGGTTTGTTAACTCTGATTTCTTTTTTTTGCTTTTAGTATATATTACTTTGTTAGAGTGTTAATGTATCACCGAAAAATGCTCATATGAGGTCAAAAAATGCTGATTTAACACAAGAACCTGCTGGTGCGGTCTGTTGGTGTGGTGCCAAAATATGCTGAAATATTCGACGTTATATCAAAAATTAGACGAAAATGCTGCACGAGCTTTGATTACTTAACTTTTAGACTACACACTTGATAGAAATGCTAGTACATAAAATATAAGTTTTGCCAACAGTAAAAACTTGTGTGAGACGGTCTCACGGGTCGTATTTTGTGAGACGGATCTCTTATTTGAATCATCAATGAAAAATTATTACTTTTGATGCTAAGATTATTATTTTTTGTTGTGAATATCGGTAGGTTTGACACATCTCACAGATAAAGATTCATGAGACCGTCTTACAAGATACCTACTCTTTCCCAACATAAAAGAATAATTATAAGCTCTACTTCAATTAAAGTTTAAATTTTGGTACAATCCTTCCAACATACTTGTATTTATTTATGTATTTATATATGTATAATTTTAAGAAAAATTTCATCCTCAATTTTATTATCTTTCAATACTTATTAAATTTGTATTAGAATACAAATAATATATAATAATGTCAAAGAACTGAAAGTGTGTTAGGGAAAAAAAATATTTTTGTAGATTTAGAACTAACCATAATAATAATAATAATAATAATAATAAAAGAAAACCATTAGAGTTTCAGAACAAAAAATATTTAATTAAACAATTTCACCGTAAAATATCACTATATTATTTAAATTTATATAATTCTTTACACATCAGAACACTTGATCAACACCATAATAGAAAAAAACATGCCCATAAAAAACTCTCCCACAAGAGTCTCGCCATTTACAAACTCGGTATTTGTAGGGGAGAAGATGACCTCGATTATAGTGCATGTACATTGTTCCTTATTAGATATATGCTCACACCCTGTCCTCTGACGACTACCCATACCATGTCCTCTAACAACTGCCAATGTCATATCTTTTTTCAATAGGCATGGAGACCCATACATGTGATTAAGTGACCTTGAACCCTGGTCGGGAGTGAGGACATTGGTCGAGCGAGATTGACCCTGGTCGGGTGACATGAGCCCTGGATGGGCGAGATGACCCTGGCCGGGCTAGAGAACCCTGATCGGGCGAGATGACCCTGGCTGAACTAGAGGACCCTGATCGTAACGAGAGAACTCTGGCCGGACTAGAGGACGTTGGCAAAGCGAATGGACCCTAGACCGACGAGGGGACCCTGGTCAGGCTATAGGACCCTGGACAGACGTGAGACCGTGGCCGAGCTATAGAACCCTGTCCAGGTGAGAGAATCCTTTTCGGGCGAGAGGACTCTGCCCTGACAAGAGGTCCTGGTAAGGCTATAGGACCTTGGATGGGCGAGAGGACTCTATCCGGGCTAGAGGACTATCCAGGCGAGAGAACCTTGATCGGATAGAGGATTCTATCTAGGCGAGAGGACCCTAACTAAATTTTACGCATACTCTACTCTTAGAAGCAATTTAAAATTTGGCTCGGTTAAAAAAAAAATTTCGCTCGGTTCCAAGAATGACCCGAGCCTTTTTTAAGACATCAATATAGTTTATTTTAAATTTTAAATTAATTTTACAAAAAAATTAAATAAATTATGAAAGATTGAAAAGAAAAATTATTTACATTTTTAACTACTAATATTTAAATAAGTAATGTTTTGTAAAAGATAATAATTTCTTTAATATATAAATAAGTATACAACTTATTAAATAAAGAGTACTAAAAGATTGACATAAAAGCTAAGAAACAATTTAGTCCCCTCAATTCTTTTTATAAAAAAAATAGTAAGAGTGGATCTCAATTGAGATCGTCTTACGGATCTTAATCTGTGAGACGGGTCAAGTCTACCCATATTCATAATAAAAATAATACTCTCAGCATAAAAAGTAATAATTTTTCATGGATGACCCAAATAAGAGATTCGTCTCACAAATACGATCCGTGAGACCGTCTCACACAAGTTTTTGTCAAATAGTAAATACCGTCTTTTTAGATAAAAACATGAGCTCTAATCATATTTGTGAGATCGATGCATGAATACCAACTTTACATAGAAAATCACATAACATTAAATAAATTTGCAAACATTTCATTAAAAACTATACGATTTATACAACAATTACATTTAAATTATCTTTTAGTGTTTTTCACAGTTATCATTACTCACATTTAATAAATATATATGTGTGTGTATCGATTATATTTTTATTAATATTTTTTAATATATCATTTGGTAGCTACATACAAAAAAATTATTATTAATAATGAATTTCATTAAATATTTTGAGAAAGTTTACGAGGAATATTAAGATTAGATATTAAGACTAAATTGTTAATTTTTTTTTTTGTTTTGATCTTTTTTAAGCTTATTTTAAAAAAAAAAAAAGAATTGACAAGGTTGATATGTCTGACCTGCAACTTAATGTGAGTTGAGTTGGATTGCAATTTTTCCATCCCACAAGACTTTGTCTTGTTTAATGGAAGAGGTCGACCCATTTTGACAGTTTTAACTACAAACGAGAATAAATAAGAAATAAAATTCAATTAATATGCAATTTTAAAAGTCATGGCTATTTAAATTTGAATGATAATTTATAGATTGTTTTCATACTTGTTACATCAAGTATACAAACATGACCAAAAGTCACAGTTTCACATTAAAATATAGAGTTTACCATTTCTGAGTAAATAATTATAGATTTGGTAGTTGATAAAGAAATAATACATTCGAACGATGAAAATATCACTATATTTTTTTGCATTAGTTTTTCCACATCATCGAACAAAAAACACACCTTTACAAGACTATTTTCACACAAGAGTTTCGCCCTTGAGGTACTCGGTGTAAGCCAGAGCTATCAACACCATAATGGAATAAAAAATTCCCATAAAAAACTCTCACACAAGAGTCTCGCCATTTACAAACTTTGTATTTGTTGGGGAGAAGATGACCTCGATTATAGTGCATGTACACTGTTCCTTATTAGATATATGCTCACGCCCTGTCCTCTGACGACTGCCCATACCATGTCCTCTAACAACTACCAATGTCATATCTTTTTTCAATAGGCATGGTGACCCATACAGGTGATTAAGTGACCTTGAACCCTAATCGGGAGTGAGGACATTGGTCGAGCGAGATTGACCCTGGTCGGGTGACATGAGCCCTGGATGGGCGAGATGACCCTGGCCGGGCTAGAGGACCCTGATCAGGCGAGATGACCCTGGCCGAACTAGAGAACCCTGATCAAACGAGAGAACTCTGGCCGGACTAGAGGGCGTTGGCCAAGCGAATGGACCCTAGACTGACGAGAGGACCCTGGTCAGGCTATAGGACTCTGGACAGACGAGAGACCGTGGCCGAGCTATTGAACCCTATCCAGGTGAGAGAATCCTTTCCGGACGAGAGGACTCTGCCCTGACAAGAGGACCTGGTAAGGCTATAGGACCTGGATGGGCGAGAGTACTCTATCCGGGCTAGAGGATTGTCCAGGCAAGAGAACCTTGACCGGATAGAGGATTCTGTCTAGGGGAGAGGACCCTTGTACGTCTACTCGCTTAAAAAGTGGGAAATATTTTTTTTTTTTGAGTACATTAAAAGTTATCATATTAATTACAATAAATTCGGGTAAAGAGTGAGTAAATCCTACATCCGAAAATATGTAAATCGTCGTATCCTTCCAAAAATAAAACAGAATGCGGAAAACCATATAGTTTTGGCTCGAAGAGTAAGTTCCTAAAACGTTTCATAAGTAATTACCCAAGTAAACTATATACGTGGTAAAAAAAGATTGACATAAAAGCTAATAAACAATTTAGTCCCCTCAATTCTTTTTATAAAAAAATAGTAAGAGTGGATCTCAATTGAGATCGTCTTACGGATCTTAATCTGTGAGACGGGTCAAGTCTACCCATATTCATAATAAAAATAATACTCTCAGCATAAAAAGTAATAATTTTTCATGGATGACCCAAATAAGAGATTCGTCTCACAAATACGATCCGTGAGACCGTCTCACACAAGTTTTTGTCAAATAGTAAATACCGTCTTTTTAGATAAAAACATGAGCTCTAATCATATTTGTGAGATCGATGCATGAATACCAACTTTACATAGAAAATCACATAACATTAAATAAATTTGCAAACATTTCATTAAAAACTATACGATTTATACAACAATTACATTTAAATTATCTTTTAGTGTTTTTCACAGTTATCATTACTCACATTTAATAAATATATATGTGTGTGTATCGATTATTTTTTTATTAATATTTTTTAATATATCATTTGGTAGCTACATACAAAAAAATTATTATTAATAATGAATTTCATTAAATATTTTGAGAAAGTTTACGAGGAATATTAAGATTAGATATTAAGACTAAATTGTTAATTTTTTTTTGTTTTGATCTTTTTTAAGCTTATTTTAAAAAAAAAAAAGAATTGACAAGGTTGACATGTCTGACCTGCAACTTAATGTGAGTTGAGTTGGATTGCAATTTTTCCATCCCACAAGACTTTGTCTTGTTTCATGGAAGAGGTCGACCCATTTTGACAGTTTTAACTACAAACGAGAATAAATGAGAAATAAAATTCAATTAATATGCAATTTTAAAAGTCATGGCTATTTAAATTTGAATGATTATTTATAGATTGTTTTCATACTTGTTACATCAAGTATACAAACATGACCAAAAGCCACAGTTTCCCATTAAAATATAGAATTTACCATTTCTGAGTAAATAATTATAGATTTGGAAGTTGATAAAGAAATAATACATTCGAACGATGAAAATAACACTATATTTTTGCATTAGTTTTTCCACATCATCGAACCAAAAACACACCTTTACAAGACTATTTTCACACAAGAGTTTCGCCCTTGAGGTACTCGGTGTAAGCCAGAGCTATCAACACCATAATGGAATAAAAAATTCCCATAAAAAACTCTCACACAAGAGTCTCGCCATTTACAAACTCGGTATTTGTAGGGGAGAAGATGACCTCGATTATAGTGCATGTACACTGTTCCTTATTAGATATATGCTCACGCCCTGTCCTCTGACGACTGCCCATACCATGTCCTCTAACAACTACCAATGTCATATCTTTTTTCAATAGGTATGGTGACCCATACAGGTGATTAAGTGACCTTGAACCCTAATCGGGAGTGAGGACATTGGTCGAGCGAGATTGACCCTGGTCGGGTGACATGAGCCCTGGATGGGCGAGATGACCCTGGCCGGGCTAGAGGACCCTGATCAGGCGAGATGACCCTCCGAACTAGAAATCCTGATCAACAGAGAACTCTGCCGGTAAAAAGAGACTTTGCCAAGCGAATGGACCCTAACTACGAGATACTCCTTCAGGCTATGTCCTCTGACGAACGTGAATGACTAGCCAGCTGAACATTGAAACTTTCATGAATTACATATTCGTGAGGAGCAGGAATCTGCCTAAAATAATAACCCTAAATAAAAATAGGATCCTATATGTGCGAGTAGTTACATCTACCAAATTCTGGACCTTACAACGAAACTAAATTTTACACGTAATCTTCTCTTAGAAGCAAATTTGAATTTGGCTCGGTTAAATTTTCTTTTTTTCGCTCGGTTCCAAGTATGACCCGAGCCTTTTTTAAGACATCAATATAGTTATTTTAAATTTTAAATTAATTTTACAAAAAATTAAATAAATTATGAAGATTGAAAAGAAAAATTATTTACATTTTTAACTACTAATATTTAAATAAGTAATGTTTTGTAAAAGATAATAATTTCTTTAATATATAAATAAGTATACAACTTATTAAATAAAGAGTACTAAAAGATTGACATAAAAGCTAAGAAACAATTTAGTCCCCTCAATTCTTTTTATAAAAAAAATAGTAAGAGTGGATCTCAATTGAGATCGTCTTACGGATCTTAATCTGTGAGACGGGTCAAGTCTACCCATATTCATAATAAAAATAATACTCTCAGCATAAAAAGTAATAATTTTTCATGGATGACCCAAATAAGAGATTCGTCTCACAAATACGATCCGTGAGACCGTCTCACACAAGTTTTTGTCAAATAGTAAATACCGTCTTTTTAGATAAAAACATGAGCTCTAATCATATTTGTGAGATCGATGCATGAATACCAACTTTACATAGAAAATCACATAACATTAAATAAATTTGCAAACATTTCATTAAAAACTATACGATTTATACAACAATTACATTTAAATTATCTTTTAGTGTTTTTCACAGTTATCATTACTCACATTTAATAAATATATATGTGTGTGTATCGATTATTTTTTTATTAATATTTTTTAATATATCATTTGGTAGCTACATACAAAAAAATTATTATTAATAATGAATTTCATTAAATATTTTGAGAAAGTTTACGAGGAATATTAAGATTAGATATTAAGACTAAATTGTTAATTTTTTTTTGTTTTGATCTTTTTTAAGCTTATTTTAAAAAAAATAAAGAATTGACAAGGTTGACATGTCTGACCTGCAACTTAATGTGAGTTGAGTTGGATTGCAATTTTTCCATCCCACAAGACTTTGTCTTGTTTCATGGAAGAGGTCGACCCATTTTGACAGTTTTAACTACAAACGAGAATAAATGAGAAATAAAATTCAATTAATATGCAATTTTAAAAGTCATGGCTATTTAAATTTGAATGATAATTTATAGATTGTTTTCATACTTGTTACATCAAGTATACAAACATGACCAAAAGCCACAGTTTCCCATTAAAATATAGAATTTACCATTTCTGAGTAAATAATTATAGATTTGGAAGTTGATAAAGAAATAATACATTCGAACGATGAAAATAACACTATATTTTTGCATTAGTTTTTCCACATCATCGAACCAAAAACACACCTTTACAAGACTATTTTCACACAAGAGTTTCGCCCTTGAGGTACTCGGTGTAAGCCAGAGCTATCAACACCATAATGGAATAAAAAATTCCCATAAAAAACTCTCACACAAGAGTCTCGCCATTTACAAACTCGGTATTTGTAGGGGAGAAGATGACCTCGATTATAGTGCATGTACACTGTTCCTTATTAGATATATGCTCACGCCCTGTCCTCTGACGACTGCCCATACCATGTCCTCTAACAACTACCAATGTCATATCTTTTTTCAATAGGTATGGTGACCCATACAGGTGATTAAGTGACCTTGAACCCTAATCGGGAGTGAGGACATTGGTCGAGCGAGATTGACCCTGGTCGGGTGACATGAGCCCTGGATGGGCGAGATGACCCTGGCCGGGCTAGAGGACCCTGATCAGGCGAGATGACCCTGGCCGAACTAGAGAACCCTGATCAAACGAGAGAACTCTGGCCGGACTAGAGGACGTTGGCCAAGCGAATGGACCCTAGACTGACGAGAGGACCCTGGTCAGGCTATAGGACTCTGGACAGACGAGAGACCGTGGCCGAGCTATTGAACCCTGTCCAGGTGAGAGAATCCTTTCCGGAGGAGAGGACTCTGCCCTGACAAGAGGACCTGGTAAGGCTATAGGACCCTGGATGGGCGAGAGTACTCTATCCGGGCTAGAGGACTGTCCAGGCAAGAGAACCTTGACCGGATAGAGGATTATGTCTAGGGGAGAGGACCGTAACTAAATTTTACGCGTAATCTTCTCTTAGAAGCAAATTTGAATTTGGCTCGGTTAAATTTTCTTTTTTCGCTCGGTTCCAAGTATGACCCGAGCCTTTTTTAAGACATCAATATAGTTTATTTTAAATTTTAAATTAATTTTACAAAAAATTAAATAAATTATGAAAGATTGAAAAAGAAAATTATTTACCTTTTTA
Source organism: Primulina eburnea (assembly GCF_022965805.1). Taxonomy (NCBI): domain Eukaryota; kingdom Viridiplantae; phylum Streptophyta; class Magnoliopsida; order Lamiales; family Gesneriaceae; genus Primulina; species Primulina eburnea. The sequence continues at coordinate 52,263,564 of NC_133103.1, read as the reverse complement.
ACTACTAATATTTAAATAAGTAATGTTTTGTAAAAGATAATAATTTCTTTAAAATATAAATAATTGTACAACTAATTAAATAAAGAATATTAAAAGATTGACATAAAAGCAAAGAAACAATTTCGTCCTCTCAATTCTTTTTATAAAAAAAATAGTAAGAGTGAATCTCATGTGAGATCGTCTCACGGATCTTAATCTGTAAGACGGGTCAACCCTGCCCATATTCACAATAAAAATAATACTATCAGCATAAAAAGTAATATTTTTTCATGGATGACCCAAATAAGAGATTCGTCTCACAAATACGATCCGTGAGACCGTCTCACACAAGTTTTTGTCAAATAGTAAATTTCGTCAATTTTAGATAAAAACATGAGCTCTAATCATAATTGTGAGATCGATGCATGAATACCAACTTTACACAGAAAATCACATAACATTAACTAAATTTGCAAACATTTTATTTACAAACTATACGATTTATACAACAATTACATTTAAATAATCTTTTAGTGTTTTTCACGTTATCATTACTCATATTTAATAAATATATATGTGTGTGTATCGATTATTTTTTATTAATATTTTTTAATATAGCATTTGGTAGCTATATACAAAAAAAAATTTCATATTAATAATAAATTTCATTAAATATTTGAGAAATTTTTCGAGGAATATTGAGATTAGATAATAAGATTATATTGTTAACTCTTTTTTTTGTTAGTGATCTTTTTTAAGTTTTTTCTTAAAAAAAAAAAGAATCGACAAGGTTGACATGTCTGACCTGCAACTCATTGTGAGTTGAGTTGGATTGCGATTTTTCAATCCCACAAGACTTTGTCTTGTTTAATGGAAGGTCGACCCGTTTTGACAGTTTTAACTACAAACAAAAATAAATGAGAAATAAAATTCAATTAATATGCAATTTTAAAAGTCATGGCCATTTAAATTTGAATGATAATTTATATAGATTGTTTTCATACTTGTTACATCAAGTGTACAAACAACACCAAAAGTTACTGTGTCTCATTAAAATATAGAGTTTACCATTTCTGAGTAAATAATGATAGATTTAGAAGTTGATAAAGAAAAGTAGTACATTCGAACGATGAAAATAACACTATATTTTGACATTAGTTTTTACACATTATCGAACCAAAAACACCCTTAAAAAAACTATTTTCACACAAGAGTTCCTCCCTTGAGGTACTCGGTGTAGGCCAGAGCTATCAATCCTACCATTGCAAGCCTTCCATTCCAAAGCTCAGCATCGGATGTCATCAATCCCTTGGACCTCGAATCGGCGCTCACACCTTTAAATAACGGAACAAGTGATGCCACAGATAGCACAACAGTTGTCCCGACAAACCAAAGGATCCCTCCGTTTTGTATCTGCGAAAAGATACCTTGTCCTCTGGTGAATTCAACCGCAATGGCTGCCACGAATCCGATCATGGCTAGACGGCCGTTGATCCTCTCCGGGCCAGGCCCATCGAAGGCCATGATATCTGTAATATTTGTGCTCTCCTGAATGGAAATTGAGACCACGACATGTGATTATATAAATGTACTAAATCAATTATTACAAGATTAAAACAAAAAAGATCTGAACTACCTCAGGTTGCGGCCGGGGAGGAGGGGTCGAGAACAATTGTGGTGGAATTGGAATTGCTGCTTTTTCTTTCTCATCAACAACATCACCACCATCCTGTTAAATCAGTATTTTACGTACTGTTAATATTTAAGTAGCAAACTATATATAAACTTCACATATACTATATATATATATATATATATATATATATATATATATATATATATATATATATATATATATATATATATATATAAACACATACCTCAGCCGTGCTTCGAACTCTGAACTTCATATCCCTCTTAAAAAGTGGCACGCTTGATCTTAAAGGAGCAAACTGGTTCAGACAAGCAATTCTTGAATTGAAACCAGCTCCACAGATCATTTGCATCCCTGTTGCTGCAGCTGCCATATTGTGCGTGAACAAAAGCTTGTCTGAGAATGAAGAACAAGTAAATTAGCTTAGCTGTTGATGATCAGTATTCGAGATAAAAGAACAAAAGTCGCAATTAGGTTGAATATGATGGAGTGCATGAAGTGTGGGGTTTATTTATAGAGGTTTTGTGGACAGAAATAGTGGGTCTTTCTTTTTCCACGTAAATGGCTTATAATCTGTACAACATCGTATGAAAGATGGATTCATAGGCACCGGACAGCTTTCTTTCTAGCTAGGACATTTAATTAATAAATTAATGTGAGGATATTATCAAATGGTCGGTCGAGGTATGTGTGTGTGTATCACACGAATCTCTAGTATTACTCAATGATTCTAGGAGCAAAATATGCATCCAAAAACATAAAAGCTTTTGATAGAGTACTTGTATTGATTCTTGTTCGTTTCCAACTAAAAAATTAACGGAAAATAATTTTTTTAATCTTGAACTAAACTTGTCTTATTTTGGGTTTTGGTTCGCTAAGTATTCAAAAATTGGTTTTGGTTTGTTAACTCTGATTTCTTTTTTTTGCTTTTAGTATATATTACTTTGTTAGAGTGTTAATGTATCACCGAAAAATGCTCATATGAGGTCAAAAAATGCTGATTTAACACAAAAACTTGCTGGTGCGGTCTGTTGGTGTGGTGCCAAAATATGCTGAAATATTCGACGTTATATCAAAAATTAGACGAAAATGCTGCACGAGCTTTGATTACTTAACTTTTAGACTACACACTTGATAGAAATGCTAGTACATAAAATATAAGTTTTGCCAACAGTAAAAACTTGTGTGAGACGGTCTCACAGGGTCGTATTTTGTGAGACGGATCTCTTATTTGAATCATCAATGAAAAATTATTACTTTTTATGCTAAGATTATTACTTTTTGTTGTGAATATCGATAGGATTGACACATCTCACAGATAAAGATTCATGAGACCGTCTTACAAGATACCTACTCTTTCCCAACATAAAAGAATAATTATAAGCTCTACTTCAATTAAAGTTTAAATTTTGGTACAATCCTGCCAACATACTTGTATTTATTTATGTATTTATATATGTATAATTTTCAGAAAATTTCAAACTCAATTTTATTATCTTTCAATACATGTAATTAATGATTTTTTATTAAATTTATATTAGAATACAAATAATATATAATAATGTCAAAGAACTGAAAGTGTGTTAGGGAAAAAAAATATTTTTGTAGATTTAGAACTAACCATAATAATAATAATAATAATAATAATAATAATAATAATAATAATAAAAGAAAACCATTAGAGTTTCAAAACAAAAAATATTTAATTAAACAATCTCACCGTAAAATATCACTATATTATTTAAATTTACATAATTCTTTACACATTAGAACACTTCATCAACACAATAATAGAAAAAAACATGCCCATAAAAAACTCTCCCACAAGAGTGTCTCGCCATTTACAAACTCGGTATTTGTAGGGGAGAATATGACCTCGATTATAGTGCATGTACATTGTTCCTTATTAGATATATGCTCACGCCCTGTCCTCTGACGACTGCCCATACCATGTCCTCTAACAACTGCCAATGTCATATCTTTTTTCAATAGGCATGGTGACCCATACAGGTGATTAAGTGACCTTGAACCCTGGTCGGGAGTGAGGACATTGGTCGAGCGAGATTGACCCTGGTCGGGTGACATGAGCCCTGGATGGGCTAGATGACCCTGGCCGGGCTAGAAGACCCTGATCGGGCGAGATGACCCTGGCCGAACTAGAGGACGTTGGCAAAGCGAATGGACCCTAGACCGACGAGAGGACCCTGGTCATGCTATAGGACCCTAGACAGACGAGAGACCGTGGCTGAGCTATAGAACCCTGTTGGTGTGCTGTCGTTGACCCACCAAAATTAAATTCCTACTCTCTAGATAAAATTAGTATAATGATGAGCAGGGTCGAATCCACAGGGAACGGGAGATTTATTTCTTTCGAGCAAAATGCAAATAAATGGGAGATTTTGGATATGAATTAAATAAAATACTAGAACTAATTTAACATGCAAGAAGAAATAACAAATCAAGATGAAAAAACTAATTAAATATAAATTAATATTACCAAGCTCGATTCAAGGGATTTCTACTATTCAATTGTATCACTGTTCATCGGCTAACATATATTTATTCATGCAGATACAAGCAATTAACCTTAGAATTATAGGGATAGCCGCTAAAATTCGTGCGTTTTCCTAATTTAATTGACCAAACCCAGCATCCAGTCAAAACTTATTAATAATTAACTGGGCACGATAGCGTTCCATATTAATTAAAGATAGCATTTCGTTTTGTGAAAACAGTTAATCCAAAAATCTAACAATCGAGATAGCTGCAATTGATAGATCGAGTTTCGTTGATTTATTTAAATTAAATATGTTATGATAGCACAACACACATAATCTATCGCTACACATGTACCAATCGTTCATGACAATTACGGATAACTGAATTCATGTATAGCAGTAGAAAATCATACATCAAATTAAATTGTCAGATTAATTGACATATAACATTCATATAATTAAATAATAAATCAACAAATACCTGGGCAAACAAAAATAATAAATTAAAGTGCAAAAAGCCTCATAGTGATAAATCGAAATACTAAAATTATCCCTTGAATAGAAATGAAACTTAGCCTTGCGCCCTTTTTTTCTTCACTTCACGAGAGCTGTTGGAGATTGGTTGGAGAATTGAATTAGAAAAATCTGCTGCCTCCTTTTTCTTTTTGTTTTCACGTGAGATTGGGGTAATCTTTTTGGGTCTAAAGCTAAAAAGCCCATTAATCCAAATTAAAACCTAATCACTAAAAATTAAAAGATAATATGAAATATCTACTAAAAAATATAGAGTTTTTTTATGAAAAAAAACTCTATCTTTTATTTCTTCTTTGATATGAAAATTCTTCAATTCTCACTAAGCAGCCGAGGAGCATTCATAAGGTGTGATCACGCCTTATCCAAAAACCAATTCTGAATTTTTTCTGTTCAAGTCTTCCACTACGATCATATCGACAACTTTAATTGTGATATAAAATAACCTTTTTAAACCAATTTTATCTCATGAACAGAAAACTTCATCCTACATTAAATCACACAAAAATGTGTCAATTAAGCACGTTGAAAGTGGTAACAATGAGAGATATGACAACAAAAAATACAACTATTATGAGCCTATCAAATCTCCCACACCTAAACCATGCTTGTCCTCAAGCATAAAAGAGTTCAATTCATTATCTCAACTCATTATTCTCTTTCTGCTTCATTTACTTGTCCGCAAAATATTTTTTTCATGCACCAAAGAAATTTAATTGTTGGGCATCTGACTACCAACATCATGAGCAATTGCTTCCATCCGAATGTGTAGAAATAAAACTGCATAGAGTCCAAACACTCCTCACAAGATTCGCTCATTTCACTCGTAAGTGTCTAGGTGTGTATCAAGGAGCTCTCATGTCAAAACGCTGAAAATTTTTACCATAAGCTTGCAAATATATCATATCCTCTACCAAGTGAATGAATTAAAATGCACAAACAAGGGCTGTAAATGGGTTGAAACATGGCTAGAGGTCAGGTAGGAAATAAGTACAACGGTTTATGGAACTGAAGAACACATACACACTTTCAACAAAATTGCATCCTGCTAACAATAACATCTTCAATCTCATTATAACATCCAAGAGCATTTTATTTTTCGTTGCTCTTATTTTCCTTCTCACTCCCTTTTTTTTCTTATATATATTTTTTTCAAATCTTTTTTTTTTATTCTTGTTTTTTTTTTCATAAGGAGTTTTTGAGACAACGATTTCGAGCATTAAACACTCGATCTCAACAATTTACGCTTTCTTGGCTCAAAACAGTTGCTAAATGAGAAAAGTTTGTATGATTCTTCAATTCGAGGTTCAAATAGAGGAATAACCAAAAAAAGGATTGTATCATGGATTGTAACGTGGTTATTTTCCAACAAATAGGCTCAAGCTCGAACTTGGCTCACTAGGGGTAAATGAATCAGGGTAGGCTCAAAAAGAATGGCACTGATGATTTGAAAAAAAAGGTTTGAACCTAATGCCCTTTACTTTGTTTATGGACCTAATCCATCACAAGGTATCAACAAAGACATGTATAACAATGCGAGTTCTAGAAAAATCAACAACGTATGACTAACACACAATCAAGAAAAATTGGAGCATGATATGATGATTGCTCATAGGCCCAAAGCTCACACAAAAAAAATGGTATGTGTTAGACCCCATACACTTGTCATTTCAACACATCATCAAGAGCAATTTCCCATAAATGTAGCAGTAAGGATGCAAAATCAGTTGCACACAAAGAAGACATCAATTTTTTTTTTTTTAGACTAGCATCAGAGGCATTCAAGATTCAAATGAGAGAGATAACGAATAAACACTAGATGCTTAATGGATCAAACAAATTCATTTTGCCGGATGCTTTATGGATCAAAAACATTCATTTTGCCGGACTCTCTCCTCTCTTTCTTCTTTATTTATTTTTTTTGAATAAACATGCAAAAAATTTGAAAAAAATAGAAATTGAAACGAGAAATAAGGCTATATACCCCCTCCCATACCTATATGTGGCAATGTCCTCGATGACACAAAAATTAAATGCACAACATAGACAGTAAAAACCCAAAAGAAGTTAGAAAACTCCCCTGAAAATTGTTGGACATCGTGGAGCAAAGCTTTCTATTGTTGTGGCGGTGTTGACAAATCCTGCGGGAGAAGATGTGAAAGGGGGTGAGAACAAATAGGGTTAGAAAAAACAAAAACAAAAAAAAAATCTGTTTTTTTTTTCAAAAATCAGAAGATGTTTTCTCACAAGGCGTGATCACGCCTTGTTAGAAAACATATACTGCGTATAAGGAAATTTTTTTTTTTTTTTTCAGAAGATGTTTTCTCACAAGGCGTGGTCACGCCTTGTTAGAAAACATCTACTGTGTTTAGAGCTAAAAAAAAATTTTTTTTTTTTTTTTTGGTGCAGAAGTGATATTCTTGTAAGGCGTGATCACGCCTTGTTAGAAGACATCTTCTGCACAAAGGTAACAAAAATTGTACTATTTGAAAAAAATAAAAATAAAAGAAATTAAAAATAATAAGAACAAAAAATTTGGGTTGCCTCCCAAAAGCGCTTGATTTTTAGTCGTCGGCTTGACCCTCAAAAACTCTCATTCAAAGAGCGGCTGACGCCCAAAGTACGTGTCATATGACACCATATATGGGTCTTGGTTCCATGTGCCCTCAAGTTTGGCTTGATGTACGCAATGTAAGCTCGTCTCCTCAACAAAACGTGACTTTAAATAATAGGCATGAGATGAGTGTATCATAGTTAGCTCTTGAAGAACAAAATCTGTTGAAATCGGCAATGGAAAAAGACAAGGATCTCCTAGATGTATATATGATGATATTATCGACGAGCTCAAATCGATAGTCTCAGGAGCTTGTTCATCTCTCAACTTCATTGGTGCCTCATTTTCTTGTGATATTTCTTCCAAAACTTTTTCATACTGAGGTTCAACAGTTTCCTCATTCAATGACACGCGCTTGTTTACCATATCATTCAGTCGACTTATGATTATTTCAAGACTATATCCCTCATCTTCTTGATGCTCGAAAGGTTGGTATGTAAAATCAGATTGGCTAATTTCTGGAGTGTATTGGTGGCTCCAACTCTGCAGCGAAGGAACCCAATACTGATGGTAGTCAAAGTCGGCCATATCATTTAGCAAATAATCACAATATCTTCATGTCGACTAAGTAGTGGACTACCAATTGTCAGTGCTCCATTAAATACCCATCTTCGTGTGACTGCATCCAAACCTTTAAGGAAAAGCCGAATAAGAACATAGTTAGAAAAATCATGATTCCTGAATGCTGTTATTAAATTATTGAATCTCTCCCATGCTGCGTAGAATGGCTCTCCGTTTTGTTGAGCAAAAGTTGTGAATACTTGTCGATGAAACATCTCGAAGTATTTCACAACAAAAAAAATTCTAAAATTCTTCTTCTCTTGATGAATCACCTGTAAGAGAAGAACAAACCATAAAACAAAACAAAAAACAAAAAAAAACTCGAAAAAAATTAACCTTGCACCGTTCCCCGGCAACGGCGCCAAAATTTGGTGTGCTGTCGTTGACCCACCAAAATTAAATTCCTACTCTCTAGATAAAATTAGTATAATGATGAGCAGGGTCGAATCCACAGGGAACGGGAGATTTATTTCTTTCGAGCAAAATGCAAATAAATGGGAGATTTGGATATGAATTAAATAAAATACTAGAACTAATTTAACATGCAAGAAGAAATAACAAATCAAGATGAAAAAACTAATTAAATGTAAATTAATATTACCAAGCTCGATTCAAGGGATTTCTACTATTCAATTGTATCACTGTTCATCGGCTAACATATATTTATTCATGCAGATACAAGCAATTAACCTTAGAATTATAGGGATAGCCGCTAAAATTCTTGCGTTTTCCTAATTTAATTGACCAAACCCAGCATCCAGTCAAAACTTATTAATAATTAACTGGGCACGATAGCGTTCCATATTAATTAAAGATAGCATTTCGTTTTGTGAAAACAGTTAATCCTAAAATCTAACAATCGAGATAGCTGCAATTGATAGATCGAGTTTCGTTGATTTATTTAAATTAAATATGTTATGATAGCACAACACACATAATCTATCGCTACTCATGTACCAATCGTTCATGACAATTAGGGATCACTGAATTCATGTATAGCAGTAGAAAATCATACATCAAATTAAATTGTCAGATTAATTGACATATAACATTCATATAATTAAATAATAAATCAACAAATACCTGGGCAAACAAAAATAATAAATTAAAGTGCAAAAAGCCTCATAGTGATAAATCGAAATAGTAAAATTATCCCTTGAATAGAAATGAAACTTAGCTTTGCGCCCCTTTTTTCTTCACTTCACGAGAGCTGTTGGAGATTGGTTGGAGAATTGAATTAGAAAAATCTGCTGCAAAATTTGGTGTGCTGTCGTTGACCCACCAAAATTAAATTCCTACTCTCTAGATAAAATTAGTATAATGATGAGCAGGGTCGAATCCACAGAGAACGGGAGATTTATTTCTTTCGAGCAAAATGCAAATAAATGGGAGATTTTGGATATGAATTAAATAAAATACTAGAACTAATTTAACATGCAAGAAGAAATAACAAATCAAGATGAAAAAACTAATTAAATGTAAATTAATATTACCAAGCTCGATTCAAGGGATTTCTACTATTCAATTGTATCACTGTTCATCGGCTAAAATATATTTATTCATGCAGATACAAGCAATTAACCTTAGAATTATAGGGATAGCCGCTAAAATTCTTGCGTTTTCCTAATTTAATTGACCAAACCCAGCATCCAGTCAAAACTTATTAATAATTAACTGGGCACGATAGCGTTCTATATTAATTAAAGATAGCATTTCGTTTTGTGAAAACAGTTAATCCTAAAATCTAACAATCGAGATAGCTGCAATTGATAGATCGAGTTTCGTTGATTTATTTAAATTAAATATGTTATGATAGCACAACACACATAATCTATCGCTACTCATGTACCAATCGTTCATGACAATTACGGATCACTGAATTCATGTATAGCAGTAGAAAATCATACATCAAATTAAATTGTCAGAATAATTGACTTATAACATTCATATAATTAAATAATAAATCAACAAATACCTGGGCAAACAAAAATAATAAGTTAAAGTGCAAAAAGCCTCATAGTGATAAATCGAAATAGTAAAATTATCCCTTGAATAGAAATGAAACTTAGCCTTGCGCCCCTTTTTTCTTCACTTCACGAGAGCTGTTGGAGATTGGTTGGAGAATTGAATTAGAAAAATCTGCTGCCTCCTTTTTCTTTTTGTTTTCACGTGAGATTGGGGTAATCTTTTTGGGTCTAAAGCTAAAAAGCCCATTAATCCAAATTAAAACCTAATCACTAAAAAATTAAAAGATAATATGAAATATCTACTAAAAAATATAGAGTTTTTTTATGGAAAAAAAACTCTATCTTTTATTTCTTCTTTGATATGAAAATTCTTCAATTCTCACTAAGCAGCCGAGGAGCATTCATAAGGCGTGATCACGCCTTATCCAAAAACCAATTCTGAATTTTTTCTGTTCAAGTCTTCCACTACGATCATATCGACAACTTTAATTGTGATATAAAATAACCTTTTTAGCCCAATTTTATCTCATGAACAGAAAACTTCATCCTACAATAAATCACACAAAAATGTGTCAATTAAGCACGTTGAAAGTGGTAACAATGAGAGATATGACAACAAAAAATACAACTATTATGAGCCTATCAAATCTCCCACACCTAAACCATGCTTGTCCTCAAGCATAAAAGAGTTCAATTCATTATCTCAACTCATTATTTTCTTTCTGCTTCATTTACTTGTCCGCAAAATATTTTTTTCATGCACCAAAGAAATTTAATTGTTGGGCATCTGACTACCAACATCATGAGCAATTGCTTCCATCCGAATGTGTAGAAATAAAACTGCATAGAGTCCAAACACTCCTCACAAGATTCGCTCATTTCACTCGTAAGTGTCTAGGTGTGTATCAAGGAGCTCTCATGTCAAAACGCTGAAAATTTTTACCATAAGCTTGCAAATATATCATATCCTCTACCAAGTGAATGAATTAAAATGCACAAACAAGGGCTGTAAATGGGTTGAAACATGGCTAGAGGTCAGGTAGGAAATAAGTACAACGGTTTATGGAACTGAAGAACACATACACACTTTCAACAAAATTGCATCCTGCTAACAATAACATCTTCAATCTCATTATAACATCCAAGAGCATTTTATTTTTCGTTGCTCTTATTTTCCTTCTCACTCCCTTTTTTTTCTTATATATATTTTTTTCAAATCTTTTTTTTTTATTCTTGTTTTTTTTTTCATAAGGAGTTTTTGAGACAACGATTTCGAGCATTAAACACTCGATCTCAACAATTTACGCTTTCTTGGCTCAAAACAGTTGCTAAATGAGAAAAGTTTGTATGATTCTTCAATTCGAGGTTCAAATAATGGAATAACCAAAAAAAGGATTGTATCATGGATTGTAACGTGGTTATTTTCCAACAAATAGGCTCAAGCTCGAACTTGGCTCACTAGGGGTAAATGAATCAGGGTAGGCTCAAAAAGAATGGCACTGATGATTTGAAAAAAAAGGTTTGAACCTAATGCCCTTTACTTTGTTTATGGACCTAATCCATCACAAGGTATCAACAAAGACATGTATAACAATGCAAGTTCTAGAAAAATCAACAACGTATGACTAACACACAATCAAGAAAAATTGGAGCATGATATGATGATTGCTCATAGGCCCAAAGCTCACACAAAAAAAATGGTATGTGTTAGACCCCATACACTTGTCATTTCAACACATCATCAAGAGCAATTTCCCATAAATGTAGCAGTAAGGATGCAAAATCAGTTGCACACAAAGAAGACATCAATTTTTTTTTTTTTTAGACTAGCATCAGAGGCATTCAAGATTCAAATGAGAGAGATAACGAATAAACACTAGATGCTTAATGGATCAAACAAATTCATTTTGCCGGATGCTTTATGGATCAAAAACATTCATTTTGCCGGACTCTCTCCTCTCTTTCTTCTTTATTTATTTTTTTTTGAATAAACATGCAAAAAATTTGGAAAAAATAGAAATTGAAACGAGAAATAAGGCTATATACCCCCTCCCATACCTATATGTGGCAATGTCCTCGATGACACAAAAATTAAATGCACAACATAGACAGTAAAAACCCAAAAGAAGTTAGAAAACTCCCCTGAAAATTGTTGGACATCGTGGAGCAAAGCTTTCTATTGTTGTGGCGGTGTTGACAAATCCTGCGGGAGAAGATGTGAAAGGGGGTGAGAACAAATAGGGTTAGAAAAAACAAAAACAAAAAAAAAATCTGTTTTTTTTTTCAAAAATCAGAAGATGTTTTCTCACAAGGCGTGATCACGCCTTGTTAGAAAACATATACTGCGTATAAGGAATTTTTTTTTTTTTTTTTCAGAAGATGTTTTCTCACAAGGCGTGGTCACGCCTTGTTAGAAAACATCTACTGTGTTTAGAGCTAAAAAAAAATTTTTTTTTTTTTTTGGTGCAGAAGTGATATTCTTGTAAGGCGTGATCACGCCTTGTTAGAAGACATCTTCTGCACAAAGGTAACAAAAATTGTACTATTTGAAAAAAATAAAAATAAAAGAAATTAAAAATAATAAGAACAAAAAATTTGGGTTGCCTCCCAAAAGCGCTTGATTTTTAGTCGTCGGCTTGACCCTCAAAAACTCTCATTCAAAGAGCGGCTGACGCCCAAAGTACGTGTCATATGACACCATATATGGGTCTTGGTTCCATGTGCCCTCAAGTTTGGCTTGATGTACGCAATGTAAGCTCGTCTCCTCAACAAAACGTGACTTTAAATAATAGGCATGAGATGAGTGTATCATAGTTAGCTCTTGAAGAACAAAATCTGTTGAAATCGGCAATGGAAAAAGACAAGGATCTCCTAGATGTATATATGATGATATTATCGACGAGCTCAAATCGATAGTCTCAGGAGCTTGTTCATCTCTCAACTTCATTGGTGCCTCATTTTCTTGTGATATTTCTTCCAAAACTTTTTCATACTGAGGTTCAACAGTTTCCTCATTCAATGACACGCGCTTGTTTACCATATCATTCAGTCGACTTATGATTATTTCAAGACTATATCCCTCATCTTCTTGATGCTCGAAAGGTTGGTATGTAAAATCAGATTGGCTAATTTCTGGAGTGTATTGGTGGCTCCAACTCTGCAGCGAAGGAACCCAATACTGATGGTAGTCAAAGTCGGCCATATCATTTAGCAAATATATCACACTATCTTCATGTCGACTAAGTAGTGGACTACCAATTGTCAGTGCTCCATTAAATACCCATCTTCGTGTGACTGCATCCAAACCTTTAAGGAAAAGCCGAATAAGAACATAGTTAGAAAAATCATGATTCCTGAATGCTGTTATTAAATTATTGAATCTCTCCCATGCTGCGTAGAATGGCTCTCCGTTTTGTTGAGCAAAAGTTGTGAATACTTGTCGATGAAACATCTCGAAGTATTTCACAACAAAAAAAATTCTAAAATTCTTCTTCTCTTGATGAATCACCTGTAAGAGAAGAACAAACCATAAAACAAAACAAAAAACAAAAAAAAACTCGAAAAAAATTAACCTTGCACCGTTCCCCGGCAACGGCGCCAAAATTTGGTGTGCTGTCGTTGACCCACCAAAATTAAATTCCTACTCTCTAGATAAAATTAGTATAATGATGAGCAGGGTCGAATCCACAGGGAATGGGAGATTTATTTCTTTCGAGCAAAATGCAAATAAATGGGAGATTTTGGATATGAATTAAATAAAATACTAGAACTAATTTAACATGCAAGAAGAAATAACAAATCAAGATGAAAAAACTAATTAAATGTAAATTAATATTACCAAGCTCGATTCAAGGGATTTCTACTATTCAATTGTATCACTGTTCATCGGCTAACATATATTTATTCATGCAGATACAAGCAATTAACCTTAGAATTATAGGGATAGCCGCTAAAATTCTTGCGTTTTCCTAATTTAATTGACCAAACCCAGCATCCAGTCAAAACTTATTAATAATTAACTGGGCACGATAGCGTTCCATATTAATTAAAGATAGCATTTCGTTTTGTGAAAACAGTTAATCCTAAAATCTAACAATCGAGATAGCTGCAATTGATAGATCGAGTTTCGTTGATTTATTTAAATTAAATATGTTATGATAGCACAACACACATAATCTATCGCTACTCATGTACCAATCGTTCATGACAATTATGGATCACTGAATTCATGTATAGCAGTAGAAAATCATACATCAAATTAAATTGTCAGATTAATTGACATATAACATTCATATAATTAAATAATAAATCAACAAATACCTGGGCAAACAAAAATAATAAATTAAAGTGCAAAAAGCCTCATAGTGATAAATCGAAATAGTAAAATTATCCCTTGAATAGAAATGAAACTTAGCCGTGCGCCCCTTTTTTCTTCACTTCACGAGAGCTGTTGGAGATTGGTTGGAGAATTGAATTAGAAAAATCTGCTGCAAAATTTGGTGTGCTGTCGTTGACCCACCAAAATTAAATTCCTACTCTCTAGATAAAATTAGTATAATGATGAGCAGGGTCGAATCCACAGAGAACGGGAGATTTATTTCTTTCGAGCAAAATGCAAATAAATGGGAGATTTTGGATATGAATTAAATAAAATACTAGAACTAATTTAACATGCAAGAAGAAATAACAAATCAAGATGAAAAAACTAATTAAATGTAAATTAATATTACCAAGCTCGATTCAAGGGATTTCTACTATTCAATTGTATCACTGTTCATCGGCTAACATATATTTATTCATGCAGATACAAGCAATTAACCTTAGAATTATAGGGATAGCCGCTAAAATTCTTGCGTTTTCCTAATTTAATTGACCAAACCCAGCATCCAGTCAAAACTTATTAATAATTAACTGGGCACGATAGCGTTCTATATTAGCTTAGCTGTTGATGATCAGTATTCGAGATAAAAGAACAAAAGTCGCAATTAGGTTGAATATGATGGAGTGCATGAAGTGTGGGGTTTATTTATAGAGGTTTTGTGGACAGAAATAGTGGGTCTTTCTTTTTCCACGTAAATGGCTTATAATCTGTACAACATCGTATGAAAGATGGATTCATAGGCACCGGACAGCTTTCTTTCTAGCTATGACATTTAATTAATAAATTAATGTGAGGATATTATCAAATGGTCGGTCGAAGTGTGTGTGCATGTATCACACGAATCTCTAGGAGCAAAATATGCATCCAAAAACCTCAAATCTTTCGATAGGGTAGTTGTGTTGATTCTTGTTCGTTTCCAACTAAAAAATTAACGGAAAACAATTTTTTTGGTCTTGAACTAAACTTGTCTCATTTCGGCCGGGTTTGGGTTCGCTAAGTATTCAAAATTTGGTTTCGGTTTGTTAACTCTGATTTTTTTTTTGCTTTTAGTATATATTAATTTTGTTAGGGTGCTAATGTATCACCGAAAAATACTCATATGAGATCAAAAAATTCGGATTTGACACAAAAACTTGCTAGTGCGGTCTGTTGGTGTGGTGCCAAAATATGCTGAAATATTCGACGTTATATCAAAAATTAGACGAAAATGCTGCACGAGCTTTGATTACTTAACTTTTAGACTACACACTTGATAGAAATGCTAGTACATAAAATATAAGTTTTGCCAACAGTAAAAACTTGTGTGAGACGGTCTCACGGGTCGTATTTTGTGAGACGGATCTCTTATTTGAATCATCAATGAAAAATTATTACTTTTGATGCTAAGATTATTACTTTTTGTTGTGAATATCGGTAGGTTTGACACATCTCACAGATAAAGATTCATGAGACCGTCTTACAAGATACATACTCTTTCCCAACATAAAAGAATAATTATAAGCTCTACTTCAATTAAAGTTTAAATTTTGGTACAATCCTTCCAACATACTTGTATTTATTTATGTATTTATATATGTATAATTTTAAGAAAAATTTCATCCTCAATTTTATTATCTTTCAATACTTATTAAATTTGTATTAGAATACAAATAATATATAATAATGTCAAAGAACTGAAAGTGTGTTAGGGAAAAAAAATATTTTTGTAGATTTAGAACTAACCATAATAATAATAATAATAATAATAAAAGAAAACCATTAGAGTTTCAGAACAAAAAATATTTAATTAAACAATTTCACCGTAAAATATCACTATATAATTTACATTTATATAATTCTTTACACATCAGAACACTTGATCAACACCATAATAGAAAAAAACATGCCCATAAAAAACTCTCCCACAAGAGTCTCGCCATTTACAAACTCGGTATTTGTAGGGGAGAAGATGACCTCGATTATAGTGCATGTACATTGTTCCTTATTAGATATATGCTCACACCCTGTCCTCTGACGACTACCCATACCATGTCCTCTAACAACTGCCAATGTCATATCTTTTTTCAATAGGCATGGAGACCCATACAGGTGATTAAGTGACCTTGAACCCTGGTCGGGAGTGAGGACATTGGTCGAGCGAGATTGACCCTGGTCGGGTGACATGAGCCCTGGATGGGCGAGATGACCCTGGCCGGGCTAGAGAACCCTGATCGGGCGAGATGACCCTGGCTGAACTAGAGGACCCTGATCGTAACGAGAGAACTCTGGCCGGACTAGAGGACGTTGGCAAAGCGAATGGACCCTAGACCGACGAGGGGACCCTGGTCAGGCTATAGGACCCTGGACAGACGAGAGACCGTGGCCGAGCTATAGAACCCTGTCCAGGTGAGAGAATCCTTTTCGGGCGAGAGGACTCTGCCCTGACAAGAGGTCCTGGTAAGGCTATAGGACCTTGGATGGGCGAGAGGACTCTATCCGGGCTAGAGGACTATCCAGGCGAGAGAACCTTGATCGGATAGAGGATTCTGTCTAGGCGAGAGGACCCTAACTAAATTTTACGCATACTCTACTCTTAGAAGCAATTTAAAATTTGGCTCGGTTAAAAAAAAAAATTTCGCTCGGTTCCAAGAATGACCCGAGCCTTTTTTAAGACATCAATATAGTTTATTTTAAATTTTAAATTAATTTTACAAAAAAATTAAATAAATTATGAAAGATTGAAAAGAAAAATTATTTACATTTTTAACTACTAATATTTAAATAAGTAATGTTTTGTAAAAGATAATAATTTCTTTAATATATAAATAAGTATACAACTTATTAAATAAAGAGTACTAAAAGATTGACATAAAAGCTAAGAAACAATTTAGTCCCCTCAATTCTTTTTATAAAAAAAATAGTAAGAGTGGATCTCAATTGAGATCGTCTTACGGATCTTAATCTGTGAGACGGGTCAAGTCTACCCATATTCATAATAAAAATAATACTCTCAGCATAAAAAGTAATAATTTTTCATGGATGACCCAAATAAGAGATTCGTCTCACAAATACGATCCGTGAGACCGTCTCACACAAGTTTTTGTCAAATAGTAAATACCGTCTTTTTAGATAAAAACATGAGCTCTAATCATATTTGTGAGATCGATGCATGAATACCAACTTTACATAGAAAATCACATAACATTAAATAAATTTGCAAACATTTCATTAAAAACTATACGATTTATACAACAATTACATTTAAATTATCTTTTAGTGTTTTTCACAGTTATCATTACTCACATTTAATAAATATATATGTGTGTGTATCGATTATTTTTTTATTAATATTTTTTAATATATCATTTGGTAGCTACATACAAAAAAATTTTTATTAATAATGAATTTCATTAAATATTTTGAGAAAGTTTACGAGGAATATTAAGATTAGATATTAAGACTAAATTGTTAATTTTTTTTTTTTGTTTTGATCTTTTTTAAGCTTATTTTTTTAAAAAAAAAAGAATTGACAAGGTTGACATGTCTGACCTGCAACTTAATGTGAGTTGAGTTGGATTGCAATTTTTCCATCCCACAAGACTTTGTCTTGTTTAATGGAAGAGGTCGACCCATTTTGACAGTTTTAACTACAAACGAGAATAAATGAGAAATAAAATTCAATTAATATGCAATTTTAAAAGTCATGGCTATTTAAATTTGAATGATAATTTATAGATTGTTTTCATACTTGTTACATCAAGTATACAAACATGACCAAAAGCCACAGTTTCCCATTAAAATATAGAATTTACCATTTCTGAGTAAATAATTATAGATTTGGAAGTTGATAAAGAAATAATACATTCGAACGATGAAAATAACACTATATTTTGCATTAGTTTTTCCACATCATCGAACCAAAAACACACCTTTACAAGACTATTTTCACACAAGAGTTTCGCCCTTGAGGTACTCGGTGTAAGCCAGAGCTATCAACACCATAATGGAATAAAAAATTCCCATAAAAAACTCTCACACAAGAGTCTCGCCATTTACAAACTCGGTATTTGTAGGGGAGAAGATGACCTCGATTATAGTGCATGTACACTGTTCCTTATTAGATATATGCTCACGCCCTGTCCTCTGACGACTGCCCATACCATGTCCTCTAACAACTACCAATGTCATATCTTTTTTCAATAGGTATGGTGACCCATACAGGTGATTAAGTGACCTTGAACCCTAATCGGGAGTGAGGACATTGGTCGAGCGAGATTGACCCTGGTCGGGTGACATGAGCCCTGGATGGGCGAGATGACCCTGGCCGGGCTAGAGGACCCTGATCAGGCGAGATGACCCTGGCCGAACTAGAGAACCCTGATCAAACGAGAGAACTCTGGCCGGACTAGAGGACGTTGGCCAAGCGAATGGACCCTAGACTGACGAGAGGACCCTGGTCAGGCTATAGGACTCTGGACAGACGAGAGACCGTGGCCGAGCTATTGAACCCTGTCCAGGTGAGAGAATCCTTTCCGGAGGAGAGGACTCTGCCCTGACAAGAGGACCTGGTAAGGCTATAGGACCCTGGATGGGCGAGAGTACTCTATCCGGGCTAGAGGACTGTCCAGGCAAGAGAACCTTGACCGGATAGAGGATTATGTCTAGGGGAGAGGACCCTAACTAAATTTTACGCGTAATCTTCTCTTAGAAGCAAATTTGAATTTGGCTCGGTTAAACTTTCTTTGTTCGCTCGAGTCCAAGAATAACCCTAGCCTTTTCCAGGACATCAATATAGTTTATTTTAAATTTTAAATTAATTTGACACAAAATTTAAATAAATTATGAAAGATTGAAATGGAAAATTATTTACCTTTTTAACCACTAATATTTAGATAAGTTATGTTTTTGTAAAAGATAATAATTTTTTTAATATATAAATAAGTATACAACTAATTAAATAAAGAGTCATAAAAGCTAAGAAAAATTTCGTCCCCTCAATTCTTTTTATAAAAAAAATAGTAAATACCTTCAATTTTAGGTAAAAACATGAGCTCTAATTATATTTGTGAGATCGATGCATCAAAACCAACTGTACACAGAAAATCACATAACATTAATTAAATTTGCAAACATTTTATTAAAAACTATACAATTTCAAAAATATACAAAAATTATATTTAAATTATCTTTTAGAGTTTTTCACCGTTATCATCACTCATATTTAGATTATTTTTTACTAATGTTTTTTAATATATCATTAGGTAGCTATATACAAAAGAATTTCATTAAATATTTGAGATAGTTTACAAGGAATATTGAGATTAGATATTAAGAGTACTAAACTGTTAACTCTTTTTTTTTGTTATGATATTTTTTAAGTTTTTTTTTTTTTAAAATGAATTGACAATGTTGACATGTTTGACCTGCAACTCAATTTGAGTTGAGTTGGATTGCGATTTTTCCATCCCACAAGACTTTGTCTTGTTTAATGGAAGGTCGACCCGTTTTGACATTTTTAACTACAAACGAGAATAAATGAGAAATAAAATTCGATTAATATGCAATTTTAAAAGTGAGGGCCATTTACATTTGAATGATAATTTATAGATTGTTTTCATACTTGTTACATCAAGTGTACAAACATGACCAAAAGTTACAATTTCCCAATTAAAATATAGAGTTTACCTGCATTTCAGAATAAATAATTATAGATTTAGAAGTTGATAAAGAAAAGTAATACATTCAAACGATGAAATATCACTATATTTTTACATTAGTTTTTACACATCATCGAACCCAAAAGACCATTAAAAAAAACTATTTTCACACAAGAGTTCCGCCCTTGAGGTACTCGGTGTAGGCCAGAGCTATCAATCCTACCATTGCAAGCCTTCCATTCCAAAGCTCCGCATCGGATGTCATCAATCCCTTGGACCTCGAATCGGCGCTCACACCTTTAAATAACGGAACAAGTGATGCCACAGATAGCACAACAGTTGTCCCGACAAACCAAAGGATCCCTCCGTTTTGTATCTGCGAAAAGATACCTTGTCCTCTGGTGAATTCAACCGCAATGGCTGCCACGAATCTGATCATGGCTAGACGGCCGTTGATCCTCTCCGGGCCAGGGCCCATCGAAGGCCATGATATCTGTAATATTTGTGCTCTCCTGAATGGAAATTGAGACCACGACATGTGATTATATAAATGTACTAAATCAATTATTACAAGATTAAAACAAAAAAGATCTGAACTACCTCAGGTTGCGGCCGGGGAGGAGGGGTCGAGAACAATTGTGGTGGAATTGGAATTGCTGCTTTTTCTTTCTCATCAACAACATCACCACCATCCTGTTAAATTAGTATTTTACGTACTGTTAATATTTAAGTAGCAAACTATATATAAACTTCACATATACTATGTATATATATATATATATATATATATATATATATATATATATATATATATATTTATTTATATATATATATATATATATATATATATAAACACATACCTCAGCCGTGCTTCGAACTCTGAACTTCATATCCCTCTTAAAAAGTGGCACGCTTGATCTTAAAGGAGCAAACTGGTTCAGACAAGCAATTCTTGAATTGAAACCAGCTCCACAGATCATTTGCATCCCTGTTGCTGCAGCTGCCATATTGTGCGTGAACAAAAGCTTGTCTGAGAATGAAGAACAAGTAAATTAGCTTAGCTGTTGATGATCAGTATTCGAAATAAAAGAACAAAAGTCGCAATTAGGTTGAATATGATGGAGTGCATGAAGTGTGGGGTTTATTTATAGAGGTTTTGTGGACAGAAATAGTGGGTCTTTCTTTTTCCACGTAAATGGCTTATAATCTGTACAACATTGTATGAAAGATGGATTCATAGGCACCGGACAGCTTTCTTTCTAGCTAGGACATTTAATTAATAAATTAATGTGAGGATATTATCAAATGGTCGGTCGAGGTGTGTGTGTGTGTGCATGTATCACACGAATCTCTAGTATTACTCAATGATTCTAGGAGAAAAATATGCATTCAAAAACCTCAAATCTGTCGATAGGGTACTGTTAAGGAAACTCTACAACCAGAAGGGATTAGGCACATCAGCCGTGACTCAAATTCTGGAAGCATCAATGGAAAAATTAATGGAAGAATTAGTGCTGTCAAATCTCAAACATAATTATGACTTTCCTTTATTTATTCTTTTGTCTAAATATAGCATTTTGCAATTTCGAGAACTCCTCTGTATATATATACACTGTGTGATTCAATAGAAAATTATCAAGTGACAGAAAATCAATTTCTTCCAATTTTTCTCATAGTATCAGAGCCATATACCAGCAAGCTGTGATATCACTCAACCAAACCAAAAAATGTCTAGCTTAGTTAAAACTCAGGAGCCACAATTGAGCATCCAAGCATTTCACCAATGCTCTAGCTTGGTATCGGCAAAATTAAACTCCAACAATTATTTGCTATGGCGTTCTCAAATCATCCCTCTTGTTCGCAGTTTAGGAATACTTCATCATCTTCACTCTGATGAAAACCATCTGCTGAACTTGAAAATGACAAAGGAGATATAGTGGTAAATCCGAACTATTCTCCATGGATTGTCAATGATGGTCTTCTTCTCTCTAATTAGCTTCTTGGCACGATGAGAGAAGATACCCTTGGCCTAAATCTTGACGCTGAAACAGTGTATGAGCTATGGTCTTCTCTTGAAGAACACTTGCTGCCGGTAACTATTGAAAAAGACGGACATTTAAAACATCTACTAATGACGCTAAAGAAAGGGTCACAAGCAGTGGATGAGTATCTGAGAGAATTCAAGGCAATATGTGACATTCTTGCTGCAATCAAGAAGCCTGTTAGTGACATTGACAAAGTTTTTCAATATGCTAGAGGCTTGGGGCCAAGGTATGAGAACTTTCGCTTAGCCATGCTTTCTAAACCACCTTACCCGTCCTTTGGTCAGTTTGTGCTAGCACTTCAGGGACATGAACAAGCCTTGGCTGCTCAAAGAGAAGAAGAAAAGGTATTTCTTGAACATGCTCAAGCCTATTTTGGCCAACGTGGACGAGGACAAAATGGTAGAGGTGGTAGAGGTCAATTCAATTCCAGAGGAAGGGGCTTTACTCCAGCTGGTCGTTACAATCCACAAGATAGACGCAACAACAACCAGAAACAAATAGGGCACTTCAACCATTCTCAAGCCAAGGATATAAATCAAATCGGACAGTCAACACAACTTTCAAATAACTCCAACAACAATGAAAAAGAACCATGTCAGATTTGTGGCAGATCCAACCATGTTGCAATTGATTGTTGGCATAGATTTGATTACTCCTATCAATCTAATGATCTTCCACAAGCACTAGCAGCTTTAGCTGTTAATGGATCAAATGATGAAACATTTTATGTTGACTCAGGTGCCACTTCTCATATGACCAATGATTCAGGTAAACTTTTATTTGCAAAATCATATAGAGGAAATGACGTCATTTATGTTGGAAATGGAGAAATTTTGCCTATTACTCATAAAGGAAACATACGTCTCAATACTAAGATGGGCAGCTTAAATTTGAAAGATGTTCTAGTTGTCCCTGAATTGAAAAAGAATTTGTTATCAGTTGGCAAACTTGCTTCAGATAATTTGTGTACTCTTGAATTTACTGCAACTGATTTTGTTGTTAAGGACCGATTCCAAAGAACAGTAACGAGAGGGCATAAGAAAGGGCAACTCTATGCTTTGGAAGAAACTTCTCAAGAGGCTTTAAGTGCAATAAGGAAAGGCGGCTCTTCTACTAGTATATGGCATCAACGTCTTGGACACCCCAGCTCTAAAGTTTTACATACCCTGAAAGAAAAGAAAATTATAGATATTGTCCATTGGATATCTAAACCTACAATATGTGTTAGTTGTCAAATGGGAAAGAGTTGTAAATTGCCGTTTCAAAAATTAAATAAAACTTTGACGTATCCTCTTGAGAAGATTCATTGTGATTTATGGGGTCCTGCACCTTTATCTTCTAATCAAAGTTGTCGTTATTACGTGATCTTTGTGGATGATTTCTCACGATTTACATGGATTTACCCTTTAAAGAAGAAATCCGAGTTTTTTGATTGCTTCATAAGGTTCAAGAAATTGGTTGAAAACCATTTGACAGAAAAATTAAAGTCTTTCAATGCGATGGTGGAGGTGAATTTAGCTCTAAAAGGTTTATAGCTTCTCTATATGATTGTGGAATTGATATTCATGTCTCATGTCCTGGAACTCCTGAACAAAATGGAGTCGCCGAACGCAAACATCGCCACATTGTTGAGATGGGTCTAACAATGATGTTTCATGCAAACATGCCTCTTTCTCTTTGGGTTGAAGCTTTTCTTGCAGCAGCTTATTTAATCAATCGATTGCCATCTTCAGTCTTGCAGAATGACACTCCATACTACAAAATTTACAAGCAGCATCCAAATTACAGCAGCTTGCGGGTGTTAGGATGCCAATGTTTCCCATCACTTTGATATCGGGGTGGATCAAAATTTACCAAAAAGACTTATCCTTGTGTCTTTGTTGGTTACAGCTCCATTCATAAAGGTTATCGTTGTTTAGAACCTCGGACTCGACAAGTTTTTATATCACGACATGTGATTTTTAATGAAGAAGTGTTTCCTTACAAGCCTTCCAGTTCTTCACCAACTTCTTCGGAGCTTGTTTTATCTGAATTTCCTTCTATGGATGAATGGATTGGAGTTGATCAAAAGGAACTACCAGAAACCAATATTCCAAAATCAATTTCAGAAAGTACTCTGCCCATTAAAAATATAGATTGTTATAATCCTATTTTTCTTGCAGGGGCATCTCAATCTGATAATTCTTGTGCAGATAATTCTTGTGCCACAAATATAGAATCACAATCTCTTGACAACTCGTCCGATAAATGTCAAAATGAGGAAATCAGTTCTCTAGAAGTCTGATGTTCAAGAAATGACACATCTCAACCCGAATCAGTTTCTAATCCTTCATCTTATATGCCTCATGATGAGCAGATCGTGATACATCCTTCATCATCCAACAATGCTACTTCTACACGACCGCTGCGTGATCGATGTCTGCCAAGTCATCTAAAAGATTATGTCCTTCTAGCTACCAGTGAAGACTCTGAACCAAAAACTCTCAAAAGGGCGCTCAAAGACCCAAAATGGGTTGATGCCGTGAATGAGGAGTTGCAAGCCTTATATTCAAATGAAACTTGGCAGCTTGTCCCTCGACCACCAAATGCTAATGTTGTTGGCTCAAAGTGGGTCTTTCGCATCAAATATCATGACAACGGGTTGATTGATCGCTATAAAGCTAGATTAGTAGCAAAAGGATTCACACAAATGGATGGAATTGATTTCACTGAAACTTTCAGTCCGGTGGTTAAACCAACCACAATTCGACTTGTTACTGCTCTCTCTATCTCTCTCAAATGGGACATGAGACAACTTGATGTGAAAAATGCTTTTTTACATGGACATCTTAAGGAGACAGTTTACATGGAACAACCGCCAGGTTTTCTTGATGCGCAGCACCCACATCATGTATGCTTGCTGAAAAAGTCCTTATATGGACTCAAACAAGCATCTCGTGTTTGGTTTGATCGCTTGTCACAGTTCCTTCTCCATCTTGGATTCTCTTGCAGCAAATCTGATTCATCCTTATTCATACTCCACTCTGCAACAGTTACAATCATTCTTCTTATTTATGTTGATGATGTTCTTGTCGCTGGAAATGATAGCTCACTTATACAAATGTTAATTAGTCAGTTGGCACATGAATTTGCGATAAAGGATTTAGGTCCTTTACATTATTTTCTCGGCATTGAGGTCAAGCCTTTCCCTGGTGGTCTGTTTTTGTCACAAACAAAGTATATTAAGGATTTACTTCAACGAACCAAAATGCTTGACAGCTCTCCAAACAAAACGCCAATGGTGCTCAAAGATCGGCCAACCACTCAAGATGATGAACCAGTAGATGCCTTTACATATCGCAGTATAGTTGGTGCGCTTCAATATCTTACATTCACAAGACCTGACATCATTCATTCTGTCAACCGTGTTTGTCAAAGTTTTAGTCATCCCAATATGGCTGATTTCAAGGCTGTAAAACGCATATTAAGGTACCTCAAAGGCACTCAATCCCTTGGTATTCGTTATCTCTCTCAAAGCCCGATTTCTCTCTGTGGTTTTAGTGATGCTGATTGGGGTGGTTGTCCTACAACTAGAAGAAGCACAACTGGTTTTTGTGTATTTCTTGGTGCAAACTGTGTTTCTTGGTGCTCTAAGAAACAACCAACTGTTTCGAGATCAAGTTCGGAGGCTGAATATCGCTCGATGGCAGTCACCACAGCTGAATTAACATGGTTGGTTTCATTATTGCGTGACATTGGCATTTATCTTCCTCAACCACCTCAATTATTTTGTGACAGCATCAGCGCTCTTCATATGTCTATAAATCCTATTTTTCATGCTAGAACTAAACACATTGAAATCGATTATCATTTTGTCCGGGAAAAGGTTGCTATGGGGACCTTGATCACTCGATACATTGCTTCTTCGTCTCAGCCAGCTGACATATTCACGAAGCCTCTGCCTAAGAACCTGTTCAGCACTTTTCGCTACAATTTGGGTGTTTCGTTACCTCCACAGCCCACTTTGAGGGGGCATGTTAAGGAAACTCTACAATCAGAAGGGATTAGGCACATCAGCCGTGACTCAAATTCTGGAAGCATCAATGGAAAAATTAATGGAAGAATTAGTGCTGTCAAATCTCAACCATAATTATGACTTTCCTTTATTTATTCTTTTGTCTAAATATAGCATTTTGCAATTTCGAGAACTCCTCTGTATATATATACACTGTGTGATTCAATAAAAAAATTATCAAGTGAAAGAAAATCATTTTCTTCCAATTTTTCTCAGGTACTTGTGTTGATTCTTGTTCGTTTCCAACTAAAAAATTAACGGAAAATAATTTTTTTGGTCTTGAACTAAACTTGTCTCATTTCGGGTTTGGGTTCGCTAAGTATTCAAATTTTGGTTTCGGTTTGTTAACTCTGATTTCTTTTTTTGCTTTTAGTATATAATTTTGTTAGAGTGCTAATGTATCACCGAAAAATACTCATATGAGCTCAAAAAATGCTGATTTGACACAAGAGCCTGCTGGTGCGGTCTGTTGGTGTGGTGCCAAGATATGCTGAAATATTCGACGTTATATCAAAAACTAGACGAAAATGCTGCACGAGCTTTGATTACTTAACTTTTAGACTACACACTTGATAGAAATGCTAGTACATAAAATATAAGTTTTGCCAACAGTAAAAACTTGTGTGAGACGGTCTCACGGGTCGTATTTTGTGAGACGGATCTCTTATTTGGGTCATCAATGAAAAATTATTACTTTTTATGCTAAGATTATTACTTTTTATTGTGAATATCGGTATAGTTGACACATCTCACAGATAAAGATTCGTGAGACCGTCTCACAAGATACCTACTCTTTGCCAAACATAAAAGAATAATTATAAGCTCTACTTAATTAAAGTTTAAATTTTGGTACAATCCTGCCAACATACTTGTATTTATTTATGTATTTATATATGTATAATTTTCAGAAAATTTTCATCCTCAATTTTATTATATTTCAATACTTGTAAATTTAATGATTTTTTTATTAAATTTATATTAGAATACAAATAATATATAATAAAGTCAAAGAACTAAAAGTGCGTTAGGGAAAAAAAATATTTTTATAGATTTAGAACTAACCATAATTTAAATAATAATAATAATAATAATAATAATAAAAGAAAACCATTAGAGTTTCAGAACAAAAAATATTTAATTAAACAATTTCACCGTAAAATATCACTATATTATTTAAATTTACATTATTCTTTACACATCAGAACACTTCATCAACACCATAATGGAAAAAAACATGTCCATAAAAAACTCTCCCACAAGAGTCTCGCCATTTACAAACTCGGTATTTGTAGGGAAGAAGACGACATCGATTATAGTGCATATACATTGTTCCTTATTTGATATACGCTCACGCCCTGTCCTCTGACGACTTCCCATGTGGGGACCCGGACGCTAATTATCTTCTTAACTATCTTTGAGATTTAATTATCAATTAAGATAAACAGGGTCCAAAAATTTTTCTTTTTAAAATATAAGTGCGGAACGTAATGAAATTTATTAATATACATCTCAGTATAAAAGTACAATAATGTACAAAAATTATTCAAACTAGTCTAAGGTTCAACTACTAAATTTCAAGTATTAAACCAAGTCTACATCCAAGTCCGGAATCACCACTCTAATCTCGATCTCTCATCATCCTCTTGACCCTGATCTTGCCCCACCTGTTGTCATGCACACATACAAACAAGACAACAGCCGGATAACTCCGGTGAGATATACATATCCCAGTATAAACAATGTATACATATGCATTTAATATAAACATATATAAAAGCATAAACAATTATTAAAACATGTATCCAATATGATTACATGAATTAATACGAATCTCTATTTAAGTCAATGACTTGTTATCTTATCTTAATCTATTTCTAACCTAGGGATCCTGATCTAATTTAGATTTCGGCATGCTGTATCGAATGTCTACAATAGAAGTCGATCTACATCTAAGCTCATCAATACACCGTAAGTCTAGAGTCTTCGCGGTTCTGACAAAGACTCGACGGTTCTGTCCTAGCTAGGCTGATCTACCCAAAACTCAAACTCTGGCTCTGTTATCATTCAATACTAAACATATCAATCTGATAATCTGCAAATATCAATGCAATAAAATAAAGTATGTGATTTTGGGAAACTCAAGTCAAACCTAACTCGAGTTGTGCAATCCCGAATCAACATTTATTTATACCTTTGCCTTCCCGGTGTGACGAAGACGAAGTTTTGTATTCTGATATGTCCATACCCAGTCTGGCAATGACAATCGTATAATTACAATATCAGTATATAACTCAATTCAAAACTTGTTCTGATCAATACTCACATCAACATACAGTCTGATCAATGTCAATCGACATACAGTACAACAATACAATCTAAAGCAATACCGAATCTGATCACTATAAATCAACTGATGTTTCGACGGCATAACGATACAGTCTCGATAAATCCGTCAATCACAACATCACAGAAATAATACCACGAGTCATAATCGGTATTAATATAACTCATAATCAATAACAATACAACTCTGATATCAAATCTTAATCAATTCAACTCTGAAATTCATAACAATTTCAGAAACAGTCTATTCTTTAATCTGACTTCAATTATACAATGTCTACTGTAGCAGAAATATCATATCTTATTCGTATTCAATTCTGACAATATCATAATTTCAAATCATGTCTAAACGTAACAAAACTTACGTCCAGTTGTAGCCTGCGTTGATAGGAACACAGCACTGAAGTCGGATTCAAAATCAGACGGACGGATTTTTCTCCAGAAGCTTTTCCCTACGATTCTTTCCTTTGTTTCTGAGGAAATATTGCTTGTCTTTATATATATATATATAATATATATATATATATATATATATATATATACGTTGCACGAGAGAAACCAAATGTCGATTTTCCATGATGCATGCCTCGTGCATATGCGCGCACAAAGCCGTGCATATGCGCCGGATGTTCGGCTCGGCACTTCTGCATTTCTGCCTCTCGCGCATATGCGCGTATCTAGCCGAAGCTTCTGGCCATGTCGCGCATATGTGTGTGTCTACTCGCACATATGTGCCGCAGCTACTGTCTTCTTCGCGCATGTGCGTCCATACATGTTGCGCATGTGCGCGCATGGTTCTGTCCTCCTCGCGCATGTGCGCCCATAAATGTCGCGCATGTGCGCGGGGACTTCTTTTTGCACCTCTTTTGATTTTATTTCGTCTTTCCCAGTCCGATCCGTTATGTCCATAATCATATCCATTATCACCAATAGATTATAATAATCATCGTCAATTTATTTCAGATTAACAGGTTAAATTTCTCGAGCCTTACAGCCCATACCTTGTCCTCTAACAAATGCCCATGTCATATCATTTTTCAGTAGGAATGGTGACCCATACTGGTGATTAAGTGACCTTGAACTCTGGTCGGGAGTGAGGATTCTGGATCTTTCTTATAAAAACTTTGAGAAAATATAAATGAAATTTTAGTTATTGACCTTTAAATTTCTTTGTGGTATAATTAAATAATAGTGTCTAGCTACGACATTTTTAATTAATAAATAAATTAATGTGAGGATATTATCAAAATAATTCTATTTTGTAAATTTCATCCTATGTATTTTTACGTTATATTTAACATAAAATATAAGTTAATTACTCTAAGTTTTAACTAAATTAATCTCTACTTCAATTAAATTAAGTTTAAATTTTGGTACAATCCTGCCAACATACTTGTATTTTATTTACGTACAATCTTCATAAAAATTTTCATCCTCAATTTTATTATATTTCAATACTTGTAAATTTAATGGATTTTTTATTAAATTTATATTTAGAATACAAATGATATATAATAATGTCAAAGAACTGAAAGTACGTTAGGAATTTTTTTTTAATAGATTTAGAACTAACCATAATTGAAATAATAATAATAATAATAATAATAATAATAATAATAATAATAATAATAATAATAATAATAATAATAATAATAATAAAAGAAAACTATTAGAGTTTCAGAACAAAAAACATTTAATTAAACAATCTCAGCATAAAAAATCACTATATTATTTAAATTTACATTATTCTTTACACATAAGAAGACTTCATCACCACCATAATGGAATAAAACATGCCCATAAGAAACTTTCACACAAAAGTCCCGCCCGCCATTTACAAACTTGATGTAAGCCAAAGCTATCAATCCTACCATTTCAAACCTTCCGTTCCAAAGCTATGCATCACATTTGTAAAGAATATTGCTTGACAGATCAACGTTAATATGATAACAATAGTGTAAGTGTCACACTCCGCGACCAGGGTTAGTCGAAATCGACGTTGTTCATCAATCACACAATTGAAAAACAACAAGGCTCGTAGCACAGTATAAACCGAAACCAGTTTATTTCATAAATCTCATAAAAATACCAATGTCTTTACAACTGAAAAGAATTAAATGCGGAAACGTTTTACAAGGAAATAACTTGATAACAATTAACATGACTAATAAACTCGAAAATCACCAGCCCCGATGTGAAACTCCGACTATTTTTGGATATAAGAATTTTCATGATAAGCCTAATTTTGGGATAAATAAACCAAGATCTAAGATTTGATAGGATATTGATACCAGATAAAAATATAAGATTTGATAGAATATTTATATCAGATAAAGATATAAGATTTGATATGATATCGATTCTAGATAAAGATTTGATTCAGAATTTAAACGCGCGATATCACTCGATCACGATAGCAACCAACTCCTATAAATAGGAGAAGCTTTCATTCAGAATTTTCACATCATTTACACATCAAATTTTCGAGTTTTTGCTCTCCAATTTTCGAAATTTCTCTTCAAAAATTCTGCACGAGTCATCAAAATTGTATTCATGTTCATAAATTCGTTTCTCTCGCTCGGGTGCTCGGAATCCGATCTTCACCATTCATAATATGCTTCCATATGTTTTGAATAATATATCCAAATTTCAGCCAAATCCAACTGTTAGTTTTTCAATTATAGCCTTCGTAAGAAAACTGCTCAGATTTTAGGCGAGAAACAGCATGCCTATGATTTTTTGTCCATAAGCAGAATAAAACAACTTCAAACTCGATCTCCAACGTTCATAATTTAATTAACGTACTTGTAACGTACTGTCAAAGTTTGAGCTCGATCCAACGGTTCAATAAGGTGCAACGAATTTTACAAGACGGGTGATTTTTCGGTAGAGGTGATGTTGCATTTTCGAAGCATGATTCTTCTATGGTTTCCGAGTTTTTCACGTTTTCTTCCAGTCTAAGATAAGTGGGCTTGTTTTTAAGATTTAAAATTCGGTTTATGCATATGAAATTTCGATTTCCGGTTTTAAAATTCGGTCGAGCACCGTCTCCCTTCTATACGATTTTATGAGATTTGGTACGTTTATGTTTGGCACTGTGAGGATTCCCTGAAAGTGGGTGGAATTCCAACATATGGCCCTTAACAGTGGGATAGAACCGTTCTATGGCCTCGCCCCCTTAGAGGATTAAAACTTAGGGACTGACGTCAGTAAACCATGAAAAAAAATCGCAGTGTTGTTATGATATGATTATGATGTTACAATTATGAAAAGCATGTTGTAGATATATGTTGTTTTAGAAAATGTGTTAAGACTTTTTTTATATTGTGTTCAATATCTCCCACTTGCTGAGTATTTCCCAAAATACTCACCCCCTTACAACATGTCCCGGAGAAATCTGAGGAGGAATCAAGAGGAATCAGAACAATTCTGGGGATAGTGATTCTTCGAGATTTAGTATTAGTCATGTTATCTTTATTTCGAATTTCGTTGTTTTAATTTCATATAAGACGCTTCCACATTATTTATTTCAGTTGTAAAGACATAAGTTTATTGAGAAATTATGAAATAAACTGGTTTTCGGTTTATACTGTGCTACGAGGTTGGTTGTTTTTAATTGTGTGATTGATAAACAACGTCGATTTCGACTAACCCCGGTCTCGGGGCGTGACATCCAGAATTGTTCAGATTCCTCTTCCTCGACCTGTTCTTCGGATTTATCTCGGGAGGGTTGTAAGGGGGTGAGTATTTTAGGAAATACTCAGCAAGTGAGGGACATATCGATCACAATAAAACAACATGCATAAATTTCGAATTTTCATGATTTGCATACATACTTCATAACACATGCATAACATTAACCAGACACTGAGATTCATCTACTTTCTTGGTTTACTGATATCAGTTTCTAATTTTTACTCCTCTAAGAGGGCGAGACCGTATAGCGGTTATGTCCCTTACCGCGTAAAGGTACGTCATGGTTGGGATTCCCACCCATATAAAGTTGAATTCTCACAGTGTCAAAATATAACTCAGGCCAAAAATCGTAACCAGAAGATGGTAGAAGAAGGATTATACTCGACCGAATTTTTACAAAATCGAAGATACATGCACCAAAAATTTAACAATTTAAAACAAGCCCACTTACCTTAGATCTTGAAAAAAAACGTGAAAGGCTAGGGTTTCTTGCACTTGAAATTTCGAATTTCCTTCTTCGGCGACTGGACGGCAGCGTTTCGCTACTCGGTTGAGAAAATATCGAAAATTCCTAGGGGACCTAGGGAGACCAACTCAAAAATTTGGAGTGAATTGAGGTGTGAATTTCGAGATACTAGGCCCTCCTATTTACAGGGGTTGGCTGCTATCTCGATCGTGTATTATTAGCGCGTTTAAACTTGAATCAAATCTTCATCTAGAATCGTGATCTATACATGATCTTGGATGATATCCGAAATCCAAATCTTTCATCTTTATCAAATTTCGAAATTATCTAATATATACACTATTGAATTCGAATTCTAGGGATTGCATTATCCTTTGCTTGATTTTTATCTCGGTATCTCAATATCATCTCAAATCTTAGATCTTTATTTGCTCAAAGTTCGAAAATATACCTGATATTATCTTAAATTCTTGAGTTCAAAATATCGCACACGATAGAATCATCCACTCAACGTTTAGAAAATCTTAGTATTCTAAAATTACAAATACTATCATGATAAAACCGAATCTTGGATTTTACAGTAAGGTTATGAATTTGTGTTTTATTAGAATTAAATGTTGTGTCAAATGTTACAACATTTAAAACAACATGTAGCAGAATATTAAAATTTGTAACACAAATTGACTTTAAATAAATAGATGGACAAGATTAAATATGCACAAGTATAAGTACATGTATGGCTCAGGACAAAAATTAATCACAAGAAAATCGAAACGTTTACAAAAACCTATCACTAGTGATCTTCACAAAAATCAATTTTCTCAATAATTTGAGAAAACAAATGCTTTCTAAAAATAAACAATCAGAATAAAATTATTAAATAAATAAAAGAATCGATCCAAAAGTTTGAGGCAACGAAACACAATCTTCAGCCAACACTTGCACGCGTGTTGTCTGAAGTATCCTAACAATCACGGCAGCACGCGCAACGACTCTCTTCACAGTAGTAGCAACGTTGATAATATTTTTCTCTGAGATTCCACGAAGTGCGAAAGTGAGCGTATGATTGATAAAGAGTCCATCCAACACCATCACTATCATCGTTTCTCTTATTTATCGTATTCCTCATCTCACAAGGAAATCTATAAGATAAGGAAGGTAAGAATTTAACTAGAAAATAAACTTCTCTTTTAAACATTGATACCATATCATGATAATATTTGCATAATTATCTCATTATTTAGAAAGACAAAATCTTATAAATATTATACAAAATCAAATCCACAAGGAAAGATAATATTAAGGAAATTATTTAAGATAAGAAATTATATCAATTAAATAAAATAAATATATTTCCCTTCAAAATGTCATCAATCCCCCCGATTTCGAATCCATGGTCACACCCTTAAACAATGGGACAAGTGATGCTACATATAGCACCACCATTGTCCGGATAAACCTCAGGATCCCTTCGTTTTGTATCTGCGAAAAGATTTTTTGTCTTCTAGTTTTTTTCCAGACATGTTATCGAATAATATCATTAACATTGGGAGACGTTTTTGTGAATGTACAGGAAAAATTATATTTTAATAAACTGATACATTTTCGTTTTCGGTCTTTTTGTCTATCAATTTTTCATTTTTAGTTTTTTTCCCACCAAAGTATTGACAAGGCATCCCACGTGTTAATTGTTGGGATTTGTGCCCAAAAACAAATGTTTTTAATAAATGTGAGAAATATTTCAATATTGTTTTTTGCATGCATGTTTTTTGATGCTTTATAAATATCTGGAATCCCAAGATTATTATTATGTGATTTTAAATAATTTTATATAAGTGTTATATACAAGAGGATAATATTTAAAATATAATTATCTAAATTTGTCCGCAATTAGAAATTAAAGTTGGGATCTTTAATTTAAAATTGTTAGCATGGTTCATTTTAGAATGATCTAATCCGGATTATTATTAATGAGATTATTATGAAAACGCTTTATATAATTTGATTATATAGGATTGGAGCATGATTAATTTTGAATATCTTTAAATTTCGTATCACATTGAGATTTTAATATTAATCAATAATGGTCATTGTAACGTACCGTACTTTTTATACTCAAAATTTGCGGAAAAATTTAAAATTTTTTTAAACATAAAACAACCTTCAAAGTTTGCCATGAAATATCTCAACCAAGTCCCCCATAAGAAATGGTTATTCAAAATAACCACAATAAGATTTGCTCACAAAAGGTTTGCTCAAAGTATATCCATCAGAATATGAAATCAGAGTAAATTAACATTTGCGTAAAAACATAAAATTTGCGGTCCTCGGGTTAGCCTCCCGCTCAGTCCAAGCATGCCCCTTGGTCGCCACCTCCTGTCTCCTCATCAACAAACTCACCTGTATCGATCAAGTCTAGTGAGTCTAAAGACTCAACATGTATAAACTGGAATAACGAGTACTACGTAATAAAATCGCATGCACTTTAAAATAGAACATACATACTTGAAACTTGAACTTGCAAAATGAACTTGAACATACGTACGTACATAACTAGACGTGCCATCAACATAAACTTTCATAAACATACTGCATACTTGAACATACGTAACTTCATCATTTTCGTAGAGGATGTTTCAAAGCAAGTGACCCATACATAATAAACGCCTGATCAGACAAACCACAGTACTGGGCTGACAGGGACGTATCCACTGCCACATACATGAGATCTCCGTTCATAATTTACATGGCTGGTTGGTCCCCGTTCATAATTTAACGATTTCCAACCGTGATCTAACTCGTTCATAATTTAACGGGGTGGAGAGGTCCTCGACCACGTTCACCGACTTCCAAACACATTCATAATTTGGTCACAAGACATTTAGTGTAATGCCCGAGAATTTGATTACCGTAATCTGAAATGATTTGAGTATAATTACTGTAATCAGACGTTGATTAATTGCCAGAATTGTGATTAGCAAATATCACAGGAACCAAATAAGACATGAGAGGTGAAGCCGGGCGTCGGTGCATTACGAGCCAAGATTCTGGACAGAACCTCTGGCGCCCGAGCGGTGGAAAAATACCGCCCGAGCGCCAGTGTCCCACAAGAATAGGTTTAGGACAGAACATGTGGCGCCCGAGCGGTAGAAAGTTACCGCCCGAGCGCCAATGGCTAAGCATCCGGGCAGAACATTCCGCGCTCGAGCGGTAATGTTTAACTGCCCGAGCGCCGATCGAAAAACATGAAAGTGTGCCACGTAGCTTGTCATGCACTGGGGATATATATGTATAGGTTTGCTTCGAAAATGTCTTAGAAACAAAAGCAGAAATCGAGGAAAAGCTTCGGGGAAAGAGGTGAAAAATCCTTACGCTTTTTATTTCAACCCGTCCGTCAGATTTTGAATCTGAGTACAGTACCGAGTTCCTATCAACGTAGGCTACAACTGGACGTAAGTTTTGCTACGTTTTGACATGTTCTGGAATTATGATATTGTCAGAATTGAATAGAATTCATATATGATGTTCTTGTCATGTTAGACATCATATAATCGAAGTCAGATTGAGAAACAGACTGATTATGTAATTGTTATGATTTTTGGAGTCGATTTGACTGAGAACTCATATCAGATATGTATGGTTATTGAGATTATGACTAGTATCGACATCAATTATGAGTCCTGGTATTATATCTGTGATGTTTGGACTGACGGAGTTATCGAGACTGTATTGTTATACCGTCAGTTGATTGATATTGAACAGATTCGGTAGTGATTTTGATTATATCGTGATATCGTCGATATGGATTAGATCGTATCTCCATTGACATTGATCAGATTTTATTGTGATCCGAATATTGATCAGAACAGGTATTGAATTGAGTTGTTTATTGATACTATATCTGTTCGATATTGTTATTACCAGATTGGGAATGGACCGAGATAGAGTCGGGACTTCTTCTTCTTCTTTTGAGCGAGAAGATAAAGGTATAAATTAATGTTGAGTTGGGAATGCACAACTCGAGTGAGGTTTGACTCGAGTTTCCCTAAATCACATACTTTACTTATTGCATTGATATTTGCATTGAGTTGATTGATATACTTGTTCTCTTGAATTATAGATAACAGGTGTTAGACGAGTAATCTTGTGACAGGAGTGCCTGATAGTTACCACGGGCACATTGCACGATGTCATGAGATATTGTATTGGCGGAAGTGCCATAGTCTGTCAATGGGTAATTGGCTATCGATGTGGATAGAATTATAGCTCCTTCTATTACTGGTGATCAGTATTGTATCGATGTGGATAGAATTATAACTTCTTCTATTACTGTTGATCGATGTTATATCGATGTGGATAGAATTGGAGTTTCTTCTATTACTGGTGATCGAGACTATACTGATGTGGATAGAAACAGAGCTTCTTCTATTACTGGTGATCGATACTATATCGACGTGGA
Organism: Primulina eburnea; assembly: GCF_022965805.1. Lineage (NCBI taxonomy): Eukaryota > Viridiplantae > Streptophyta > Magnoliopsida > Lamiales > Gesneriaceae > Primulina > Primulina eburnea. The sequence goes on along the minus strand of NC_133103.1, from coordinate 52,226,680 downwards.
TAGAACTGGAGTCTTTTCTATTACTGTTGGTCGATATGGAATGCCAATGTCTGGAAACCGGGATCCCTAGGCTAGGATTGAGTCTAGTCTAAAACGTAGAGTCACGAGTTTGAGTGACAGTTATATTGATTTGTATTGAGGGATGTTAATTTATGTTCCTGAATATGGTTCATGTTCCTTGCTGTTCCTGATATTGGTACAGGTTTAGAATAGGAATTATTCTTGATATTGATTATGTTCCTGAATAAGGTACATGTTTAGAATATGATTTATTCTTGTTATTATTTCATGTCATGATTTATACTGGGATATTTATATCTCACCGAAGTTATCCGGCTGTTGTCTTGTTTGTATGTTTGCATGGCAACAGGTGGGCTAGGATCAGGGTCAAGAAGAGAACGAGGCTGGACTAGATAGCGTGGAGATCCGGGCTTTGAAGCAACTTAGGATTCAGTACTGACTTGTAGTTGAACCTAGTCGGATTATTGTAGATCATACAATGATTGTATGTTATGTTTAATATGTAATTTGAATCTAATTACATTATGTTTCCGCTGTGTAATTTAGAAAAAAAAGTTTAGACCCTGTTTATTATAATTGTTTGAATTATTCCTAAAGACGATTAAGGAATGAATTAGCGTCCGGGTCCCCACATTTAGCATACCTCAAAAACTTAAAATATTTTCTTGCACGTCATACATACTTACTTGGCGTTGAGGGATTCATTGGACTTCGATCGGGGCCACGCTGCTGCACATACTAACTTGAATTTGCATACTTAACTTGCATACCTTAACGTAGAAATCATACTTACTCTCGAGTTCAGTCATTACTTAGGACGTTCTAAAATTCCCATGACACGACCTTGACAATCCTTGCACTAAACCATGGCATCAGACCTCAAAGCATGCTAAAATATTTTTCCCAAAATGTGAAGGACACGGACCCCGTGCCTACCTCCGTGTAGGGGTCCGTGTAGGCTCGGGTGAAAAGGGCTCGAAAAGAAGGGTGGACACGGACCCCGTGTCAGGGTCCGTGTGGGGGTCCGTGTAGACTCTGGAAAAAGACATCGAGGAGAAGTGAAGGCACGGACCCCGTGTCAAGGTCCGGATAAGGGTCCGTGTAGTCTCGGTTTCTTGGCACTAAGGAGGAAACAAAGGCACGGATGTAATGCCCGAGAATTTGATTACCGTAATCTGAAATGATTTATGGATTAAGGGAGGTGATTGAAGTTATACGAACTAGAATGAAGAAGCTGGGCGTCGTGGCATGGTGAGCCAAGATGTTGGACAGAACATCTGGCGCTCGAGCGGTAGAAAAGAACCGCCCGAGCGCCAATACACCATAAAAGAAAAAGTCGGACAGAACGTCTGGCGCTCGAGCGGCAGAAAGTTACCGCCCGAGCGCCAGTGGTGATCAAGTTGATCTTCGGACAGAATGTGCCGCGCTCGAGCGGTAGAGATTAACCGCCCGAGCGCGAGTCATGCAAGATGAAAATTCGCCACTTGTTTGGCTGCATGCACGTGGATGTATATATATATATATATATATATATATATATATATATATATATATATATATATATATATATATATATATATACAAACGTTAAAAACAAATCCTTCAGAAACAAGAATCGAAGGAAAACTTTGGCCAAATTGTTCCTGAATCTTTAAATCGCGATTGTGAGAAATCCGTCCGTCTGAGTTTAAATCCGACTTCAGTACCGAGTTCCTAGCAACGTAGGCTACAACTGGACGTAAGTTTTGCTACGTTTTGACATGTCTTGAAACTATGATGTTGTCAGAATTGAATAGGATTCATATATGATGTTCTTGTCATATTAGACATCATAGAATCGAAGTCAGATTAAAGAACGGACTGTTGATGTAACTGTTATGATTTTTGGAATCGATTTGACTGAGAATTCATATCAGATATGTATGGTTATTGAGATTATGACTGGTATTGATATTGATTATGAGTTCTGATATTATATCTGTGATGTTTGGACTGACGGGATTATCGAGACAGTATTGTTATGCCGTCGAAACATCAGTTGATTGATATGGATCAGAGTCGGTCTTGATATAGATTGTATTGGTATACCGTATGTCGATTGACATTGATCAGATTTTATTGTGATTTGAATATTGATCAGAACAGGTATTGAATTGAATAGTTTATTGATATTATATCTGTTCGGTATTGTTATTACCAGATTGGGAATGGACCGAGATAGAGTCGGGACTTCTTCTTCTTCTTCTTCTTCTGAGCGAGAAGATAAAGGTATAAATTGATGTTGAGTTGGGATTGCACAACTCGAGGGAGGTTTGACTCGAGTTTCCCTAAATCACATACTTTACCTTATTGCATGGATATTTGCATTAAATTGACTTATGTACTTGTTCTCTTGATATTAGATAACAGGTATTAGACAAGTTATCTTGTGACAGAAGTGCCGGATAGTGGTGGTATCGCCACGGCACATTGCACGATGTCTCAAGATAGGATATTAGCGATAGAGCTACAGTCCTTGACGGTTAGGTCAGGACACTGGATGTTTGGTTATATCGAGTAATGGAATCTATTACGGAATTCGATATAGGAACACCATATTTGGTTATATCGAGTAAAGGGTATTGGAATTCTTCTATTACGGAATTCGATATAGGAATACCAGGGCACTGGTTATATCGCGTAATAGAGATTATAGTTCCATCCTTTACGGAATTCGATATAGGAATACCACATCTGGAAACCGGGATCCCTAGACTAGGATTGAGTCTAGTCTAAAACATAGAGTCACTAGCCTGAGTGACAGCTAGATTGAATGGTATGGATTAATACTGATTTATGTTCCTGATATTGGTATATGTTTAGAATAGCAGTTATTCTTGAGGTTGAATTATGTTCCTGATATTGGTACATGTTTAGAATAGGAATTATTCTTGATATTGATTTATGTTCCTGATATTGGTACATGTTTAGAATAGCAGTTATTCTTGAGATTGAATTATGTTCCTGATATTGGTACATGTTTAGAATAGGAATTATTCTTGATATTGATTTATGTTCCTGATATTGGTACATGATTAGAATAGGATTTATTCTAGATATTGAATTATGTTCCTGATTAGGGTACATGTTTAGAATATGATTTATGCTTGTTATTGATTTATATCATGATGTTGATATAGGATATGATTTTTGTTATATGCTCTTATATGATTTATATGATTGCATGTATACATGATTTATACTGGGATATTCGGATTTAAACTCAGACGGACGGATTTCTCACAATCGCGATTTAAAGATTCAGGAACAATTTGGCCAAAGTTTTCCTTCGATTCTTGTTTCTGAAGGATTTGTTTTTAACGTTTGTATCTATATATAAATATATATATATATATATATATATATATATATATATATATATATATATATATATATATACATCCACGTGCATGCAGCCAAACAAGTGGCGAATTTTCATCTTGCATGACTCGCGCTCGGGCGGTTAATCTCTACCGCTCGAGCGCGGCACATTCTGTCCGAAGATCAACTTGATCACCACTGGCGCTCGGGCGGTAACTTTCTGCCGCTCGAGCGCCAGACGTTCTGTCCGACTTTTTCTTTTATGGTGTATTGGCGCTCGGGCGGTTCTTTTCTACCGCTCGAGCGCCAGATGTTCTGTCCAACATCTTGGCTCACCATGCCACGACGCCCAGCTTCTTCATTCTAGTTCGTATAACTTCAATCACCTCCCTTAATCCATAAATCATTTCAGATTACGGTAATCAAATTCTCGGGCATTACATTTCTCCCCCTCTAAGATATGATTTCGTCCCCGAAATCACAAGCAATTCATTCATGAAATACCGATAATCATATCAGATCTCAAATCAGATACAAGAAGGAGATATACAGGAATTGCAATAAACCCATATCCACGAAATCCCTCGAGATAAAATCAATCTCAGAACCATGGCTATACAACATCCGTATATACCAGTCACCCATTCCATAGCAAAGCAATATCCTTACCTGCTAATCCTATTCAAGGATAGATTCCACCTTTGGCCTCGAATACCAACAGTCATCGTCCGACGTTGGCTTATTAGTCTATGTCTTCTAATCTATCCAATCCGATCTCAGGTAACCCTGCAATATCATTTCCATACAAAGGAAATTCGCAGTTCTCACTGTACAATACCTCGACTAGAGCTATTTCGATACTCATCTAATAGCTATTATTGCACAATAATTCACAAGTGACAATGAATCATGCCAACTAGTGCTAAAATCAAGCACTACATTTCCTGGATATCCTCCAGTCTCAGGATAATTCACTCCGACTATCCTTTCATCTATAATTCATAGACGACAAATCATGCTACATACTCAGCCAAAAGTACAAAATCAAACGAAAGTCACAGTCTGATAAAATCAACTTTGGCATTTAATACAATCTGACCCCCGTTTCTGACATACCTCTCAGTCGTCTGGTCATATCAGTACGTCATCATGTACAATATAATCTAGGCAATTTGAACAGTCGTTCAATCATAATTACATTCCCTCACAATCTGGAAAAGATTTCAGTAGTGTCATCACACCATTCATAGAAATGTACTCCCATTTCTATTTAGAACTCAATGATCAAGATAATCAATCTCTTTGTTTCTATCTTTATGTCCTCCTCAGTCAGCGATTTAGACATTTCAATACAAATTCTGACATAACTGATTTCATCTGTTTATATCAAAACTGTCCATTCGAATTATCACACATTTCCTGTTACCAGAATGGTACTGAATCAACTACTGTGTGCATTTGACAATACCTGTCATTCAAATTCGAATATCTGACACAAACAAATCAGCTAATCGTATAAAATAAAATATTACCTACCTGGTATTCGGCTCTGACACACTGTTCTAACTACCAAAATCAAGTTCTGAACAGTCTGATCAAACTTCTGAACTGCTTTAACCTTCAAAACCAGTTCTGACTCGACTGAACTGTATATAATCTAAACGGTTCATAACCATCGGTATCAAATACAGACTCAGAGTGGTAATAATATCGAATCAGATTCAAGATATCAATAAGCAATACTGATCTAGTAACCGCATAAGACGCAATCTCTGACATTTCTGAAATTGTGCCCTTTTCAATGTCGTTCTCGGTCATTGATCAATAATCAATCAGTATACTATCTTCAGATATCACAGACTCTGCATACAATCTGTTACAATCGAGATTCATATCCGAACAATTCTGTATATCACAATCTCAGTTCCCAGAATATTCAATTCAATCATACGCTGCGAACATATCAAAATGTCATAGATAAAACGAGCATAATATCATCGGAATATTGCTGAACACGGGATTCATCAATCCATAATCGGAACTGAAGTACTTTCCAGAGAAACATATAATCACATGTAACTCTAATTCTCAGGCAGTAAATCTTTCAACTAATATTTCAATTCTTTCAATTCAATCAGTATCAGTCTATAAGAAATTATAAAATGAAACCAATACCTGGAATCAAATCAAGGCTGAAATCACTTTTCCTGATACAGGACAACCTGAAATCTCATCTGAAATACTATAGCAAACTTCCTGCTATTAGTAAATCAATCCCTGATAGACTCAACTTCAGTCATCAACTGAATACATAAGGGAGTATTCCATTCCTTTCGATAATCATCGAATCATACATAATACGGATATCAAGGAATTCAAAATCTAAATCCCTTACCGTATATCATTCATTCCTTGGCCATTTCAGGTTCGAATCTTACCATCTCCTGGCAAGACTCTATAATAAATCTGTACTTGTTCGATATATCAATATCAATCATGCAGTCATCATCCGACAATACAAGTACAATCTGTCCTAATGCAATCCTATTCTCAACTTACTGCAGTATATAATATCCCACAGAATATCACTGATATCAAATTCTTTCCCCAAAAGGTAAAGAAGCAATACTACAGTAGATACAAAACCAACAGGTAAAGCATATATCCGTGCCACCCAATCAAGAATAAACATAATGATTGCATTAGTATATATCAATACATATGCATCATAATCATAGAGGAACAATACCTGCCACTATATCATCAAGTGTGTCCTGGGTCTGTTCCTTGATCACCATATCCAGATGATCTAGCTCCCTGAAATCCTCGGGAACCTCTCAGTTCTAGTACTCCTTTGGTTGTAATCCACCAACTTCTGGCAGCTTCTCGTAACTGAGGGAATACCAGTGTAATTCTCTGTTCATCTGTACAATTAAGTAAATCGAACAGTATTTCTATGTCATCAAACCAGTTTTCATACTCTTCAGACGTCCCGATACCACTCAGAATCGGCGGCTGAAATAACTGAAACTCTTTCAATTTAAATTCCATCTGAATTTCTGATACATCTATCTGATCAGACGAAGTACTACCCCTTTCTGAAAATCTTCTACGAGGTATATCTGATGATCACAGGAATCAGTAATCACAATAGATAATCAATCCCAATCCCTTTCTGATCAGCTTACCTTCTGATCAAGAATTGGTTCTGATTCATTTTCAAATCAGATATATTACCAAATCAATTCAGATATTCAGGTAACGTACATGTAAACGCAATAAAACATGCTGGCATGCTAGCATACTCAATGTAAATCAACATAATACTATATCACATGCTAGCAATCAAAAGCAGGAAAGAAAACACATTCTACCCCGCTCACTCTTTTCTATCTCAGTGCTAAGGAACCTATAGTTCAAGGACCAACAGCTCAGATACCACCTGTTGTGGGGACCCGGACGCTAATCCATTCCTTAATCGTCTTTAGGAATATTTAATCATTCATAATAAACAGGGTCTAAAAATTTTTCTTTTTAAATTACACAGCGGAAACATAATGTAATTAAATTCAAATTACATATTAAACATAACATACAATTATTGTATGATCTACAATAATCCGACTAGGTTCAACTATAAGTCAGTGCTGAACCCTAAGTTGCTTCAAAGTCCGGACCTCCATGCTATCTAGTCCAGCCTCGTTCTCTTCTTGACCCTGATCCTAGCCCACCTGTTGCCATGCACACATACAAACAAGACAACAGCCGGATAAATCCGGTGAGATATAAATATCCCAGTATAAATCATGTATACATGCAATCATATAAATCATATAAGAGCATATAACAAAAATCATATCCTATATCAACATCATGATATAAATCAATAACAAGCATAAATCATATTCTAAACATGTACCCTAATCAGGAACATAATTCAATATCTAGAATAAATCCTATTCTAATCATGTACCAATATCAGGAACATAAATCAATATCAAGAATAATTCCTATTCTAAACATGTACCAATATCAGGAACATAATTCAACCTCAAGAATAACTGCTATTCTAAACATGTACCAATATCAGGAACATAAATCAATATCAAGAATAATTCCTATTCTAAACATGTACCAATATCAGGAACATAACTCAAACTCAAGAATAACTGCTATTCTAAACATGTACCAATATCAGGAACATAAATCAGTATTAATCCATACCATTCAATCTAGCTGTCACTCAGGCTAGTGACTCTATGTTTTAGACTAGACTCAATCCTATTCTAGGGATCCCGGTTTCCAGATGTGGTATTCCTATATCGAATTCCGTAAAGGATGGAACTATAATCTCTATTACTCGATATAACCAGTGCCCTGGTATTCCTATATCGAATTCCGTAATAGAAGAATTCCAATACCCTTTACTCGATATAACCAAATATGGTGTTCCTATATCGAATTCCGTAATAGATTCCATTACTCGATATAACCAAACATCCAGTGTCCTGACCTAACCGTCAAGGACTGTAGCTCTATCGCTAATATCCTATCTTGAGACATCGTGCAATGTGCCGTGGCGATACCACCACTATCCGGCACTTCTGTCACAAGATAACTTGTCTAATACCTGTTATCTAATATCAAGAGAACAAGTACATAAGTCAATTTAATGCAAATATCCATGCAATAAGGTAAAGTATGTGATTTAGGGAAACTCGAGTCAAACCTCCCTCGAGTTGTGCAACCCCAACTCAACATCAATTTATACCTTTATCTTCTCGCTCAGAAGAAGAAGAAGAAGAAGAAGTCCCGACTCTATCTCGGTCCATTCCCAATCTGGTAATAACAATACCGAACAGATATAATATCAATAAACTATTCAATTCAATACCTGTTCTGATCAATATTCAAATCACAATAAAATCTGATCAATGTCAATCGACATACGGTATACCAATACAATCTAAATCAAGACCGACTCTGATCCATATCAATCAACTGATGTTTCGACGGCATAACAATACTGTCTCGATAATCCCGTCAGTCCAAACATCACAGATATAATATCAGAACTCATAATCAATATCAATACTAGTCATAATCTCAATAACCATACATATCTGATATGAATTCTCAGTCAAATCGATTCCAAAAATCATAACAGTTACATCAACAGTCCGTTCTTTAATCTGACTTCGATTCTATGATGTCTAATATGACAAGAACATCATATATGAATCCTATTCAATTCTGACAACATCATAGTTTCAAGACATGTCAAAACGTAGCAAAACTTACGTCCAGTTGTAGCCTACGTTGCTAGGAACTCGGTACTGAAGTCGGATTTAAAGAACGGACTGTTGATGTAACTGTTATGATTTTTGGAATCGATTTGACTGAGAATTCATATCAGATATGTATGGTTATTGAGATTATGACTGGTATTGATATTGATTATGAGTTCTGATTTTATATCTGTGATGTTTGGACTGACGGGATTATCGAGACAGTATTGTTATGCCGTCGAAACATCAGTTGATTGATATGGATCAGAGTCGGTCTTGATTTAGATTGTATTGGTATACCGTATGTCGATTGACATTGATCAGATTTTATTGTGATTTGAATATTGATCAGAACAGGTATTGAATTGAATAGTTTATTGATATTATATCTGTTCGGTATTGTTATTACCAGATTGGGAATGGACCGAGATAGAGTCGGGACTTCTTCTTCTTCTTCTTCTTCTGAGCGAGAAGATAAAGGTATAAATTGATGTTGAGTTGGGATTGCACAACTCGAGGGAGGTTTGACTCGAGTTTCCCTAAATCACATACTTTACCTTATTGCATGGATATTTGCATTAAATTGACTTATGTACTTGTTCTCTTGATATTAGATAACAGGTATTAGACAAGTTATCTTGTGACAGAAGTGCCGGATAGTGGTGGTATCGCCACGGCACATTGCACGATGTCTCAAGATAGGATATTAGCGATAGAGCTACAGTCCTTGATGGTTAGGTCAGGACACTGGATGTTTGGTTATATCGAGTAATGGAATCTATTACGGAATTCGATATAGGAACACCATATTTGGTTATATCGAGTAAAGGGTATTGGAATTCTTCTATTACGGAATTCGATATAGGAATACCAGGGCACTGGTTATATCGAGTAATAGAGATTATAGTTCCATCCTTTACGGAATTCGATATAGGAATACCACATCTGGAAACCGGGATCCCTAGACTAGGATTGAGTCTAGTCTAAAACATAGAGTCACTAGCCTGAGTGACAGCTAGATTGAATTGTATGGATTAATACTGATTTATGTTCCTGATATTGGTACATGTTTAGAATAGCAGTTATTCTTGAGGTTGAATTATGTTCCTGATATTGGTACATGTTTAGAATAGGAATTATTCTTGATATTGATTTATGTTCCTGATATTGGTACATGTTTAGAATAGCAGTTATTCTTGAGGTTGAATTATGTTCCTGATATTGGTACATGTTTAGAATAGGAATTATTCTTGATATTGATTTATGTTTCTGATATTGGTACATGATTAGAATATGATTTATTCTAGATATTGAATTATGTTCCTGATTAGGGTACATGTTTAGAATATGATTTATGCTTGTTATTGATTTATATCATGATGTTGATATAGGATATGATTTTTGTTATATGCTCTTATATGATTTATATGATTGCATGTATACATGATTTATACTGGGATATTTATATCTCACCGGATTTATCCGGCTTTTGTCTTGTTTGTATGTGTGCATGGCAACAGGTGGGCTAGGATCAGGGTCAAGAAGAGAACGAGGCTGGACTAGATAGCGTGGAGGTCCGGACTTTGAAGCAACTTAGGGTTCAGCACTTACTTATAGTTGAACCTAGTCGGATTATTGTAGATCATACAATAATTGTATGTTATGTTTAATATGTAATTTGAATTTAATTACATTATGTTTCCGCTGTGTAATTTAAAAAGAAAAATTTTTAGACCCTGTTTATTATGAATGATTAAATATTCCTAAAGACGATTAAGGAATGGATTAGCGTCCGGGTCCCCACAACAGGACGGACCCCGTGTCAGGGTCCGTGTACGGGTCCGTGTGTCCTCGATTTTTCTGTACCTGCGAGAAAACTTATGCAATGTCTATTCACCCCATTTGACACTTAAAATATGTGATTCAACACTTTACGACTCTTCTTAGGACACCCTAACATTGCACCAAAACCCGTACGAAATCCCCAAAACACGATGTCCCTTCTACTACCCAATGCACACGAAATACGGCAATTGACATCACATCGATTTCCTACGTCTTCCCACTATTTCAAATGCCTAACGACATGAAACGAGACCACAATAACCATCTTAACAACATAATAACCATACCTAAATGCAGCAACGATCGCCCGTCGATCCCCAACAAAACCTGCAACATATAAACTTCAAGAACACCAATTTTCGTAAAAGTCGCAGTTTGAGCAGTCCCACGAAAAACGCCATAACTCACTCAATTTTCATCCAAAAATCTCGAATTTTATATCGAATCGAAGGTATCAAAAAGTTCTACAATTTTGTAGCTTAACGTTTTCTCAAAATCTCGACTGAAAATTCTCAGTTTTAGGAGGAACAGAAAAAACGGGATTTTTAGATCTAAAAAGGGACTCCAAAAGCGATTTAAACATGATTGCTCAAACTTCTACCCAACATACACATAGTTTTACGCATAAATAACAACGCACGCATAATATGACATGATCGATGCATCAAGAACAGAATATACGTGCCTTTTGATAATAAATGTTACCGAACCGGCGATATCGAAGCGGATATGGAAGCGAGGTTGACCCGGAACGATCGTGCAACGATTTCTTTGAAGAAACTCGACAAAATACTGCTGGAAATAATCAGAGAAAGGGGCGGCTGCTCTTGGGGAAGGAGAACCCTAGGTTTGTCTTGTAAAAATCTGAAAATAAACTTGTAGGTGTGTGTAGTATGTTTTAGTGCGTGTAAAAACGTGTAAGTGTGTGTGAGTGTAGAAAACGTGTGTGTGTGTTTTAATTAGGAGAAATTCTAGCTAAATTAACTATTTAAAATATTAATTAAAGGTTAACACCTAATAATTTACTCAAAACTCTCCAATTAAAAATGATTACACACCAATTTTAAAAGTTTAAACTCTTAAATCACTCAATACATAAATAATGTTTTAAAATACTAAAACTCTATAATTTATTTAAAATGGCCCATCCTAAATCTTAAAATAAAATACCACATTCTAAATTGCCAAAATCGTCACCTGTCTTTTCCTCGATCTCGCCTCGAATAATCGCCTGAAACATGAAACTCGAAAAACATTTTAACGTGCATCACATAAACATAAATAATTTAAAACAATGCATTCAAATAAATCATGCATGGCTTAAAACTCATTTTAAAATTAATTAAATGATTTACTAGTTAAATAAATTCATGGGTTATACGCATACTGAATTTGGGCACTACAGACATATATGAGTCGATCTTAATTCCGAGTAATTAATAAACTCCTATTTATGATATTGTGTTTTTTGACATATCGAGTAATGACACAAATTATATGGTGTCAAAGTTCTTGATACATTGGAAATATAATAAAATAAATAACTAGGAATATTAATATACAAGACGAAATCCATTCCTTCGTAAAAGAAGATAGATAAATGGTTCCCTTAAGTGTTGATTCGGTACTTGAATAATAAGAGCGCTCAATTTATGATTAGATCATGAACATATTATTCATTAGAGAATCAATGGGACTTAAGGAAAAAGATATAATTAAAGAGGTTAAGCGGAAATTACCTAACTTTAATTATGGACAATTTATGGAGGATTGATCCACATGTAGTGACTATATCAATGAACTATTCATTTTTGTTGAGTAATTTTATATCTATTTTTCAAGAGTGCAATTCTAAGTTTATAGTGGATGGTGTTAATATCATGTGGTGTGTAGACTGTAAACAATTATGTATATTTGAATAATATAAGTGAGAATGTTTGATTATTTACTTACAATAACACAACACATAAGTTTGTTGGAATAGGTTATGTTATGTGAGGCGTTTTTATTTTGAGTCTATTTTTCGTCAAATTGTCAAATATTTTTCCAGACATATCGATTAGATGAGAAAATAATATTTTGATCAACTGAGTGGTCTCATTTTGTGTTTTGGTCAATTAAGTATTCAAAGTTTAGTTTTATTACGTAGTAATTTTGATTAGTTTTTTCTCTTAATCCTATGTTATCGAAGTGTTGTTATGACATAAGAATTATTGATGTAACACTGAAATTTCTTAGTCGCCTAGCGTCGTATCAGCAATTTAGAGGAAAATAGTTGTAAATTAAATTTAATACACCAAAATATAATTTTGACGAGTTAATTGACTAAATTAAATAAGTAATTATATGAGTTACCATACTAAAAAGTTATCTTTCCATCATCATATCAATTGTGATAATGACAAATCTCATTATACTAATGAAAGATAATTATAAATTTAATTTTAGTGATTAAATATTACTGTATTAAATTTCAGTATTGTGTAGTGTAGAATTTCTTTGATTTATTTCGCATATTCAGTGAAGTCATAGGTAGATAATTGTCGAAGTAGACGAACGTGAAGTAATAGGGTACCATTTTACTTCGCATTCTAATCGAAGTCGTATCCAAGAAATTAGCGAAATCTTTGGTCGGTTCAATGAGGGAAAATCGGTCCGAAATTAGACCGATGTCGAAGTAAAACGTCTTTTACTTCATCGATTTCGTAAAGTGCAACAATAATAGCTTATATATAACTTCATAGTTTATATTGATTTACGAAGCGAATGTATTGTATAACTTCACAGGCTTTGTATTTTGGTGAAGTAGTTGATGCGAATGACTTCGTTGTTATGGAACTACGATGAAGTAAATATATTCTATAACTTCGCCATAATTGTTATTTGTTGAAGTATTTGGTATTTTTTATTTCACAATTTACATTTGTCGACGAAGTAGTCGATTTAAAAGACTTCATTTTTTTGTATTATAGTGAAGTAATTAATAAAGAACTACTTCACAATTATTGAGTTGTGGTGAAGTTAAATTCTTTCTTTAACTTCAACACAATTTTAATATGACGAATTATTTTGTTTTTTATTACGTCATCATTTAGTTTAGGGTGGAAGTAAATAATCATATTTTATTGCAACACAATTTTAATTTAACAAAGTAATTCTTAATCACCGGCCACCACACTAATTTAATAAAGTAGTGAAGTAAAAACATATTTTTCACTTTATCAAAATAATTTAAGTCATAAACAATAATATCATTATATATATACTGTAACAAACCGTATTTTCATAATTAAAATTTGCGGAAAAATTAAAAATTTTCTTTAATAGAAACATCCATACGGTCGTCACTCATCATTCATGAAGTATCTTTGAAAGCAACCATCACAATTAAAATTTGCTAAAAGAAAAAGATGTCTCAAAATGTATCACAATTCACTCATAAAATCAGAGTATAAATGTTTTCATGCTTAAAGTCTTAAAATAACGTAGGCGGTCCTCGGGTCTAGCCTCCCACTCAGTCCAAGCCTGCCCCTTGGTCGCCACCTCCCGTCTCCTCATCAACATAGTCACCTGCATCGATCAAGTCTAGTGAGTCTAAAGACTCAACAAGTATAAACTGGGATAACGAGTATTACATAATAAAATCGCATACAACTTTAAAATAGGACATACATAACTTGAAACTGGAACTTGCATAATAAACTTGAACATACGTACGTACATGACTAGACGTGTCATCAACATAAACTTTTCGTAAACATACTGCATACTTGAACATACATAGCTTCATCATTTTTGCGTAGAGGATGTTTCAAAGCAAGTGACCCATAACATAATAAACGCCTGATCAGACAAACCACAGTACTGGGCTGACAGGGACGTATCCACTGCCACATACATGAGATCCCCGTTCATAATTTAACGGGCTGGTTGGTCCCCGTTCATAATTTAATGCTTTCCAACCACGATCTAACCCGTTCATAATTTAACGGAGTGGAGAGGTCCTCGGCCACGTTCACCGACTTCCAAACCCATTCATAATTTGGTCACAAGACATTTAGCATACCTCAAAAACTTAAAATATTTCTTTGCACGTCATCATACTTACTTGGCGTTGAGGGATTCGTTGGACTTCGACTGGAGCCGTTGATGCACATACTAGTCATGAATTTACAATACTTAACTTGCATTGCTTAGACGTAGGTACACATGCTCACAACCAAACTCCATAAATAACTTAAGACGTTCTAAAACACTTGGGAATTGACCTCAATTAAATCAATGTACTAGACCATCACAAGAAATCCCAAAGCAAACGTTTAAGTTTTCCCAAAACATGAAGAACACGGACCCCGGGTCCGGGTCCGTGCATAGGTCCGTGTGTGTGCGCAAAGAAAGTACCAACAAAATGAGGGGACACGGACCCCGTGCCCTGGTCCGGCTCCGGGTCCATGTAGACTCGGTAAAAATACACTTCGAATGATGTAAAGGCACGGACCCCGTCTATAGGTCCGGGTCAGGGTCCGTGTAGATACTGTGAAGGGAATACTCGGAAAGGAGAGGGGCACGGACCCCGTGCCAGGGTCCGTGTCCGGGTCCGTGTACCTACTGGACGCCGAAACCCGCGAGAAGAAATCTTACACTATGCATATTCCACCCCACAAACAACATCGAACACAAGTGGACACCTCAAGACCCATCCTGGACTACCATAATATTGACCCAAACTTCTACATTTGTTCCCAACAATCACACATCCTAAGCGACACAATAAACTCGTGGACACGAATTTGGCATAACGATCAAACCCTATGACCACTATCGAATACAAGGACCTAACGGCGCTAACCAACCCATTGAATATCAACCCAACATCATAACAATCATGCTTAAATGCAGCAACGAACGCCCGTCGATTCCCAACGAAGCCTGCAACCATAAAACTTGAAGAACACATCAATATCGTAAGTTTTCTGAAAAAAAATGCAGTTTGAGCAGTCGCACGAAAAATGCCATAACTCCCTCAATTTTTATCCAAATAACTCGAATTTAATATCAAATCGAAGGCATTGAAAAGTTCTACAATTTTCTAGTTGAAAGTTTTCTCAAAATCCCGACAGAAAAATAGCAGTTTTCAACAGAACAGTGAGTTACGGGATTTCAGATCTAAAAAGTATTTCAAACGCATTCAAACCATTTTCCGCTCAAACGACGAACGTCACACATAGATTTTCACGCATAAAAATACACAACGCATACTATGACAAGATCGATGCAGAAAGAACAGAATATACGTGCCTTTTGATATTTAAAATACCGTAACGACGATACCGAAGCGGAGATGGCGTGAGGGTCGATCCGGGACGAACGTGGCGCTAAAATCTTGTAATAAAATTCATGAAAGTTGCTGGAACTTTTCAGAGAGTGGGGCGGCTGCTCTTGGTTCTTAGAACCCTAGGATTTTCTCTTTTAAAAATATAAAATCTGAATGTGTGTGTTTTAGTGTGTGTAAAAACGTGTAAGTTTGTGTGTGTGTGTGTGACGTGTGTGAGTGAGTAATTAGGGGAACAATTTGCTTAATTAAATAATTAATCAAGCTATTTAAAATTCTAACTCCTTTAACAAGTCAATAAAATAGTAATTCACTACACACCCTTAATTAAATCCCTTAATTAAAATAACACACAAAATGCTAACTTTAAAAGTTCAAACTTTTAAATCACTAGATAGATAAATTTGGCTTTAAAATACTAACAACTTAATAAGTTAGTTAAAATACCCCAACCTCAATTTAAAAATAGAATACCACGTTAAAATTGCCAAAATCATCACCGGTCTTTTCCTCGCGATCCCGCATCGAATATTCTCCTGAATCATGAAACTCAAGAAAATATTTTAACGTGCATCGCATAAGCATATTTAATTTAAAATGATGCAAATAAATAAATAATGAATTAAAACACAAATTAATGAAATAAACATGCATTAAAACCATTTAATAAAAATACATAAGGAATTTAATGAATTGCACACATGTGGTTCATGTAGACCTCAAATTTTCGGGACGTCACAATCTATCCCCCTTAATTTGAATTTCGTCCCCGAAATTCGCTTATTCTCGATAATCCAAAAATTAGATTCTTAATTCTAGTATCTCAACAATCCACGCTACCGCTGCGCTACTCTGATAAATATTTTTAAATCTTAGGCTGTCCTTACGTCTTCTTCAATCCTAATCAAATTGTGTACCAAAAACCTCGTTTGCTAATCGCAACTTAAAACGACTTATGGTAACTTAGCTTTACTTTACTATGACCTCGAACTTTGACTTTTCTCACCGTTCTCGATATTAGAAATGGAGGTTCAAACTTATCGTATCTTACCTTCCTTATACTATACTCGTAATGTTCAACGACCTATTACATTAGCATTTACGCAGTTCAACTTAAAAACTCTCAGCGCCAAAGGTTACTGATCAACTTCTATCCTTGGCAATACACTTAAAATTTAAATCTTATCTTAATCCCCATATGTTAATATTGGCCTACAATCCTTGAATCGAATATTTACCTTACGATACGAACTTACATAACTTAGCTATTTACGAGTACATACCAAATATAAAATTGTTGTCAACCTTTAATTTCGAGTAACATAAATCCGTAAAACACCAAAATATATAATATCGATCATCTCCTTAAATAATAAAAAAAACTTTCTAGCATCAATCACAAGCTTAAACTATTTTCTTCACGATTACAGTATAGTTAAAGCCTAAGACACTTGAGCCTTCCTCGTGGGAACGAATGTCCCACTTAGACGTATCCCCAATACTCAATTAATTCTAGCGTTTAAAACTTAATAAGCTTCCTTTATTAATAATGGACTAACTCTAATGAATCAACTCCACTTATAATCCATAGAATTCTAGAATCCCCATATCAAGCTTGTAGATTTCTTACTCAATAAAAATCTTAATATTCATTTATTGATAACTTATGTTGAACACCACTAATTCCCTTTGTTTTTATTTCACCCAAAAATTCCGTATGAGCAAATATCTCATAAATTTGAAATTCAACCTTACGCAGTCCAAATAGTTTTGGAAAACATAATTCCAACACACATATTCACTTATTCTCAAGTTTCTTAATAACCTACAAAAATTTCCCAAGACAAGATGTCTACCTCGATTCTTACATGCGTCGTCTATCAAATAACCTAATCATCAACCATACCCAACCTTCTAGAAAATCAAATTCCAACAAAGGTACAAGCTTAACTGTTACAATCATGACTAAAACTTATGACACATCGACTTAAGTTCCCAAAAAAAAAAAATTCGCTAACTCAATGTCTACTCTTATAACTTAGCTAAACGATCAACTTTACCTCAAATCGTTATCACCCTGAATTTTAAATTTGCCGCAACATTAATTTCACTAGCGCTTAACTTTTCGAGCCCAATGTCGATTCATCTTACAATCCCCTTTATTACCATTTCTTATAATATTATAACACAGATACTTCAAGGTTCTAATGATCCCTTCGAGCTTAAATCATCGAAAATTCCTATCATTTAAACCATTCAATTCTCACTTACTGCTAAACTAGTCCCCCAAATTCCTTAAAATTGTAGCATCAGTTCATTATTTCCTCAAAATTATCCAGTTTGTCCTAAATTTCGAAAATTCCACATTTACCCATAAGTTCTTGGTGTTCCTAATTCCATGGTGTAAGTTCCTCGCAACATAAAATTCAAAAATTTTAAGCTTATTAGACCCAAATTCAATTCTCATAGCCTCGAAATTTACTGATTTAACCCAAGTGTTCCTCAAAAATTCGAATTTAATTCCCAAAATTTTCTGAATTTGCAATTTGACTCTTACAGTTCTCGAACTTACATTTTTGGCCATACAACTCTTCAAAATTTGCATTTCCGGTCCCCAATAAAATCTTCGATTTTAGTCTCATTAAACCTTAAAATCCTCGAAACTAGGAATTTAATCCCAAATGATAACTTCGAAACTAGTCCCTTAGGATTTTTATCTTTGTACTTAGGTCCTGAAACTATGGGTCATTACCACTAGGTCCTTAAAATTCTCAATTCGTGCAATTAAATCCTTAAATCCAACTAGGGGGAGCATGCATCCTAAATAAATTCTATTCTTGTATATTTCCAAATATTGTCGTAGTCTCAAATATTTAATCCTTACATGGAGTTCTCAAAAAGCAACTCAGCTAGCAACCACAAACTATCAGTAATTTCTTAGAAAATCTACAAGTCCCAAAAGCATTCGTAATTGTCAAGTTTAACTTATGACCCACAAGTATAACATCAGTACTACTAACCAAAAATTAATATAGACAAATCATCTCCAACTTTTCCAGACGCCCAAAAGCAAAATTCTTGCTCATGTCCCATTTCCACCACACCAGCATGCAAGAAAATTAAAAAAATTTCTCATTTCATGTCGTAACATGCATAAAGGTTTTAAGGATCCAACCTCAATTCATAACGACGGATAAACATGTACTCTAAAACGTATGTCATGTAAACATACAGGTGGTTGCATTAAAACATGCACATGCTAAAATCATGACTTGAATGCTTAATACATGAAATACTTTAAATTTTTAAAACTTACAGACTTGAGTTGTGACTTCGTGAGCTTCTTGCGACTGGCGGTAGGCGTAACCCTTTACAAGAACACCGCTCTGATACCAACTGTAACAAACCGTATTTTTATACTTAAAATTTGCGGAAAAATTAAAAATTTTCTTTAATAGAAACATCCATACGGTCGTCACTCATCATTCATAAAGTATCTTTGAAAGCAACCATCACAATTAAAATTTGCTAAAAGAAAAAGCTGTCTCAGAATGTATCACAATTCACTCATAAAATCAGAGTATAAATGTTTTCATGCTTAAAGTCTTAAAATAACGTAGGCGGTCCTCGGGTCTAGCCTCCCACTCAGTCCAAGCCTGCCCCTTGGTCGCCACCTCCCGTCTCCTCATCAACATAGTCACCTGCATCGATCAAGTCTAGTGAGTCTAAAGACTCAACAAATATAAACTGGGATAACGAGTATTACATAATAAAATCGCATACAACTTTAAAATAGGACATACATAACTTGAAACTGGAACTTGCATAATAAACTTGAACATACATACGTACATGACTAGACGTGTCATCAACATAAACTTTTCGTAAACATACTGCATACTTGAACATACATAGCTTCATCATTTTTGCGTAGAGGATGTTTCAAAGCAAGTGACCCATAACATAATAAACGCCTGATCAGACAAACCACAGTACTGGGCTGACAGGGACGTATCCACTGCCACATACATGAGATCCCCGTTCATAATTTAACGGGCTGGTTGGTCCCCGTTCATAATTTAACGCTTTACAACCACGATCTAACCCGTTCATAATTTAACGGGGTGGAGAGGTCCTCGGCCACGTTCACCGACTTCCAAACCCATTCATAATTTGGTCACAAGACATTTAGCATACCTCAAAAACTTAAAATATTTCTTTGCACGTCATCATACTTACTTGGCGTTGAAGGATTCGTTGGACTTCGACTGGGGCCGTTGCTGCACATACTAGTCATGAATTTACAATACTTAACTTGCATTGCTTAGACGTAGGTACACATGCTCACAACCAAACTCCATAAATAACTTAAGACGTTCTAAAACACTCGGGAATTGACCTCAATTAAATCAATGTACTAGACCATCACAAGAAATCCCAAAGCAAACGTTTATGTTTTCCCAAAACAGGAAGAACACAGACCCCGGGTCCGGGTCCGTGCATAGGTCCGTGTGTGTGCGCAAAGAAAGTACCAACAAAATGAGGGGACACGGACCCCGTGCCCTGGTCCGGCTCCGGGTCCATGTAGACTCGGTAAAAATACACTTCGAATGATGTAAAGGCACGGACCCCGTCTATAGGTCCGGGTCAGGGTCCGTGTAGATACTGTGAAGGGAATACTCGGAAAGGAGAGGGGCACGGACCCCGTGCCAGGGTCCGTGTCCGGGTCCGTGTACCTACTGGACGCCGAAACCTGCGAGAAGAAATCTTACACTATGCATATTCCACCCCACAAATAACATGGAACACAAGTGGACACCTCAAGACCCATCCTGGACTACCATAATATTGACTCAAACTTCTACATTTGTTCCTAACAATCACACATCCTAAGCGACACAATAAACTCGTGGACACGAATTTGGCATAACGATCAAACCCTATGATCACTATCGAATACAAGGACCTAACGGCGCTAACCAACCCATTGAATATCAACCCAACATCATAACAATCATGCTTAAATGCAGCAACGAACGCCCGTCGATCCCCAACGAAGCCTGCAACCATAAAACTTGAAGAACACATCAATATCGTAAGTTTTCTAAAAAAAATACAGTTTGAGCAGTCGCACGAAAAACGCCATAACTCCATCAATTGTTATCCAAATAACTCGAATTTTATATCAAATCGAAGGCATTGAAAAGTTCTACAATTTTCTAGTTGAAAGTTTCTTAAAATCCCGACAGAAAAATCGCAGTTTTCAACAGAACAGTGAGTTACGGGATTTCAGATCTAAAAAGTATTTCAAACGCATTCAAACCATTTTCCGCTCAAACGACGAACGTCACACATAGATTTTCACGCATAAAAATACACAACGCATACTATGACAAGATCGATGCAGAAAGAACAGAATATACGTGCCTTTTGATATTTAAAATATCGTAACGACGATACCGAAGCGGAGATGGCGTGAGGGTCGATCCGGGACAAACGTGGCGCTAAAATCTTGTAATAAAATTCATGAAAGTTGCTGGAACTTTTCAGAGAGTGGGGCGGCTGCTCTTGGTTCTTAGAACCCTAGGATTTTCTCTTTTAAAAATATAAAATCTGAATGTGTGTGTTTTAGTGTGTGTAAAAACGTGTAAGTGTGTGTGAGTGTGTGTGACGTGTGTGAGTGAGTAATTAGGGGAACAATTTGCTTAATTAAATAATTAATCAAGCTATTTAAAATTCTAACTCCCTTAACAAGTCAATAAAATAGTAATTCACTACACACCCTTAATTAAATCCCTTAATTAAAATAACACACACAAAATGCTAACTTTAAAAGTTCAAACTTTTAAATCACTAGATAGATAAATTTGGCTTTAAAATACTAACAGCTTAATAAGTTAGTTAAAATACCCCAACCTCAATTTAAAAATAGAATACCACGTTAAAATTGCCAAAATCGTCACCGGTGTTTTCCTCGCGATCCCGCATCGAATATTCGCCTGAATCATGAAACTCAAGAAAATATTTTAACGTGCATCGCATAAGCATATTTAATTTAAAATGATGCAAATAAATAAATAATGAATTAAAACACAAATTAATGAAATAAACATGCATTAAAACCATTTAATAAAAATACATAAGGAATTTAATGAATTGCACACATGGGGTTCATGTAGACCTCAAATTTTCGGGACGTCACATATACACACATATATAACTTAAAATACATTCATTTGATTCATAAATTATCCATCTAAAAATGTTGAAAATCCACGAATCCACAAGTATATCTACCAATCCACAAGTATATATTCACAAGTCCACAAGTATAACCCAAAAATATATCCATAAAACCAAATGTGTATATCCACAAGTATATCCTAATATGCACAATGAAAAACCAAAGATTTATCCCAAGGCACACGATCCGTTTAAGCACCTACATAAAAGTAGACGAATTTGCTCCATTCACTTTTGACTTCATAATATTGAGATTGGTTGTAATAACGTTATTGATTGATAAGCAAACTGAAATGTAAAAAATACAATATGCATTAGATTAATAAGATCATTCATCCAACAAAATGTCAATATCCACAAACCCACGAGAATGTATTGTTTCTTCTCCGGTCCATAGGGTACCTAGCAGAAATCTTCGGGTTTAAATTTAAGCTATTTATAGTATAAGATTCAAAGTAAAATATAAGGACAATAAAATCATAATTTAAATAGTGTACAAACGAAAAAACTTTTACAACAGTGGGGATTTAAATGTTCTGCAAATGGTTATGCCATATTAGAGGACAGTGTCGTTTTCATGTGAACATTCTTATAAGGAGAAGTCAAAAGGTAAGAGCGGGACATCTACAACTAAAGAATTTAAATGTATAAAAAAAAAACAAAAGTTAATATCAAAAGTGAAAAATTCTGTAAACTTATTTTTGCTCACTTTTCTGCAATATGAAACAATTCCTTAACCTCTATCAACAATAGACCCGATCACACAATAATCATATATCATACACACCACTGTCACAAATAAAGACCAAATCATATGCACATAAACAACAAAACTAAGCATATCATAAACAACAAAATAAAGGACAAAACAACATATCAATTATCATAAAATGCATATTACCATATGCATATATATCCCAACGAAAACAAATTATCCCAAGAATTAATTCTAATAGCACAAATTCCAGAATTAATAATTATATAGATTTCATGTGCACATATCTCATTGACAACAGTTTATCTGAATAATAAACCAGAGCATATCATAAAGAAGAAACTTACTATCATCTCCAGATTTTCAGATTCAACTATCTCTTTCATATAATCATCACACAATATCCACATTCAACAAAACCACTTTGTTTCAGATTACCCTATATATAATGAAATTGAAAAGTTAATGCAACAATCACAATCCAAATAATAAGAAATATCCATTCATATCTTCATACATAGGCACAATTCATACCATCAATTGTTTAAAACATGGCCTTTGAGAAATACACTTCGAGGTATTGTATATTTTGACCCCACTATATTTTAAAAAGTAAAAGATTATGTTGGGTGCAATAATTGTCTTTGCTTGGTAGAGCGATCGAACCGTAGTGCTTGAGCTGTTGTGCGGTTTAAAAAGATTTGAGTTGCACCATTACCACTAGCTATAGCTTTTAGTAAAGCGGCAAGCGCTCGGTCCTACAATTGGTATCAGAGCCAAGGTCATGGGTTCGATTCTCATTGATTGCAAGGAGTGCAATTATTGGGAGGGAGATTGTTGGGTACAATAATTGTCCTTGCTTGGTAGAACGATCGAACCGTGATGCTTGAGGTGCTGTGCGGTTTAAAAATATTTGAGTTTCACCATTACCACCAGCTATAGCTTTTGGTAAAGCGGCAAGCGCTCGGTACTACATATTATATTCTATTATCACGACCATCTTTGTCAATGGGGCATGTAAGTATGCTTCCGGGATCCACAAATGAAATATAATCAGTCATGTCTTCTTCTCTCAAATATTTGTAGAGATGACTGCACGTAAATGGGCTGTGATTCGCACATCAACGTATGAATATGGACTCATAGGCACCGCACAGGTTTCTTTCCAGGATGTGTACGGCTATAAGATTAAAGTTGGGCCGGTATTTCACACAAAATTCACTTTATGTAGTTATTCGTCTTTCTCTGTAATAACATAATATTAAATAATAGTGTCTAAATTAAAATGAGGATGTTGAGATCCAAATGTCGATATGAGGATTTTGGAATAGGTTATGTTATGTGACGCTTTTTTATTTTGAGTCTATTTTTCGCCAAAGTGTCAATATTTTTTCGGATATATCGATTAGATGGGAAAATGATATTTTTATCTACCGAGTTGTTTTATATTTGTTCGATAGTTCACGAGCCGCTCGCAGGTCTTAGGGGATCTTCTTAGCAAGTGGTGGGCCTAATTTTTGAGCAAGGTGTGTTCAAGGAAAGCTTGTAGAAGTTCATCCTTTGAAGAGCTAAAGTGTTTACACTTTAGTTGGAGTCATCATCAACCTCAAGAGGTTGATAGGTATAATTTCTTAACACCCTATGAATGTCATAGTTTGTGTTTTTCGTATTTGCTACACACATCTTGTGGTGCTCGGTTTTCTTGCTTGAAAATATGTATGCTTTTCGAAAATTTTGAACTTCTGTTGCGCAACCTGGCACCGTAACCGATCCCCTTTCAAGTGGTATTAATATTTTACTAATATAATTTTATATTAAATATATATACATTTCAATTATTTCAGACATTCCGTGTCTTTCAAAATTTCGTTCTCGAAACTTACTGACCAAATAGTAGTTCGAATAGCTCGCTCATAGGTTCAAAGATTTCAATCTGAATTCGAACTCGAACCAAAAAAATTAAAAATTTCGAACTACGAATTGAGCTCAACTCGAATATATTCGATTTCAGCCGAATTCGAATATATTCCACCGAGCTAGCCCATCCACTATGCGTTTATATATTTATACTAGCCCATCTAATATTGAGATGTATATGTGATGTGCGTAGATTCATGTCGGACCATCCAATAAATTTCGTTAGACCGTTTCGGAGGGCGTAGCATCGGCCTTTACCAAAAATTCCACCGATTTTTTTTTTGTAAAAATTTTTCATTTTACCAACCTGATTATGAACCCGGCGGCTTTGATACTAATTAAAGGCAATGCCCCGAAACTCAGGGTTGGCACCGGTTTTGTTTAACAATCACACAATAAAAAGCAACCAGCCTCGTAGCACAGTACAAACCAAAACAAGTTTATATCATAATTTCAAATAGAAATAACATTGTCTTTACAACTCAATAACCAAAAAAAAAAAAGACATAATCTAATGCGGAAGCATTACAACTGAAAGTTAAAAAACTTAGACTAAAAACTTGAAAGTTCAACAGCCCCAAAACTAGTCTAAGTCTTTTTCCTCGGGTTTATATGAGAAAGGATTGTAAGGGGTGAGCATTTTGAGAAATGCTCAGCAAGTGGGGTCGAATCGAGCACAATATAATAACATGAATAAATTTCGAAAATCACATGATTTCATACATAATTCATAACGCATGCATAACATTGACCATGCACTGAGATTCCTCTTCTCTATATGGTTTACTGATATTAGTCCATAATTTTTATTCCTCTAAGGGTCGAGGTCATATAACAGTTACAATCTCACGGTGTAAGGGCCATAAACATGTCATATTAGGATTCCCATCCATATACAGTCGAATCCTCACAGTTCTCAAAATCATATGACAACAAACACGAGAACGGAGTAGAAGAAGGACGTGTACTAAGCCGCATTTTTGAAAACGAAATAAATATGCATAAACGAAACTTACTCTTTAAAATAAGCCCACTTATTTTGGTTTTTGAGTGCTAAAAACGTGGGAGCACAATTGCTTGTCTTGGATCACTTCTTGCTCCTTACTCGGGTTACACTTCGGCTCACTTTCTTGCCTAACTTTGGACGATTTTTAAGCAATATTTCGACTAGGGAAAGCTTTTGGAAATTTCGAAAATTACAGCAAGAATTTTCGAAATTTTGGTGTGAGGAATGGCTAGGAGTGATGGCCTATCTATAGGTGAATGAGTGAGATTTAATGTGGCAGTCAAATTCTTGCCAAATAATTATAATAATAATATTAAAAAAAACAACAATAATAATTAAAAACATGTGATTTCGATCTTTTGCTCGATTAAAAAAATTAAGTTTCTTTATTTTTGGATTTTTTTAGTAAAATAAAAATATTATATAAACATCTTTTGGTAGATAAAAAGGCAAGTAAGAATCATGTTTATAATTTTGAAAGAATGACTGAAAAGTCAAATGTATAAAGCGGTGATTAACCAGATGGGAAATAACTAAAATAATATATGAGTAAATATTTTTAAAAAAAAATTGCTCTTTTTAAATCTATATATTAATGTTTTTCTCTTTTAGTTTTTTTCCAGACATGAAATATCATTAACATTGACGAAAGTTTTTCCGAATGTACAAGAGAAATTATATTTTAATAAACTGGCATATATATTTTCGTTTCGAGTCTTTTTGTCTATCAATTTTTCATCTTTAGTTTTTTTCCACCAAAGTAACGACTAGGCATCCCAAATGTCAACAATGTTCTGTATCAAGTTACCGTCTTTCAGCATAACATCATTATTTTCTAGTGTCATTTACTTCATCATTTTTCCGACCAATGTTAGCAACTCGGTGAAAACAAACTAAAATAATAATAATAATAATAATCATCATCATCGTACAAATAATTAGTTGACTTAAAATGAAAAATAACCGAATAAATAATAAAAAAAATGAAAATATACAAGTTATAAGATCAAAAATATAATTGTCCGAAAAGTATATGTACGATTAATTGACGATTTTTAAGGAATCTAAAATTGATTCTGAAACAAAATTTCTAAGTAAATAATTAAAAATTTAGTAGTTACTGTTCAAAAGTTTTAAAAAAAGGAACCGTAAATTATTTAATCAAACATCTTCACTTATATTATTCAAATATACATAATTGTTTACATTCTACACACCACATGATATTAACACCATCATACGCAAAACATTCATACAAGAGTCCCACCCTTGACATACTCCGTGTAAGCCAAAGCTATCAATCCTACCATTGCAAGCCTTCCATTCCAAAGCTCTGCATCAGATGTCATCAATCCCCGCGATTTCGAATCCGCGCTCACACCTTTAAACAACGGCACAAGTGATGCCACGGATAGCAAAACAGTTGTCCCGAGAAACCACGGGATCCCTCCGTTTTGTATTTGGGAAAAGATATCCTGTCCTCTGGTTAATTCTACTGCAATGGCTGACACGAATCCGATCATGGCTAGACGCCCGTTGATCCTCTCCGGGCCAGGCCCGTCAAAGGCCATTATGTTTGTTATCTTGGTGCTTTGCTGCATTCACGTAGATTGAGCTCACATGTGAATATATGAATAATTTTTAATGTATTATGTATCGTATTAATTGTAACAACAAGAAATATTGTCTGGATTTGAATTAACCTCAGGTTGCGGCGGTGGAGGAGGTGTTGAAAACAACTTAGGAGGAATTGGAACTGCTGCTTTTTCTTTCTCCCCAGCAACATCATCACCATCCTGTTAAATCAAGAACTCCAATAGTATTTTAATCAAGAAGGAAGATAACCCTCGTATTAATTAATGTATATTATTTACTTAAAAAAGTGTACATCATAAAATAGTTTCACATTATATATATACCTCAGTCATGCTTCGAATTTTGAACTTCAAATCCCTCTTAAAAAGTGACGCACTCTTCAAAGGTACAAACTGGTTCAAACCAACGGTTCTTGAATTAAAACCAGCTCCACAGATCATTTGCATCCCTGTTGCTGCAGCTGCCATATTGTGTATTTTGTGTGAAAGAAAACTCAGAATTTTTCTATCAAAATAAGTTGTATTGGAACAAAAGTCGTATTTAGTTTGAATGTGGGAGTGTGTTGGGAATGTGGGTTTATTTATAGATGTAATATCGGAGCTTTTTGGCCAGAGAAATTGTGGGTATTTCTTGTTCCACGTAAATCCGCTATTATTCGCACAACATCGTATGAATATGGACTCATAGGCACCGCACAGGTTTCTTTTCAGCATGTGTACGGCTATAAAATTCTAGTTGGGTCGGTGTATGAAATTATGTAGTAATTAATAACTATTTCACACAAAATTCAAACTTTATGTAACCTTTCTCTGTAATAACATTACAAAATAATGGTGTCAAAATTTAAATGAGGATGTTAAGATCCAAAGGTCGTTGTGAGGATTTTGAAATAGGTTATGTTATGTGAGGCGTTTTTATTTTGAGTCTATTATTCGCAAAGTGTCAACTTTTTGCAAATATATTATTTTCTCAATTAATTATAGGTTTCACTAGTGTTGATGGTTTTCAAAGCATCCGAAGTGAAACTCATTTCATCTCACCATTTTTCTTTGATACACGGAAATATTTTTTGAGCAGTTCGATTTGGTTTTATAAAAAATGGGTGCTATTTTTTGGTGGCATCAACTAATTATTTTGTGTGTTGATTTAATGAAAAATCCTACATTCGTTGTTACATATAAGGATTAAGGAAACAATTGACTTGCTAAGATTGTAAGATTTGTGGCCCATGATCATCAATAAAAAGGAATGTAGAATAATGTGGTGCGTGAAATGGTGCAGAAGATTTGAGGCCTAAAGAAAGATAATTACAAATTTAACTTTAGGGATTAAATAGTATTGTATTAAATTTCAGTATTGTGTATGTCCTTGTCTGATCACTAGTGTAGAATTTCCTTAATTTACTTCGCATATCCAATGAAATCGTAGGTAGATAATTGTAGAAGTAGAAGTAGACGAATGTAAAGTAATCGGGTATCAGTTTACTTTGCATTCTAACCGAATTCGTATTCAAGAAATTAGCAAAGTCTTTGGTCGGTTCAATGAGGGAAAACCGGTCCGGAATTAGACTAATGTCGAAGTAAAACAACGTCTTTTACTTCATCGATTTCGTAAAGTATTACAGTAATAGCTTATATACAACTTCATATTTTACATTGATTGACGAAGTAAATGTTTTGTATAACTTCAAAGGCTTTGTATGTTGGTGAAGTAATTGATGCGAACGACTTCGTTGTTATGGAATTATGATGAAATAAATATATTCTATAACTTCGCCATAATTGTTATTTGTTGAAATATTTGGTATTTGTTACTTCACAATTTACATTTATTGACAAAGTAGTTGATTTAAAATATTCTAGTTTTTGTATTATAGTGAAGTAATTAATAAAGAACAATTACTTCACAATTATTGAGATGTGATGAATTAAATTTTTTCTTTAACTTCGACACAATTTTAATATGACAAATTATTTTGTTTTTTATTACTTCTTCATTTAGTTTAGTGTTGAAGTAAATAATCATATTTTATTGCAACACAATTTTAATTTAACGAAGTAATTCTTGATCACCACCACACTAATTTAATAAAGTAGTGAAGTAAAAACATATATATTTTTCACATTATCAAAATAATTTAAATAATATACAATAATATCACTATATAAATACACACACATATATATAACTTAAATACATTCATTTGATTCATAAATTATCCATCTAAAAACGATGAAAATCCACGAATCCACAAGTATATCTATCAATTCACAAGTATATATCCACAAATTCACAAGTATAACCCAAAAATATATCCACGTGACCAAATGTTTATATTCACAAGTATATCCTAACATGCATAATGACAAACCAAATATTTATCCCAACGCACACGATGCATTTAAGCACCTACATAAGAGTAGACGAATTTGATCCATTCACTTCTAACTTCATCATATTGAGATTGGTTGTAATATTGTTTCTTGATTGATCTTGCAAACTGAAATGTTATAAAAAGTACAAGTTGCATTAGATTAATAAGATCATTCATCCAAAAAAATGACAATATCCACAAACCCACAAGAATTTATTGTTTCTTCTCCGATCTAGAGGGTACCTAGCAGAAATCTTCGGGTTTGAATTTAAGCTATTTATAGTTGATAAGATTCAGAGTAAAATATAAGGACAATAAAATCAAAATTTAAGTAGTGTACAAATGAAAAAAGTTTTACAACAATGAAGATTTAAATGTTCTACAAATGGTTATGCCATATTTAGAGGACTGTGTCGTTTACATGTGAAAATTCTTACAAGGAGAAGTCAAAAGGTGAAAGAGGAGAAAGCAATAGGTAAAGCATTTAAATGTAAAAAATCAAGAGTTAATATCTAAAATGACAAATTTTGTGAACTTATTTTTGCTCACGTTTCAGCAATATGAAACAATTCCTTAACCCCAATCAATAGACCCGATCACACTAATTAATCATACACACCACTGTCACAATAAAGACCAAATCATATTCATATAAACAGCAAAACTAAGCACATCAT
Organism: Primulina eburnea; assembly: GCF_022965805.1. Taxonomy (NCBI): domain Eukaryota; kingdom Viridiplantae; phylum Streptophyta; class Magnoliopsida; order Lamiales; family Gesneriaceae; genus Primulina; species Primulina eburnea. The sequence continues at coordinate 52,196,306 of NC_133103.1, read as the reverse complement.
ATACAATAAAATAAAGGGAAAAACAACATATCAATTATCATAAAATAAATATTACCATATGCATATATATCCCAACGGAAACAAATTATCTCAACCAATAATTCCAATAGCACAAATTCCAGAATTAATAATTATATAGATTTCATGTGCACATATCTCAATGGCAGCAGTTTATCTCAATAATAAACCAGAGCATATAATAAAGAAGAAACTTACCATCTTCTCCAACTGTGGATTTTCAGATTCAACTATTTCTTTCATGTACTTCATCACACATATTCATACATCAACGTATGAATATGGACTCATAGGCACCGCACATGTTTCTTTCCAGGATGTGTACGGCTATAAGATTGAAGTTGGGCCGGTATTTCACACAAAATTCACTTTATGTAGTTATTCGTCTTTCTCTATAATAACATAATATTAAATAATAGTGTCTAAATTAAAATGAGGATGTTGAGATCCAAAGGTCGATATGAGGATTTTGAAATAGGTTATGTTATGTGACGCTTTTTTATTTTGAGTCTATTTTTCGCCAAAGTGTCAAAAAATTTTCGGATATATCGATTAGATGGGAAAATGATATTTTTATCTACTTAGTTGTTTTATATTTGTTCGATAGTTCACGAGCCGCTCGCAGGTCTTAATATATTTCTAATATAATTATATATTAAATATATATACATTTCAAGTCTTTCAGACATTCCGTGTCTTTCAAACTTTCGTTCTCGAAACTTACTGTCCAAATAGTAGTTCGAATAGCTCGCTTATAGGTTCAAAGATTTCATCTGAATTCGAACGCGAACCAAAAAATTAAAAATTTCGAACTACGAATTGAGCTCAACTCGAATATATTCAATTTTAGCAGAATTCGAATATATTCGACCTGAGCTAGCCCATCCACTATGTGTTTATATATTTATACTAGACCATCTAATAGTGAGATATATATGTGATGTGCGTAGATTCATGTTGGCCCATCCAATAAATTTCGTTGGACCGTTTCGAGGGGGTAGCATCGGCCTTTACCAAAAATTCCACCGATTTTTTTTTTTGTAAAATTTTTCATTTTACCAACCAGATTATGAACCTGACAGCTCTGATACCACATAAATGCCATGTCCCAAAATTCAGGGTTGGCACCAGCATTGTTTAACAATCACACAATAAAAAACAACCAGCCTCGTAGCACAATACAAACCAAAACCAATTTATATCATAATTTCAAATAGAAATAACATTGTCTTTACAACTCAATAACCCAAAAAAAAAAGATATAATCTAATGTGGAAGCGTTACAACTGAAAGTTAATAAACTTAAACTAAAAACTTGAAAGTTCACCAGCCCCAAAACTAGTCTGAGTCTTCTTCCTCGGGTTTATCTAAGAAAAGATTGTAAGGGGCTGAGCATTTTGGGAAATACTCAGCAAGTGGAGGGCGAATCGAGCACAATATAATAACATGAATAAATTTCGAAAATCACTTGATTTCATACATAATTCATAACTCATGCATAACATTGACCATGCACTGAGATTCCTCTTCTCTATGTGGTTTACTGATATTAGTCTATAATTTTTATTCCTCTAAGGGTCGAGGTCATATAACGATTACAATCTCACGTTGTAAGCAGAGACGGATTTAATCTAGGGTTGTACAAGGCTGTAGCCCAGCCCACTTTTTTTTTAGCAACGGTTTTTCAGCAACCGTCGCTAATATTTGCGACGGTTTTACTAAAACCGTCGCCGATGTGGATCGGCGACGGTTTTAATTCAAATAGTCGCTATTAGCGACTGTTTTTTTAAAAACCGTTGCTAATAGCGACGGTTGTTTCAAAAACCGTCGTACATCAATGTCTTAGTCCAATCATGTCCCGTCCATTTACAAGGATGAGACCAAATTCATCCCATATCCTCTTATCCGCCCCACATTTTCTCTCCCAAGTCCCAAGCCCTTTAGCGACAGAATAGAATTGCGGACTCCCGAAGAAATCGAATTGCTCATCGGCAAGGCAACAATCCAGGTAAGAATCGGATATACATTTTTTATTTTGTTTTTTATAGCTTCTCTGTGCATGATTTGTGGTTTCTTGATTGTTTGTTGTTGAGTTGTTGATTGACTATTACTTGTTTATTTGTTTAATAATTATTTTATTCTTGTTTAAGATTATAACTTGAACTATTTCAAAATGGAACATCAATAGAACATCATTACCACTTTGATGTTTTTAATGCAGCAATAGATTTCATTTTGATGGAGTTAAATTGTAGAACCCGTAAATCAGTCTACGTATAAGCCATGCATAATTCTAGACTTTTAAAAATTTAATTGACTTCATTGCATGATTATTTTAAATGCATTTCTTTGAAGTTAGTTATTTTATTATTTCAGTTCAGTAGTTTGATTTTTTAGCATTTCAGTTATTTCTGTGAGGCCGGACCGAAGTTGGAGTTTAGAGATAAATTAAAGATTTCAGAAAATATATCCAGGATTTTATTTAGCTAGCAAGTAAGTTAATTTAAGTTAAAAAGAAGTTTAAGGAATTATTTAAGTTATTTGAGCTGAGTAGAATTGGAATATCCAAAGTTTTTATTTTGCTATGATCAATGATTTCATGTGTTATGGTTATGGGATATTCATAAATTGATATGGTCAAGTTTTGGGAGATGATTTTATGCTTGATTTTAGAAGGAGTTTGGTTGTTATAATCCATAAGAATTGAGTGGAATAAGAAAAGGTTGGATAATAAGTCAAGTAAAGGCGTTTTTAGGAGTTCGTGTCGGAGGAGTAGCGCTCGGGTGCAGCAGCGCCGCACCTGCGCTGCCATTGGCAGCGCACCTCGGCCAGGCAGCATTGGCAGCGCAGGGGCGCTGCCTGTGCGGCAGCAGGCCGCACCCGCGCTGCCATGTGCAGCGCGGGTGCGCTGCCTGTGCGGAAGCAGCGCTGCTCCAGCGCTGCCCATACGAGTGCGGGTGCGTTTCGTTCGATTTTTATACGGAAAGTGCATTTTCAAAACACACTTTTAAGGTTGGGAAGGAATTTATATTGCATTTTGTTGAGATCCATCTTCATTTCTTCCTTTCTTCTTCTCTCTCATACGTTTCTTTCTCATCTTCTTCCCCAAAATTTTCTCTTCCAAATCTTCAACCAAGTTCAAGGATTTTTGAGGAAATCTTAGCATCTCCTAAGTCTAGGTGCAAGCTACAAGGTAAGATCTTAGTTATTCTTTGGTTTTACAAGGAATTGTTGGGTTGAAGGTTTGCGTTGACTTTATAGATCTATGTATATATGGTGTTAATTCATAGATTTTATGGTGTTTATTGTTGTAGGGATTCTTTTGAGGTCGTCTTTGCCACCAAATGTTGATTGGGTTGTAAGTAGGGGCTATTTCTTGTGCTCACATGATATATATGTATCCAAGCCATTTTTATTGATGTCTAGCTTCTTTCATGGACATGTTATTGTCATATTTGTTGATATATATTCATTGATCCAAGAATTTCATTGATTTCATTGATAAAGAAGCTAGCAAGATATTGTGCCTATCAAGTGTTTGTTCAATTGTCCCAATGAATTTCATATGCTATAATTCAAGGAATGATAGTAATTCATGCATGTCATTGGCCAATCACATGAAGAGTATCTCTCACAGTCTGGTATATATTTTCATATATCACAGAGATACTATCCATAGGTTATCTCTCACAGTCCGATATATATTTATATATATTAACAGAGATAACATTCACAGATTACAGATCATTGAGCTATTGTTTCATTTCCTTTCATTCATGTTATGAAATACCATCTATATCGATTTTATCATTATTGTTCATTGAAGATGGTATTATTCAATGTTTATTGCCATTGCAATGTTTCAAGCCAAGCCATATAAATATGTATTTGTTATGTAAAGTTCTCTACTTACTGAGTTTTATCTCATTTCAGTTAATGTCATGTGATGCAGGTAATAAAAAGATTTGAAGCAGATTGTCCAAGGGGAAGAAGTCATATAGCTACTGTATTGGAAAAGTTTTATTTGAATATGTTAATGATTTTATTGTGGTGTGATGAACATTTAAAGTTTTTAAAAATATCATGTATTTTATTATATGTAATATTGGTATTTGAATTAGATGTTTGAGATTATGTATGGTATGTATTGTAAGATAATGTTTGTAATGTATATACAGTATAATTATTTTTATTTTAAAGATAAATGCTTCCGCTGATGTCAGGTTATTTTATATTTTAAAATGTTTATTTAAGCGGGTTGTTTCAAGAATAATAATTTATTTAAGTTCCTAAATTAAGGGGTTAGTTCACTAAATTATTTAAAGAATAAGTAAGGCTTTAAAGGTTTAGAAATTCATCAACTAGATAATATTTTCTCTCCTATTTTATTGAAATTTTCTGCCACCCTCATTGACTAGATAATTCATTTGCCAACTCTCCACATTTAACCCCTTTCTTTGTATTTAATTAGTAGGATAATCTTTTAATTTTTGGGAGCACCATTTAATTAACTAATAAGCATTATCTTAGTCTAGCTATCAAAGAGAAAATCGGCCCCCTTTTTATTTGAAAGATTTTATTAGTTGGCAATCTATTTCTTAATTATCCTTCCCTTAAAAGTTTCTAGGTAAATATTCTCCTAACTTTTAAATCCCTATCAAATAATTAATTTAGCACCATTCCTCCCTTGTACCTAGACACCATGATCGACCCTATGCACCCCAATATCCCCTCAAAATCTTTGATATCATTCTTGTTTCCTATCTAGCAAATAAACTAGGATAGAAAGATTATTCTCCTCCCTCTTTCTTGCAATCTTCCCATATATTCCCTAGCCTTCCTCCCCATCTCAGCCACCGAAATTTGAGAGAATTGAGAGCATTTTCAGAGAGGGAAAAACCGTGAGGAAGTAGAGAAAAAAAAGGGTGAGAAATCGAGTAGAAAGAAACAAGAGAAACATTCCACTCCTCCGCGTCGCGTCGTCGTTGTTTTATTCGTTTTTCGTTCGAAACAAACCAGGCATGTATATACTTTTTCTAAACCTCAATCAAGTCATATTATCATTATTTTTTTAACATCACATGATCATCTTTATATGCAAAAACCGAAATACATCAAGGATTTTCAGAAAAATGCAACATGCAGATTTTTCGGCCCTTCATTACATGCTTCACGGGTTTGCTCTTGTTTTGATGTTTCAGATGGATGGCTCGACTCCAGGCTCACTAGGCTACTTCTAGACACATACTAGGGTGTTTCAAGACCATGATGGTCCATTCAAACAAGCCCCATGCATGATAGAAATCGAAAATGACAGCAGCTTTCTTTCTTGTCATTTGAGTTTCGAAAATTCTGTTCTGGGCTGCCAAGGGGGTGGATCTGATCTGGGCTGCCACAAGGCATATAGCCATGGTTAGATCACTCCCCTAGCATGTCTAAGACGTGACTAAGTCGCCCTTTTGGTGGCTTGGTCGGTGGTGCATCGGTTTTAAAATAAACTGCAAGAACAGCCCCTCCCCTCTCGGCCTTCAGTTTTTGACAGCAAGTGTGTTCGTTTTGTTGAGGCGTGGTGTGAATCTTGTTTGGCCTAGGGCCCTTAGCCACGGTTTACACCCTTGCCCTAGATGTCTAGATCGTGCCATGGTCAATGAAATGGCCATTGGAACGACAGGAGACAACAAGCGAAGCCAAACTCCCTACGCGCGCAGAATTTCCTTCTCGGCTAGGTGTGTAGTCTCGTTTCTGGTGTGGTGCGAATTGTGGCTGGTCTTGTGCCCTTAGCCATGGTTCAAATCATTCCATGGAATGTTGGTAAGAGTCTCTGGTCGGTGGTTCACGCCCCTAATGGCCGATAGTCTCGAAACCAACGCAAGTCTTGTAATTGCGCAGCTGCTGGAAATTCACAGCAAGTTGTTGTGACGGTGCGAAGGCTCGTTCGAGTTCTTGGTTGGCTTTTAGCCTATGGCCTTGGACTGGACAGTGTCTCATCGAGTTAGAAAGGTCACGTTTTTGACCGTTCGTGATTCGGATCATTTTTGAGGTCGTACGAGAATTTACGGTGCGATGTGTCAAATTGACTCTCGAAAGAGCGTTTCTTGTTTTGGCCTCCATTTCACCTAGGTTTCGACCCTCATAATTTTAGGAGCATAAATTCATAATTTTAAGTGTATTTTAATCATGACGTCACGTTGGTTCAGTGTTGGTTCGGGTTGGTTCAAAGTCATGATTAAAGTACGAGGTCGTTAGACGTTTCTGTCGCATTTTCAAAAATTTAATTGCATAAGTTTGCCCAAGAAAATCCATTGCATATTTTCATGGCATATTTAGGTTGCAGCGAGCCTGGGGACGATCCAATCCAGTTGGTAACATATACAAGAATTTTCATTATGCCAGTTAATTATTTTACGTGCATTAAATAGAAAATGATTATTTTTTAGATTTATGCGATATGGCTTGTGGTTCATTCACTATGTGGGAGTATTATTTTATACGATCGCCAGTGACCGCTCAGTTCAGTTTGGTACCACCTGGTCGCCAGTGACCGGCCAGCTCAGTTCAGTTTCAGACTCCCCGGTAGCCAGTTACCGATCAGTTCAGCTTAGTGCAGTGGCCACAGGCGTAAAACATAATCTCAACCGAACATTTTTACCAGTTATTTCAGTACAGGGCTCCAAGGAGCAAATATTTTTACTGTGATTTTCAGTTCAGTTAGGCACGTATTATAATTGCTCAGTACAGATTATTTTCAGCATGTCTCATGACATGATATTTTATCCCATGCACATTTTACTTCAGTTTTTACTCGTTACCTGCGATATATGCATGCTGAGTCTTTAGGCTCACTAGACTTGATTGTTGTAGGTACTGATGAGGCCAGGGCCGAGGGCGGGGACCAGTGAGTCAGCTTGGGTTGGCAGTAGTGGCACCCGAGGACCTCAGTGCAGCAGTTGTTATTTTATTCCGCAAACAATTTTTATCAGTCATTGGATAATTTTCAAATTGTTATTGTTGGCAAAACTTTATTTTCTTCCGCTGCTATTATTTTAAACTTTGAACTGGATTTATCAGTTTATTTTATGAATGATGCCATTTAAGTTCTTTTAAAAAGAAAATTTTAATTTTCCGCAAAGTTTCAAGCAATATTTTCGGGCTTTTACAGTTGGTATCAGAGCCTATGTTCTTGTAAAGGGTTACACTACTACTGACCACGAGAAGCTCACGAAGTCACGCCTTCGGTCTGTAAGTGTTACTTTTCAGCATTTTATTTAAAGCATGAATTATTTTGCCAGCATGCTTCCATGAAATAATTTCGACCAGATTTCAGTATTTCAGTGTTCATTTCAAATTAATTATGGAATTATGCATGTTTGTTACGTATGGGTTATGTTGGAACAGTATGCCCCCTAGACGCCAAGTAGGATGCCCGAGAGGTGGTGGCGAGCACCGTCGCGAGGACAAAGACGATCAGAGACAAGAGAGGCAGACACCTCCTCTTCCTCCTCCACCTCCACCTCCACCGGACATGAATGCCCAGATGCTAGCTGGGATGACGCAGTTCTTCGCACGGTTTGCGGGGAACAATGCCGCAGCCGTAGCCGCAGCCGCAGCCAGGCCGACAGGGCCCGAGGCTGTTTACGAGAGGTTTATGAAAATGCGTCCAAAGGATTTTTCTGGGACGTCTGACCCCATGATTGCTGAGGGATGGATCAAATCCCTCGAGGTCATCTTCGAGTTTATGGAGCTAGGAGATGCCGACAGAGTCAGATGCACCACCTATCTATTCACTGGAGACGCCCACTTATGGTGGGAAGGAGCGTCGGTAGCCCTGACCTTGGCTACACTGTCATGGACCCGCTTTACGGAGGTTTTCTACTCCAAGTATTTTGCTGAGGAGGTTCGCACCAGGCTGACCACCGAGTTCATGAGCCTGCGACAGGGTGATATGACGGTTACGGAGTTCATCCGTAAGTTCGAGAGGGGCTATCACTTTGTGCCCCTGATAGCGAATGATGCCAGAGCCAAATTGATGCACTTCCTGGTGGGTTTACGGCCGATCTTGCGCCGGGATGTTAGGGTGTCTGACCCTGCTACATATGAGATTGCCGTCTCCAAGGCCCTAGCCGCATAGCAGGATCTGTGGGACATCGAGAGGGATCGCCAGGGCAAGCGCCCCGTCCAAGTACCACACCGCCCTCCTCCTCATCAGCATCAGCAGCAGAATAAGAGGCCATTTCATGGGCCGCCTATAATCAGAGGCCAGCAGCCGCAGCAGCAGCAGGGGCACCCAGCCCCGAGGACTTTTGAGCACCCAGTCTGTCCCAGGTGCTCACGCCGCCATCCTTGAGCGTGTATGGCTGGCTCAAGAAAGTGTTTTAAGTGTGGCAGTCCAGACCACGTGTTGCTGCAGTGCCCTCAGAGACATTTGCCTACTCAAGGCAGAGTTTTTGCTCTCCATGCAGCGGAAACAAACCCGGAGACTATGTTGTTGACAGGTACCTTTAAGCATTTAGTTATTATTCGAATTTCAGTTTTTTGGGAATCGGGATTTAGAATTTTGAACCTAGAACTGTTATAGGATTACATGCTCTACTCAGATTTATTTCGGGGGAATTAAACTAGAAGAACCTTGACCTTTGCATGTCTATAAGTTTAGTCCTTGTAGTGGGATTCAACTTAGAGTTCCGATCTTTCAAGGAGAATTTTTATATCCGGTTCCGCCACCAAGGCCTTAATAGATTCAGGGGCCACTCACTCGTTTATTTCGGAGGTCTTTGCAAACTTTCTCAAGATCAAGACCATTGGGCTAGACATAGCCTTTTCAGTAGTGTTGCCGTCAGGCAAGGAGATGGCAGCCACCAATGTTATCCGAGATATAGATATGGAGCTGCACGGTAATCTTGTTTATGCGGATCTGATCGTGCTACCGATGCCAGAATTCGACATCATCCTAGGGATGGACTGGCTATTGAGGAACAGAGTGTTGATAGACTTTCAGCGGAGATCTGTTCTTGTCCGACCGCCTGGGATGGAGCAATTCTTATTTGAGCCAGACAGGTACTTTCCTTTACCGCGCATTATTCCATATGTTCAGGCTAGGAAGCTCATGCATAGAGAGTGTCGGGCATTTCTAGCGACCTTTTTATCTGTCCCCGAGGAACCCAGCCAGTCAGCCTCAGATGTTTCGATTGTCAGAGATTTCTTAGACGTTTTTCCCGAAGACGTCTCTGGTATGCCACCTGAGAGAGAGGTGGAGTTTTCCATTGAGCTTATGCCAGGTACGGCTCCGATATCCAAAGAGCCGTACCGACTAGCACCGACAGAGATGGCAGAGCTTAAGAAGCAGATTCAGGAACTTCTGGACAAGGAATTCATTTGCCCGAGCTTTTCACCATGGGGCGCGCCAGTCTTGTTGTTAAGAAGAAGGATGGCTCGATGAGGCTTTGCATTGACTACCGGGAGTTGAACAGGGTTACAGTTAAGAACAAATACCCACTGCCGAGGATTGAGGATCTGTTTGACCAGTTGCAGGGCGCTTCGATTTTCTCTAAGATAGATCTGCGCTCCGGTTATCACCAGTTGAGGGTGAGAGATGTTGATGTCTCGAAAACTACTTTCAGGACTCGTTATGGTCACTACGAGTTCCTTGTGATGCCGTTCGGTCTGACGAATGCGCCCGCGATCTTCATGGATCTCATGAATCGCGTATTTCAGCCGTACCTCGACCAGTTTGTGATAGTGTTCATAGATGACATTCTCGTCTACTCCAAGAGTCGGGAGGAGCACAGTAGACATCTGACCACAGTGTTGCAGACCTTGCAGAAGCACAAATTATTCGCAAAGTTCAGTAAGTGCGAATTCTGGTTAGAAAAGGTGGCGTTCTTAGGCCACATTGTTTCTAGCAGTGGCATTGAGGTAGACCCAGCGAAAGTCGCTGCAGTCAGAGATTGGGTTGTGCCACAGAATGCATCTGAGACCCGCAGTTTTCTGGGGCTAGCAAGATATTACAGGAAGTTCATCCAGGGATTCTCCTCCATTGCCGTTCCACTCACATCATTGACAAAGAAGAATGTGAAGTTTGTGTGGAGCGATGAGTGCCAGAAGAGCTTCGATACTTTGAAGCAAACTCTTATTTCAGGACCAGTTTTGGCCACACCTTCAGGACCCGGCGAGTTTGTCCTTTATACCGATGAGTCGAAGCTCGGTCTTGGCGCAGTATTGATGCAGCATGGGAGAGTGATAGCATATGCCTCTCGACAGCTGAAAATCCACGAGAAGAACTACCCCACCCATGATCTAGAGTTGGCCGCTGTAGTTTTTGCATTGAAGATTTGGAGGCATTATTTGTATGGGGAGAAGTGCCAGATCTTTACCGACCACAAGAGCCTCAAGTATTTCTTTACGCAGAAGGAGCTGAACATGCGTCAGAGGCGTTGGTTGGAGCTTGTGAAAGATTACGACTGTGACATTAGCTACCACCCGGGTAAGGCTAATGTAGTTGCAGATGCACTGAGCAGAAAAGTCGCAGTGATGGCTCACTTGACGATTCAGGGACCTCTTCAGACTGAGATGCAGAGGTTTGATCTCGAGACTTATCCTCAAGGTAGAGTTCCTCGTCTATCTACTTTGACGATTCAGTCATCTCTTCTTGACCGTATTCGCAGTGGTCAGTCAGCAGATGAGCAATTGGCACAGTGGAAGAAGAGAGGTGAAGCCAAGGGCAGTGTCTTGTATACAGTCACCGACGGTATTGTGAGATACCGAGACAGGATGTGGGTTCCTAGCAGTGATTATATCCTATCAGACATCTTATCAGAGGCCCACATGTCCCCGTACTCTATTCACCCTGGGAGTACGAAGATGTACAAAGATCTGCAGCTATTGTATTGGTGGCCAGGGATGAAGAAGGACATCAGGCGATTTGTATCCGAGTGCCTGACTTGCCAGTTAGTGAAGGCCGAGCATCAGAGACCGGCAGGTTTGCTCAAGCCTCTTCCTATCCCCGAGTGGAAGTGGGAGAACATTACCATGGATTTTGTGACCGGTTTGCCGAAGTCAGCCAGAGGATCGAATGCCATCTGGGTGATTGTAGATCGTCTTACCAAATCAGCGCACTTCTTGCCTATTAAGACGACTTTCACCATGGTTCAGTATGCAGAGTTGTATAACCGGGAGATAGTACGACTTCATGGTATTCCAGTTTTGATCGTATCTGACAGAGATCCTAGATTCACTTCCTCATTTTGGAAGAGTTTGCATTCGACTTTGGGTACTAAGTTACTGTTTAGCACAGCTTTCCATCCGCAGACAGATGGGCAGTCGGAGCGAGTTATTCAGATTTTGGAGGATCTTCTTCGTGCTTGCGTCATTGATTTCTCTGGGAGTTGGGAGTCGAACTTACCATTGGTTGAGTTCACCTATAACAACAGCTTCCAGTCTTCTATTGGTATGGCACCGTATGAAGCTTTGTATGGCCGTAAGTGTAGATCTCCTGTTCATTGGGATGAAGTAGGAGAGAGAGCAGAGTTGGGTCCAGAAATTATTCAGCAGGCTGCAGATGTAGTAGTCAAGATCCGTGATCGGATGAGGACTGCTCAAAGTCGACAGAAAAGCTATGCAGATCAGCGGAGGAGAGATTTAGAGTTTGTAGTGGGAGACCATGTCTTTGTGAAAGTGGCACCTATGAAGAGTGTCATGATATTTGGCAAGAAAGGGAAGCTCAGTCCGAGATTCATTGGACCGTTTGAGATCCTCGACAGAGTTGGGACGCTAGCTTATCGTGTAGCTCTTCCGCCGAATCTGGCCGGAGTACACAATGTCTTTCACGTCTCGATGCTGAGGAAGTATATGGCAAATCCTTCGCATGTGCTAAATTTCGAGCCGTTGCAGCTTACTCCGAACTTATCTGATGAGGAGAGACCCGTGCAGATCCTAGACAGACAGGAGAAGGAGCTTCGGAACAAGCTGGTTAAGCGAGTCAAAGTCAGATGGCTCAACCATTCAGAGGAGGAAGCTACGTGGGAGTCTGAGTCAGAGATGAGAGAGCGTTACCCCGAGTTATTCGGTGAGTTCTAATTTCGAGGACGAAATTCCTTTTAAGGGGGGAAGGATTGTAGAACCCGTAAATCAGTCTACGTATAAGCCATGCATAATTCTAGAATTTTAAAAATTTAATTGACTTCATTGCATGATTATTTTAAATGCATTTCTTTGAAGTTAGTTAGTTTATTATTTCAGTTCAGTAGTTTGATTTTTTAGCATTTCGGTTATTTCAGTGAGGACAGACCGAAGTTGGAGTTTAGAGATAAATTTAAGATTTCAGAAAATGTATCCAGGATTTTATTGAGCTAGCAAGTAAGTTAATTTAAGTTAAAAAGAAGTTTAAGGAATTATTTAAGTTATTTGAGCTGAGTAGAATAATAATTTATTTAAGTTCCTAAATTAAGGGGTTAGTTCACTAAATTATTTAAAGAATAAGTAAGGCTTTAAAGGTTTAGAAATTCATCAACTAGATAATATTTTCTCTCCTATTTTATTGAAATTTTCGTCCACCCTCATTAACTAGATAATTCATTTGCCAACTCTCCACATTTAACCCCTTTCTTTGTATTTAATTAGTAGGATAATCTTTTGATTTTTGGGAGCACCATTTAATTAACTAATAAGCATTATCCTAGTCTAGCTATCAAAGAGAAAATCGGCCCCCTTTTTATTTGAAAGATTTTATTAGTTGGCAATCCATTTCTTAATTATCCTTCCCTTAAAAGTTTCTAGGTAAATATTCTCCTAACTTTTAAATCCCTATCAAATAATTAATTTAGCACCATTCCTCCCTTGTACCTAGACACCATGATCGACCCTATGCACCCCAATATCCCCTCAAAATCTTTGATATCATTCTTGTTTCCTATCTAGCAAATAAACTAGGATAGAAAGATTATTCTCCTCCCTCTTTCTTGCAATCTTCCCATATATTCCCTAGCCTTCCTCCCCATCTCAGCCACCGAAATTTGAGAGAAGTGAGAGCATTTTCAGAGAGGGAAAAACCGTGAGGAAGTAGAGAAAAAAAAGGGAGAGAAATCGAGTAGAAAGAAACAAGAGAAACGTTCCACTCCTCCGCGTCGCGTCGTCGTTGTTTTATTCGTTTTTCGTTCGAAACAAACCAGGCATGTATATACTTTTTCTAAACCTCAATCAAGTCATATTATCATTATTTTTTAACATCACATGATCATCTTTATATGCAAAAACCGAAATACATCAAGGATTTTCAGAAAAATGCAACATGCAGATTTTTCGGCCCTTCATTACATGCTTCACGGGTTTGCTCTTGTTTTGATGTTTCAGATGGATGGCTCGACTCCAGGCTCACTAGGCTACTTCTAGACACATACTAGGGTGTTTCAAGACCATGATGGTCCATTCAAACAAGCCCCATGCATGATAGAAATCGAAAATGACAGCAGCTTTCTTTCTTGTCATTTGAGTTTCGAAAATTCTGTTGTGGGCTGTAATGGGGGTGGATCTGATCTGGGCTGCCACAAGGCATATAGCCATGGTTAGATCACTCCCCTAGCATGTCTAAGACGTGACTAAGTCGCCCTTTTGGTGGCTTGGTCGGTGGTGCATCGGTTTTAAAATAAAATGCAAGAACAGCCCCTCCCCTCTCGGCCTTCAGTTTTTGACAGCAAGTGTGTTCGTTTTGTTGAGGCGTGGTGTGAATCTTGGTTGGCCTAGGGCCCTTAGCCACGGTTTACACCCTTGCCCTAGATGTCTAGATCGTGCCATGGTCAATGAAATGGCCATTGGAACGACAGGAGACAACAAGCGAAGCCAAACTCCCTACGCGCGCAGAATTTCCTTCTCGGCTAGGTGTGTAGTCTCGTTTCTGGTGTGGTGCGAATTGTGGCTGGTCTTGTGCCCTTAGCCATGGTTCAAATCATTCCATGGAATGTTGGTAAGAGTCTCTGGTCGGTGGTTCACGCCCCTAATGGCCGATAGTCTCAAAACCAACGCAAGTCTTGTAATTGCGCAGCTGCTGGAAATTCACAGCAAGTTGCTGTGACGGTGCGAAGGCTCGTTCGAGTTCTTGGTTGGCTTTTAGCCTATGGCCTTGGACTGGACAATGCCTCATTGAGTTAGGAAGGTCACGTTTTAGACCGTTTATGATTCGGATCATTTTTGAGGTCGTACGAGAATTTACTGTGCGATGTGCCAAATTGACTCTCGAAAGAGCGTTTCTTGTTTTGGCCTCCATTTCACCTAGGTTTCGACCCTCATAATTTTAGGAGCATAAATTCATAATTTTAAGTGTATTTTAATCATGACGTAACGTTGGTTCAGTGTTGGTTAGGGTTGGTTCAAAGTCATGATTAAAGTACGAGGTCGTTAGACGTTTCTGTCGCATTTTCAAAAATTTAATTGCATAAGTTTGCCCAAGAAAATCCATTGCATATTTTCATGGCATATTTAGGTTGCAGCGAGCCTGGGGACGATCCAATCCAGTTGGTAACATATACAAGAATTTTCATTATGCCAGTTAATTGTTTTACGTGCATTAAATAGAAAATGATTATTTTTTAGATTTATGCGATATGGCTTGTGGTTCATTCACTATGTGGGAGTATTATTTTATACGGTCGCCAGTGACCGCTCAGTTCAGTTTGGTACCACCTGGTCGCCAGTGACCGGCCAGCTCAGTTCAGTTTCAGACTCCCCGGTAGCCAGTTACCGATCAGTTCAGCTTAGTGCAGTGGCCACAGGCGTAAAACATAATCTCAACCGAACATTTTTACCAGTTATTTCAGTACAGGGCTCCAAGGAGCAAATATTTTTACTGTGATTTTCAGTTCAGTTATGCACGTATTATAATTGCTCAGTACAGATTATTTTCAGCATGTCTCATGACATGATATTTTATCCCATGCACATTTTACTTCAGTTTTTACTCGTTACCTGCGATATATGCATGCTGAGTCTTTAGGCTCACTAGACTTGATTGTTGTAGGTACTGATGAGGCCAGGGCCGAGGGCGGGGACCAGTGAGTCAGCTTGGGTCGGCAGTAGTGGCACCCGAGGACCTCAGTGCAGCAGTTGTTATTTTATTCCGCAAAAAAATTTTATCAGTCATTGGATAATTTTCAAATTGTTATTGTTGGCAAAACTTTATTTTCTTCCGCTGCTATTATTTTAAACTTTGAACTGGATATATCAGTTGATTTTATGAATGAGGTCATTTAAGTTCTTTTAAAAAGAAAATTTTAATTTTCCGCAAAGTTTCAAGCAAATATTTTCGGGCTTTTACATAAATACTCGGTTCAATGAGTCATTGGTGGGACTTCTTTCTCTTAGTACAGCTTTAGATCCTAAAAATTCATTTGACTCATTTAACAGTGATGATATTTGCAAGCTTGCGAAGAAGTTTTATCCTGGAGATTTCACAGCTCAAGAAATTGTTGCTTTGGAGTATGAATTGATACATTATAAACTTGATGTGATGCAGAATTTAAAGGTTTCTACACTTGTTGAGTTGTGTCAGCAATTGACCGAGAGTGGACGGTCAAGTGTTTATGTTATGTTGACTAGATTAATTCATCTTGTTTTGACATTACCTGTGTCTACTGCCATTACTGAGCGGGCTTTTTCAGCAATGAAGCATGTCAAGACGGCACTTCGCAATAAAATGGAGGATGACTTTCTTGCCGATTGTATGACACTCTATATTGAACGAGATTTAGCTAAACATATTGATGTAAAATCTATTATTGATGAATTTTATGTTTTAAAATCTCGTAGGGCACAACTTCGTTGAATGATATAATGTAAATTTTTTTTAATAATATATAACTTATCATATTGAGTTCAAGCCCCCCCCCCCCCCCCAACTTCTATTCCTGGATCCATCCCTGGGTGTAAGTGCCATAAACATGTCATATTAGGATTCTCATTCATATACAGTCGAATCCTCACAGTTCCCAAAATCATATGACAACAAACATGAGAACGTAGTAGAAGAAGGACGTGTACTAGGCCGCATTTTCGAAAACGAAATAAATACGCATAAACGAAATTTAATCTTTAAAACAAGCCCACTTATCTTGGTTTTTGAGTGCTAAAAACGGGAGCACAATTGCTTGGCTTGGATCACTTCTTGCTCCTTAGTCGGGTGACACTTCGGCTCACTTTCTTGCCTAACTTTGGACGATTTTTAAGCAATATTTCGGCTAGGGAAAGCTATTGGAAATTTCGAAAATTACAGCAAGAATTTTTCAAAATTTTGGTGTGAGGAATGGCTAGGAGTGATGGCCTATCTATAGGTGAATGAGTGAGGTTTAATGTGGCAGCCAAATCCTTGCCAAATAATTATAATAATAATATTTAAAAAAAACAACAATAATAATAATTAAAAACATGTGATTTCCATCTTTTGCTCGATTAAAAAAATTAAGTTTCTTTATTTTTGGATTTTTTTAGTAAAATAAAAATATTATATAAACATCTTTTGGTAGATAAAAAGGTAAATAAGAATCAGGTTTATAATTTTGAAAGAATGACTGAAAAGTCAAATGTATTAAGCGGTGATTAACCAGATGGGAAATAACTAAAATAATATATGAGTAAATATTTTTTAAAAGAAATTGCTCTTTTTAAATCTATGTTAATATTTTTCTCTTTTAGTTATTTTCCAGACATGTAATATCATTAACATTGAAGAAAGTTTTTCTGAATGTACAAGAGAAATTATATTTTAATAAACTGGCATATATATTTTCGTTTCGAGTCTTTTTGTCTATCAATTTATCATTTTTAGTTTTTTTCCACCAAAGTAACAACTAGGCATCCCACATGTCAACAATGTTCTGTATCAAATTACCATCTTCCAGCATAACATCATTATTTTCTAGTTCCATTTACTTTATCATTTTTTCGACCAATGTTAGCATCTTGGTGAGATGAATTAAAATAATAATAATAAAAATCGTGCAAATAATTAGTTGACTTAAAATGAAAAATAATTGAAAAAATAATGAAAATGAAAATATGCAAGTTATAAGATGAAAAATATAATTGTTCGAAAAATATATGTATGATTATTTGACGATTTTTAAGCAATGTAAAATTTAACCAGAATGGGGAATTCTAAAACAAAAGTTTTTCTGAATGTACAAGAGAAATTATATTTTAATAAATTGACATATATATTTTCGTTTCGAGTTTTTTTGTCTATCAATTTTTCATTTTTAGTTTTTTTCCACCAAAGTAACGACTAGGCATCCCACATGTCAACAATGTTCTGTATCAAGTTACCGTCTTTCAGCATAACATCATTATTTTCTAGTGTCATTTACTTCATCATTTTTCCGACCAATGTTAGCAACTCGGTGAAAACAAACTAAAATAATAATAATAATAATAATCATCATCATCGTACAAATAATTAGTTGACTTAAAATGAAAAATAACCGAATAAATAATAAAAAAAATGAAAATATACAAGTTATAAGATCAAAAATATAATTGTCCGAAAAGTATATGTACGATTAATTGACGATTTTTAAGGAATCTAAAATTGATTCTGAAACAAAATTTCTAAGTAAATAATTAAAAATTTAGTAGTTACTGTTCAAAAGTTTTAAAAAAAGGAACCGTAAATTATTTAATCAAACATCTTCACTTATATGCTTCCGCATGTTCCTATTTCTTTCTGAGTTGTAAAGACGTTGAACTTTTGGAAAATTTATGATAATAAACTGGTTTGGTATATGCTGTACTACGAGGCTAGTTGTTTTGCAATTATGTGATTGCGAGATAACGCCGATGTCGACTAACCCCGGTCTCGGGGCGTGACAACTTTCTTGCCTAACTTTGGACGATTTTTAAGCAATATTTCGGCTAGGGAAAGCTATTGGAAATTTCGAAAATTACAGCAAGAATTTTCAAAATTTTGTTGTGAGGAATGGCTAGGAGTGATGGCCTATCTATAGGTGAATGAGTGAGGTTTAATGTGGCAGCCAAATCCTTGCCAAATAATTATAATAATAATATTTAAAAAAACAACAATAATAATAATTAAAAACATGTGATTTCCATCTTTTGCTCGATTAAAAAAATTAAGTTTCTTTATTTTGGATTTTTTTAGTAAAATAAAAATATTATATAAACATCTTTTGGTAGATAAAAAGGTAAATAAGAATCAGGTTTATAATTTTGAAAGAATGACTGAAAAGTCAAATGTATTAAGCGGTGATTAACCAGATCGGAAATCACTAAAATAATATATGAGTAAATATTTTTTTAAAAAAATTGCTCTTTTTAAATCTATGTTAATATTTTTCTCTTTTAGTTTTTTTCCAGACATGTAATATCATTAACATTGAAGAAAGTTTTTGTGAATGTACAAGAGAAATTATATTTTAATAAACTGACATATATATTTTCGTTTCGAGTCTTTTTGTCTATCAATTTTTCATTTTTAGTTTTTTTCCACCAAAGTAACAACTAGGCATCCCACATGTCAACAATGTTCTGTATCAAATTACCATCTTCCAGCATAACATCATTATCTTCTAGTGTCATTTACTTTATCATTTTTTCGACCAATGTTAGCATCTTGGTGAGATGAATTAAAATAATAATAATAAAAATCGTGCAAATAATTAGTTGACTTAAAATGAAAAATAATTGAAAAAATAATGAAAATGAAAATATGCAAGTTATAAGATGAAAAATATAATTGTTCGAAAAATATATGTATGATTATTTGACGATTTTTAAGCAATGTAAAATTTAACCAGAATGGGGAATTCTAAAACAAAAGTTTTTCTGAATGTACAAGAGAAATTATATTTTAATAAATTGACATATATATTTTCGTTTCGAGTCTTTTTGTCTATCAATTTTTCATTTTTAGTTTTTTTCCACCAAAGTAACGACTAAGCATCCCACATGTCAACAATGTTCTGTATCAAGTTACCGTCTTCCAGCATAACATCATTATTTTCTAGTGTCATTTACTTTATCATTTTTTCGACCAATATTAGCATCTTGGTGAGATGAATTAAAATAATAATAATAAAAATCGTGCAAATAATTAGTTGACTTGAAATGAAAAATAATCGAAAAAATAATGAAAATGAAAATATGCAAGTTATAAGATCAAAAATATAATTGTCCGGAAAGTATATGTACGATTAATGGACGATTTTTAAGCAATCTAGAGTTAACGAGAATGGGAAATTCTAAAACAAATTTCTAAGTAAATAATTAAAAATTTTGTTGTTACTGCTCAAAAATTAAAAAAGAAAAAAAAAAAAAGAACCGTAAATTATTTAATCAAACATCTTCACTTATATTATTCAAATATACATAATTGTTTACATTCTACACACCACATGATATTAACACCATCATACGCAAAACATTCATACAAGAGTCCCACCCTTGACATACTCCGTGTAAGCCAAAGCTATCAATCCTACCATTGCAAGCCTTCCATTCCAAAGCTCTGCATCAGATGTCATCAATCCCCGCGATTTCGAATCCGCGCTCACACCTTTAAACAACGGCACAAGTGATGCCACGGATAGCAAAACAGTTGTCCCGAGAAACCACGGGATCCCTCCGTTTTGTATTTGGGAAAAGATATCCTGTCCTCTGGTTAATTCTACTGCAATGGCTGACACGAATCCGATCATGGCTAGACGCCCGTTGATCCTCTCCGGGCCAGGCCCGTCAAAGGCCATTATGTTTGTTATCTTGGTGCTTTGCTGCATTCACGTAGATTGAGCTCACATGTGAATATATGAATAATTTTTAATGTATTATGTATCGTATTAATTGTAACAACAAGAAATATTGTCTGGATTTGAATTAACCTCAGGTTGCGGCGGTGGAGGAGGTGTTGAAAACAACTTAGGAGGAATTGGAACTGCTGCTTTTTCTTTCTCCCCAGCAACATCATCACCATCCTGTTAAATCAAGAACTCCAATAGTATTTTAATCAAGAAGGAAGATAACCCTCGTATTAATTAATGTATATTATTTACTTAAAAAAGTGTACATCATAAAATAGTTTCACATTATATATATACCTCAGTCATGCTTCGAATTTTGAACTTCAAATCCCTCTTAAAAAGTGACGCACTCTTCAAAGGTACAAACTGGTTCAAACCAACGGTTCTTGAATTAAAACCAGCTCCACAGATCATTTGCATCCCTGTTGCTGCAGCTGCCATATTGTGTATTTTGTGTGAAAGAAAACTCAGAATTTTTCTATCAAAATAAGTTGTATTGGAACAAAAGTCGTATTTAGTTTGAATGTGGGAGTGTGTTGGGAATGTGGGTTTATTTATAGATGTAATATCGGAGCTTTTTGGCCAGAGAAATTGTGGGTATTTCTTGTTCCACGTAAATCCGCTATTATTCGCACAACATCGTATGAATATGGACTCATAGGCACCGCACAGGTTTCTTTTCAGGATGTGTACGGCTATAAAATTCTAGTTGGGTCGGTGTATGAAATTATGTAGTAATTAATAACTATTTCACACAAAATTCATGCTTTATGTAGTTATTCACCTTTCTCTGTAATAACATAATGAAATAATGGTGTCAAGATTAAAATGAGGATGTTGAGATCCAAAGGTCGATATGAGCAGGGCCGTACCTCTTATGAGGCGAGAGAGACTATTGTCTGAGGCCCGGCCCTCACAGAGGTCCAAAAAAAACAAATCATTGGTCTCATGTTATTCAAGCATGCACCTAAATAGTATGTGCATTAGACATTTTAAAAAAAAATTAGACATTCACCCATTGGAAACATGATTAAATATGATGATTGTGTTCATTGGGATTTAATCAAATTATGTACACAGCTCTTTAATAAAATCTTGTATGCCTAAAATGGTAATTTTTGTCCAATATATTTATTATTTTATCTTGTGTCAACTCATGTGTTAAACTTTTATACTTTACTTATCGATTATTTGGCCTCTTTTTTGAATTTATGTAGTCGGACCCATTGCAAAAAATAAAACACAAAAAATTACGATACTTGTCGATTTTACATATCTTTATTTTTGTTTTCTTGAATAAAATATTATATTTGTTATTTTAAAAAAATCATATATTTTTACAATATTGGTTCATTATATTTATCATTTTGTTATTTTGATAGTTTATGTCGATAAATTTCAATTTTAGTAACATACCGTACAATTTTTTTCCAATTTCAATATTTTTCAATATAATTGTTTATATGACACTGCATTAAGTTATAGCTATGTTGATGTTGTGGCGCACGAAAAAAAAATCGCAAAGAGATAAATATATAACTCGTAAAATATATTTTCCTTATATCTATTGTTTGGTTATTTTTAATTTGCAAACTAAGCTATACGGTTATTTATCACAACAAGATTTTTTTTAACATTTCGCCTCAAGCCCAGTGAAACACAGGTACGGCTCTGGATATGAGGATTTTGGAATAGGTTATTTCGGTTTTATTTTTTACTCTATTTTTCGCCAAAGTGTCAATATTTTTTCGGATATATCGATTAAATGGGAAAATAATATTTTGATCTACTGAGTTTTCATATTTTATGTTTTGGTTCATTAAGTATTTAAAATTTAGTTATATTGTGCAGTAACTTTGATTAGTTTTTTTCTATTAACCTTATTTTATCGAAATGTTGTTATGGCACTAAAATCATTGATGTAACACTAAAATTTCTTACGCGTCTAACTCTGCGTCAGTGATTAAATTAAAATAGTTGTAATTTAAATTTGTTGCATCAAAATTAGATTTTGATGAGTTAATGAACTAAAATCCAAAATTGTACGAATTACTGTACAAAAAATTATCTTTCCATTAACATATCCATTGTGATAAATCTCATTACACTAATGAAAGACAATTACAACTTTAACTTTAGTGATTAAATAGTACTGTATTAAATTTCAATAGCGTGTATCCGATTGTCCTTTTGTGATATCTAACTCTTTCAAAATCCATCAGCTGTGATTTTTAATTAAACAAAACAATTAAATTATTGTCTCAATAATTCTTCCAATAATTGCTAAAAAATATGTAAAAAAAAATTATCCCCCTCTATTTTAGTTACCCAACATTCCCCATTTAATTATTTCTTTCTTGCCTAAATTTATAGTTAGGAAATAATTTTAATTTTATGTATCAGACTTTTTGTAATTTTGATTCTCTATATTGAAATTCATTTGTGATCATATATACTTTAGTTTTTGATAATTTTAATGTATTCTCTTTGTAAGTGTTGACATGACGTTATACATATGCTTACTACATTCCACGCCAAGGCGGCACCACTAGGGACGGACCATAATGGCAGTAGATATGTACAAGATTTGAGCCAGGTCGATAAATATTTTTATTTGTGTTCAAATTTATCAAAATCGATTCGAAATAATTTTTTTCGATAGTTCACGAGCCGCTCGCGAGTCTTAATATTTTATTAATATAATTATATATATATTATATATATATATATATATATATATATATATATATATATATATATATATACATTTCATGTCTTTCGGACATTTCGAGTCTTTCGAACTTTCATTCTCGAAACTTACTGTCCAAACAATAGTTTGAATAGTTCGCTTATAGGTTCGAAGATTTCGAGATGAACTCAAACTCGTGAAAAAAAATTAAAATCATTCGAGCTTCGAATTGAATTCGAACTCGAATATATTCAATTTGAGTCAAATTCGAATAAATTCCATCATATCTAGCCCATCCACTATGGGTTTATATATTTATACTAGCCCATCCAATAATGAGTTATATATATGTGATGTGAGTAGATTCATGTTGACCCATCCAATAATATGTTATATATTAACCATATGAGCTTTAGCAATGTGTTCATTATTTTAGTAGTTTCTAATTTATATGGGCTAGGGATGTAAATGAGCCGAGCTGTTCGCGATTTTTTCGGATCTCGGCTCGTTAAAAAGCTCGTTCGGGCTCGTTCGTTAAGCTTATCGAGCCGAGCCCGAGCCTTATTTTGGGCTCGACAATTTTGTTGAGCCGAGCTTGAGATTAATGATGTTCGGCTCGTTAGCTCGTGAACATGTTCGATAATAGGTTCGTGAGCTCAAAATTGAGCTCGGCTCGTTTAGCTGGCTCGTGAGCTCGAGCTCGGCTCGTTTAGCTGGCTCGTGAGCTCGAGCTCGGCTCGTTTAAGTGGTTCACGAGCTCGGGTTCGAGCTCGGCTCGTTTAGGTAGATCGTGAGCAGGAATTTGAGATAATTAATGAGTTATAATATTAAAATAATTATGTATGATAAATAATAATAAATTAAAAATTAAAAATCTATACATATTATAAAAGTGTGAATTAAGGTCAAAGTTATTTGTTTTTATTTGCTTGTAGATGAAGTGAACATATATTTTTCACAAAATATTAAATTGAATATGATTTGTTTTATTTTGTAAATCTATAATCTTTTGAATGAGTTATATATGCAAGAAGTTTCTCAGAAAAAAATTAATATATACAAATTTAATACTTCCAATAATATAGTATGAAATATAAAAAAAATTATGTTATCTTAATTTTGAATTTTTGTATTTAAATAACATATTGCATAAATATGTTATATCATTAAAGAGTTGAACACTTTTTGATAAATATAATAAAATATTAATTAAATCATATTTTGTCAGTTGTCTAGAAGATAGAATAATTAAAATTCATTGATTTTATTTGCTTGTAGATTAAGTTAAAATATTTACAAAAAAAAAATATAATTTGTAGAATACTGAAATAACAAAATTTTTTGATTTTATTTGCTTGATGAAACAAATTTTTTTTCTACAAAACACTTAATTGTGTGGAGATTTGTAGAGGCATCAAATAGAGAAGAATATACATTTCTTCTCATAAGATTTGCGAATGAAGATGGCGAGAATATTGTTTTTCAAAGAGAAGAAAAAATTTATGACAAAAAAAAAATCGTGAAAGCAATATAAATTGAAAATATAAAAGAAGAAAAAATTTGACGCAATAATTTGATTTAAGGTTTAGAATATATTATGTATATTATATTTTTATTTTTCATAAATCAATAACACGTGATAAAATAAGTGGTCAACGTTATGTATTATACTTTTTTTTTCTTTCAAATTTAATTTTAATACCTGATATCAATTTTATATTATATTTTCTCCAATATCTAATTTATACAAAATTATAATATTTATTACTAATATGTTTTTCAACAATTATTAATTTATTTAGATTGTGATAAATTGATTTCAAATTTATGGATTAAAATTATAATTTTATTGTTAACAATGAAACAATATATCAAATTTTGAATCTACACATTACTTATTTACATATTATTATTTATATAAAGTAGAATAAATTTCAAATAACATTATTATTTGGTGGACTTGAACAATATCATAACTAACATGAAATACTACTATATAAACATGAAATGAGTGGACTTGAAGTTTATGATGTTACATCTCTAAATAACAAAAATACATTTGAATGTATTGAAATCCATGGATTTGAAATCCTTCCAATCAAGAATAACCTTAGATTTATAACACATAAAATTTTTTAAACAAATATCTTTTGCAATCATTTTATAATACATATAGTATAAATTATATTACATTGAATTTCCTATGGATAATGCTAAAAGTACAACTAATATATAGTACAGCGATATTTACAACAATTATATCGTGAGATTGTTATTATCTAATGAGATTTTATATTTAATTTATCATGAGATTTTGATAAATGAATTTTTTATTGATTTTTTTGAATTGTAAGAATTATTGTACAAATTTGGTTGCACATAGCATTACTCATTTCTATCGACTAATATAGCATGAAATCATTAATATATAATTTTTTGAAAATTAATCTCTTCTGATCTCATTTCTTTAAAAACAATTATTGATAATAGAAATGTATTTTCATGTGCGTCGCACGTATCTTTACCTAGTTATATTAAAAATGTGAATGTTATGGCAATAATCACTAGTAGAAAAATCGGATTTTATTTCGGCAGGCTTTACTTCGGCAATAATAAATTACGAAGTAATACATTACCAATAACTTCAGTAATAACACAAGCGAAGTAAAATAATATATTTTACATCGGATGTTTAAAAACACGGGCTTCACTATATTTTTTTATTATATTTTACTTCGGTATATCAATGTTGACGAAGTAAAAAAATAAGAAAAATAATTTCATGCTGAAGTAATAAGATGAACCGCGCAGATTAACAAAGCAAACTAAACTATGCTGAACATTTAGCGACGGTTTGTCATTAAAAACGGTCGCTGATTTAATCAGCGACGGTTTGTCGCTTAAATACCGTCGCCGATTTAATCAGCGACGGTGTGTCGCTTAAAAACCGTCGCTGATTTATTCAGCGACGGTCTTTCAAAAAGCCGTCGCTAAATGTTCGAGCCGAGCTCGAACCAAGCCCGAGCTTCATAACTTCCGAACGAGCCGAGCCCGAGCTTGAAACCAAAAGCTCGAGCCGAGCCCGAGCCGAGCCCGAGCCAAGAAAATAGTTGAACGAGCCGAGCCCGAGCCTGATACTGTTCGGCTCGGCTCAGCTCATTTTCATCCCTAATATGGGCTATATAATTTTTTTATATATATTTTTTATATTTTAATTTATACAACTCTTTAATTTGTACAAATACTTTCAACTTAGGACTTATCGCTTGCCTAATAAAAATTCCTAGTACACTCTCGATTATAGGCTGTACCTCACAATTCGCAT
Source organism: Primulina eburnea (assembly GCF_022965805.1). Taxonomy (NCBI): domain Eukaryota; kingdom Viridiplantae; phylum Streptophyta; class Magnoliopsida; order Lamiales; family Gesneriaceae; genus Primulina; species Primulina eburnea. The sequence continues at coordinate 52,170,484 of NC_133103.1, read as the reverse complement.
AATCTTTAACGTCTTTTATATCAAGATTACAAATACAATCATTAATGTCTTTGTATAAAGACTCATTCATCTAAACTTTGAAATTCAACTTTCATGTATATGTGCGAATGATTGTGTGTGAGAATTTTTACATTAGATGTATATATCGAATGTATCACACTTGGGTTTGCTCTCATCCCAACTAGTTTCTTCTTTTAGGATGCTCATGATTTGAATCCACTTTCAACACCTGTATTTGATATTCAAGTTATTGTATTAATAGGATTCAAGAATGATATATACGTTATACAGAAAAACGTGATTGTTTGGAAAGATTCTGGATAGTTTCTGATATTAAACAGTCATTTCCGCCTTACTAGAAGCTTTCCCCAGCCTGACTGATTCTAATGTACGCTGTCAGTTTGGCTCATCAGCTAGACAGCTCATTCAGTTCGGCTCGTCGGCTAGAATCAACCAAACCGATTAGGTCTGATTTCATCTTGTGCAAAACTAGTAGATTCATCTTTGTCACGCCTCGGGACGGGGGTTGGTTGACACCGGCGTTGCTCTCAAATATTCATTCGAAAACAACAAGCCTCAGAAGTACAGAATTTCAGAAACCCGTCTTTTATTCATAATAATCATTGTCTGTTACAACTCAATGACAAATGTTTTACAGCGGAAATGTAAAACCATAAAATTACATTGTCTGAACATATGCAGCGGAAAATAAAACATAAATCAGAACTAAGAACAACGATCTTCATCACCAGCCCCAAAACTGACGTTGCTCCTCTTCTTCTATCAACTCTTCCTCGTTCTTATCTGAGATGGGTTTGGTGGGTGAGTGATATGATTGTCACTCAGTAAGCAGGGGCGGGAATAACTCCCAGTTTTCGAAATCGTTTTCAACAGAAACACAAATACAATAATATACAGAGAACTCTTGTTTTCAGAACAGTAATCAGAATTCAAGAATTACAGAACAAAATTCAGAATTAGTAAGCACTGAGCACGTTAGTGAATTTCATGGCTAAACTGATATCAGTCCCCTATATGTTCTCTCCTCTAAGGGGTGAGGCCAGAATCAGAATCAGAATCAGAATTCAGAAATGTTCAGAATATATATTCCTACCATTAGTTCACTAGGGAGTTTCAGTGCTTCAAAATCATATATCAGAAATCATACAGAAACTGAACTTTAAAACAGAATTATCAAACGGATTTCAAGATATTTACATATAAGCCCACTTACCGTAATTTGCTTAAAGTTTCGATTGAAGTCTACTGGAATTTGGCTGTTCTCGCTACTGGATTTTGCTGCTTGACAAAGGCACTCTTTCTTAACTCGAAATTTAAGTGATAATCTCAAAGCTTGTGTAACTCATTTCAGAGACTTGAGGGTGTTATTTATAGGCCACAATCTGACTGTTACGTTTCCAATTAATGGCCATAATCTGACATTAACAGCCTTTATTCTATGTTAATGCTTCAGTTACAAGTCTGAGCTGAATCAGTAACTGACTGCTGCTTCTTTCTCGCTCTTCTGCTGCTGCTGATTTTTCGTTCTTCTTCTACTGCTGCTGCTGGAAAATACATGTCTGCTGGAAAAGTACCAGCTTCTGAATATTATCTTCTGCTGGAAATTTTGCATTGCTTACTGAAATGCTTTTGCTGGAAATTCGGGTTCTCACATCCCTCCCTCCTTATGAAAAGTTTCGACCTCGAAACTTGGCTATACTTGATCTTCAAAGAGATAAGGGTATTGTTCTCGCATCTTTTCTTCCAACTCCCAAGTAGCTTCTCTTTCGGTGTGATTGGACCATTGTACCTTGACATATGGAATAGTTCGTCGCCTCAGTACTTGGTCTTTGCTATCCACAATTCGAATCGGAATTTCTTCATACTTCAGCTCTTCATTTAGATTGCTCTCAACCAGAAGTGGTCCAGCTTCCAGTATATGACTTGGATCAGGAATATATCTCCTCAGCTGCGATACATGGAATACATTGTGAATTCTTGACATGTCGGGTGGAAGTGCTAATCTATAAGCAAGTGTTCCCACTTTCTCAAGAATTTCAAATGGTCCGACGTATCTGGGATTTAGTTTCCCAGCCTTGTTGAATCGGATTACACCCTTAATGGGTGACACTTTCACATATGCCTTCTCTCCAGCTTCAAATTCCACGGGCCTTCTTTTCATGTCCGCCCAGCTTTTCTGTCGATCTTGTGCAGATTTTAGTCTCTCCTTGATCACAGCAACTTTATCCACTGTTTCTTGGATCAGTTCGGGTCCGACGATGGATTTTTCCCCTACTTCATCCCAATACAGTGGTGATCGACATTTTCGTCCATACAAAGCTTCGTATGGTGCCATTCCAATGCTGCTGTGATAACTATTGTTGTATGCGAACTCAATTAAGGGCAGATGTTCGCTCCAATTACCACTGAAGTCCAAGGCACATGCTCTCAGCATATCTTCTAGAGTTTGAATTGTCCGCTCTGTTTGGCCATCGGTCTGAGGATGATAGGCCGTGCTAAGAGTAATTTTGGTCCCCATAGCTTGTTGAAAGCTCTTCCAAAAGCGGGATGTAAACCTCGGATCTCTGTCCGACAGTATGCTAGCTGGAACTCCATGCAATCGTACGATCTCATTCAGGTACAATGTGGCTAGCTTGTCCAAACTATAATTCATGCGGACAGGTAAGAAATGTGCAGATTTTGCGAGTCTATCCACGATTACCCATATTCCGTCATGACTTTGTCTCGACTTTGGTAAACCAACTACAAAATCCATGGAAATATGTTCCCATTTCCATTCCGGGATTTCTAATGGTTGAAGAAGTCCACCAGGTCTTTGGTGCTCTGCCTTGACTTGCTGGCACACGTGACACTTGGAAACAAATAGTGCCACGTCTTTCTTCATTCCACTCCACCAAAAATTTTTCTTCAAATCTCTGTACATCTTGGTACTGCCCGGATGGACTGAAAATTTCGACTTATGTGCCTCAGACATTACTTCTTGTCGAAGATTATCGATGTCTGGTACGCACAATCGTCCTTTCATCCACAAGGTTCCTTTGTTATCCGTCTCGAAATCTGGTGATTTCCCTTCTTTAACTTGCTCTTTTAGTTTCACCAAAGCGGGGTCTCTATCTTGACTCATCTTGATTGTCTCTCGAAGACATGGTTGTGCTGAAAGTGATGCCAGGATCACCTTACTCATATTCTTTCGACTTAAAGCATCTGCTACTTTGTTGGCTTTGCCTGGATGGTAGCTTATTGTCAAGTCGTAATCCTTCATGAGTTCGATCCATCGTCTTTGTCTCATATTTAGTTCCTTTTGAGTGAACAAATATTTGAGACTTTGGTGATCGGTGAAAATCTCACACTTGGCTCCATAAAGATAGTGTCTCCAAATCTTTAGTGCGAACACCACTGCAGCTAATTCAAGGTCATGTGTTGGGTAATTCTGTTCATACGGCTTCAACTGTCTTGACGCGTATGCAATCACCCTTCCCTCTTGCATGAGTACACATCCTAAACCTTCTTTGGATGCATCACTATAGACGGTGTAGTCCTTACCTTCCATAGGTAATACTAGCACTGGCGTGGATGTAAGCTTCTTCTTCAAAGTCTCGAAGCTTTGCTCACATTTTTCACTCCATTGAAACTTAGAGTTCTTCTGTGTGAGCTTGGTGAGAGGTATGGCTATTGAGGAAAATCCTTCAACAAATTTTCGGTAATAGCCTGCTAGTCCCAAGAAGCTTCGTACCTCTGTCACATTCTTTGGTCTAGGCCAATCCGAAATTGCCTCCACTTTCTTAGGGTCCACAGATACTCCTGCTGCTGATATTATGTGTCCCAAGAATGCGACACTCTCTAGCCAGAATTCGCATTTCTTGAACTTGGCGTATAGTTCCTTTTCTCTCAACTTCTGTAGGGTGAAATGAAGATGTTCTTTGTGGTCTTCTTCACTTGACGAATATACTAGAATATCGTCGATGAATACCACAACAAACTTGTCTAGAAATGGTTTAAACACTCTGTTCATGAGATCCATGAATACTGCCGGAGCGTTTGTTAATCCAAACGGCATCACTGTGAACTCATAGTGTCCATACCTTGTTCTGAAGGCTGTCTTCGGAATGTCGTCTGTCTTGACCTTGAGTTGGTGATAGCCTGACCTTAAGTCGAGCTTGGAAAAGACTGAAGCTCCTTTGAGTTGGTCAAACAAGTCATCTATCCTTGGAAGCGGATACTTGTTTTGTATTGTGATCTTGTTCAGTTCTCTGTAATCGATACACATCCTCATACTTCCGTCCTTCTTCTTTACAAATAGGACAGGAGCTCCCCACGGAGATGCGCTTGGTCGGATCTGCTTCTTGTCCAACAACTCTTGAAGTTGCTCTTTGAGTTCTTTCAATTCTGCTGGAGCCATTCGATACGGTGCTTTTGAGATTGGTGCAGCATTGGGCACTAAATTAATCTCAAATTCCACTTCGCGGTCGGGAAGTTTGCCGGGGAGTTCTTCCGGAAAGACATCAGGGAATTCTTGTACTACTGGAATCTCTTCTAGTGTAAGTGTGGTCTTTCTCTTTACCTCGCTTAACATAGCTAGGTAAACTTCTTCTCCACTTTTCATGGCTTTCAAAGTTTGAGAAGCAGAAAGAAGAGTCTTTCGTTCTTTGGTCTTGCCATGAAATAAAAGTTTCTCTTGGTGTGGAGCTTGGATAGTTACCGTCTTTCCGTGACAGTCTACTAAAGCATGATTCTTGGCTAACCAATCCATTCAAAGGATTGCGTCGAATTCCACCATGTTTAGTTGAATTAAGTCTGCCTTGAAACTCTGATTATCTATGAGAACACCAATATCCCGATATAGAGTGCGAGTTTCTAAAATTCGATTAGCGGGAGTTGCTACTCTATATGGTTCTTCTAAGTTATCAGGCTTAGCTCCTAACTTCTTGGCAAATCTCTTAGATATGAATGAATGCGTAGCACCACAATCAAATAACACATAAGCAGGTATATTATTGATTAGAATGGTACCAGCTACGACATCATTTGAGTTGTCAGCCTCTTCTTGAGTGATGGCATAGACTCGCGCATTGGGCTTGTTCTCCTTAGGCTTATTTGGAGTTGCTCCGCCTACTGGACCATTCCTCGGATCTGGAAAAGGGCATTGAGCAATGCGATGACCCATCTTTCCACAACGGAAACAAGCTCCCGAATTCTTACGGCATTCACCAGTGTGAGTGAATCCACATTTTTGGCACTTGACTCCCTCTTTGCTTGATGGAGAAGAAGTGGTTCCTTTGGCTGGATCACTGGTGAATTGGTTGCTTGGAAACCTAGGCCTCTTGAAGTGTTGGCCCGATTGGTACTGGCTTGACTGAGGGCGTTTGAGTTTGTTCTCGCCTTCACGCCTCTTAATATCGTTTTCAGCCCTGATGGCGGCTCCCATCAATTCATCGAAACTGTTGGGCTCAATAACGGCAAGAGCAGATTGAATACGGCTGTTCAATCCCTTCTTGAAGCGATGCATCTTCAAGGCTTCGTCTCCCATAATGGTTGGGGAGTAAGTTCCCAATGAGTGGAACTTGGATGAATACTCCACAACTGTCATGTTTGGTTCTTGCATCAAGCTTTCAAACTCTGACAGCTTCTGCACTCGAACTGCTGTCGGGAAGTACTGCTTCAGAAATGCCTCTCGGAACCTTTGCCATGTGATAGGTCCCGTTCCTCGCATAGCTGGTGAGACTCCTTCCCACCATTTGGCTGCTCTGTCCACAAGAAAAGGTGTAATCACATCTACCTTGATCGCTTGTGGAACCTCCAGTAGTCGAAGGTGATTCTCGACCTCCTTCATCCAATTTTGTCCGACCTCAGGATCGGAGCTTCCATCGAAGTTTGGGACTCTTGCTCTTCGGAGAGCCTCATAGTGCTGCTTGGTCCCGTTCTGAGCTGGAGGTGGTGGTGGTGGCTGGTTAGCATTAGGATTCACTAACCCTTGTAGCGTGGTTGCCACAATTGTGGCTATAGCCATCAAGTCCACTTGACTGAGGCCAACTGCTGGTGGCTGCTGTTGCTGTTGTTGTGCGTCTGCATCATTTCGGTTGTTGTTACGGTTGTTGTAACGAGGATTGCGGTTGTTTCTCACTGGTCTTCTGTCCATATCCTACAATTATGAAAATTCTAAGGTTTTGGCAGAATATGAACTTAAACGAAAGAAACATATTGTTTAAGTAATTGCTCGAGAATTAAATATGAAATCAATTGATAGAAAGAAATTTTATTGATTTCCCAAGAAAGTGCAATTACAACTGAACTTCGAAAATGAAAACAGAAATGCAAATAGAACAAGTGCTACTACAAAGAAAATGACTACTGATGCCCTAATCTATCACTTCTCCTAATCCCAAATCCATAGGATCCTCTTCAACTTCTTCTTCTTCTTCTGGATCCTCCTCAGGTTCTTCTTGGTTGGCTATTACTGCTTGTAGATGTTCAATATGACCATGCAGAACTGCATTCTGGTCGCCAAGAACTTCAACAGTACTCTGCAACTCATGAATTTGAGCATCAGTCTGCTCAGTATACTGATTGTGCTGGTGCACGAGTTGATGATTTTGATCCTTAAGAATTTGGATCTTCTCAATCAAGGTGTCACGTAACTCTATGAATTCGGCAACAGTCTCTTGAGAGGTCTCCAACTCTTCTTGAGCCTTTCTACTCCTCTCTTCTGCTTCATGCAGATAGTGAGCATAACGTTGAACATCACTTCTCAAGTGTTCTACTCGACGCTCTAATTCGTCTTTGTCCAACTCTAGGCAGTAGTTATTCTCCTTGAGTTTTTCTAGCTTTCTCTCTAGACTCTTAATGTAGTTATTCTGGTCTGCCATCTCCTACATCCAAAACATGAGGTAAAGGTTCAGAAATGATCTCCAAAAATACAGGTTAAGTTATAGACGAGTACTGGAATGAATAAAATCAGTAAGCCTATAACATTCAATGGCAAAAAGTAGCTCAAAATTGTTCGGTCTCAAAATTGCGTGAAAAATTTACTAAAAATCCTTCACATCAAGAACATGAATGGTACCAAGTTTGGTGCAAAAATATTAAGCCAATTGGAAATGAAAATTCCTCAAAGTTTCGAAAAGTTGGAAAATTTTACGGAAATGATGATATCACTATCTTAAACAAGGATTTTGGGCTTTGTCGGTGGTGCTAGAACGATGAATAGTTCTAGATAGGTTCTCCTCGTCGAGAGCTTTCCAACGCCTACTCTTAATAGTAAAAATTCCTCCTGGATCAAAAGTTATGGCCGTTTGAAGTTTGTGCGAAAAACACCTCAACTTCCATGCCATTAGCAAGGCCTACTGCATTTCTGATGCTACTGCAATCAGTCTGCTGTTTTTCCAGCATTGTCTGCTGCTTTCCGGAACTATTAGGACCAGTCTGCTGCATTCCGAGTCTACTGACCCAGTCTTCTGCATTCAGTTCTACTGGTTTCCTTCTGCTGGTTCTGGTTTCATCCTACTGCTTTTCGTCTACTGGTGTTGGGTCTACTGATTTTCTGTTATGTGCTGGATTTGATATACGGGAAATTTTTTTTTTTTTTTCCTACTCATTTCAGACATGCTGGTTATTTCAGACATGCTGCTGAAATACTTAGAGCTCTACTGTATTCTGATTTGTTTTCCTACTGATTTTCCTAACTATACGTAGTTAGTCTATCACTTCAGTAGTCTATTACAGTAGTTAATTTTCAGTAGTTTATTACAGTAACTTCCAGAACTTATTCTCAGAAGTCTATAAGAACTCATTATTTCTAGTTCCTCCTCCCCAGATTATGAAACCTGGTTTGCTCTGATACCACTTCAATATCATGCCCCGGGACGGGGGTTGGTTGACACCGGTGTTGCTTTCAAATATTCATTCGAAAACTACAAGCCTCAGAAGTACAGAATTTCAGAAACCCGTCTTTTATTCATAATAATCATTGTCTGTTACAACTCAATGACAAATGTTTTACAGCGGAAATGTAAAACCATAAAATTACATTGTCTGAACATATGCAGCGGAAAATAAAACATAAATCAGAACTAAGAACAACGATCTTCATCACCAGCCCCAAAACTGACGTTGCTCCTCTTCTTCTATCAACTCTTCCTCGTTCTTATCTGAGATGGGTTTGGTGGGTGAGTGATATGATTGTCACTCAGTAAGCAGGGGCGGGAATAACTCCCAGTTTTCGAAATCGTTTTCAACAGAAACACAAATACAATAATATACAGAGAACTCTTGTTTTCAGAACAGTAATCAGAATTCAAGAATTACAGAACAAAATTCAGAATTAGTAAGCACTGAGCACGTTAGTGAATTTCATGGCTAAACTGATATCAGTCCCCTATATGTTCTCTCCTCTAAGGGGTGAGGCCAGAATCAGAATCAGAATCAGAATCAGAATTCAGAAATGTTCAGAATATATATTCCTACCATTAGTTCACTAGGGAGTTTCAGTGCTTCAAAATCATATATCAGAAATCATACAGAAACTGAACTTTAAAACAGAATTATCAAACGGATTTCAAGATATTTACATATAAGCCCACTTACCGTAATTTGCTTAAAGTTTCGGTTGAAGTCTACTGGAATTTGGATGTTCTCGCTACTGGATTTTGCTGCTTGACAAAGGCACTCTTTCTTAACTCGAAATTTAAGTGATAATCTCAAAGCTTGTGTAACTCATTTCAGAGACTTGAGGGTGTTATTTATAGGCCACAATCTGACTGTTACGTTTCCAATTAATGGCCATAATCTGACATTAACAGCCTTTATTCCATGTTAATGCTTCAGTTACAAGTCTGAGCTGAATCAGTAACTGACTGCTGCTTCTTTCTCGCTCTTCTGCTGCTGCTGATTTTTCGTTCTTCTTCTACTGCTGCTGCTGGAAAATACATGTCTGCTGGAAAAGTACCAGCTTCTGAATATTATCTTCTGCTGGAAATTTTGCATTGCTTACTGAAATGCTTTTGCTGGAAATTCGGGTTCTCACAATCTTCATTTATCAACATCTTAAACTCTTATTCAAACTTCGACTTGTGAATATGATTTGTAGATCATTGTATTAGCTTCGTAATCCATACTGAATCGTTTCATTTGGTAACTGGGCTGATTTGGCTGATCAAAAAATCGCAACTGCTGATGCCCAACAGACTGTTGTTTTCGTTGTAATCAGTTTGATCTTGCAACCATCAGTTTTTCTAAATAACATCCTATTTAGCCCAACTGACGCGAAATACGACTTATTCTAAATTTTTTATGTTCAATTTTTTTGGCGGCTGGTCATTTGCGTCACCGATTTTTGAGATTTCGTCGAAATACTCTAGCTTACCATATTTTTAGTTTGGCTAAATTCGAATTTCAGTTAACATATTGAGTTAGTTACTTTATACTTGAGTAAATATGCTAAAAACACAATAAAAATTTTATTATCATCAAAATCAATATTGCTAGAGTTCCTAAACACAACAAGAACTATTTGATTATTGCAAAAAATCCAAAAAAATTATCCAATAAATATGTTTTTTTTTTTCAACTATTCTTCAAAAAAAAACTTTAATCACTTAAATATAATCCAATTTTTAAATTAGATTTAGAGAACACTGACATAATAAAATTTTGTTTTTTCTCTCAATTATAAGAAAGAGTGGTACACCAATTTTTTTAAAAAAAATCACACACACACACAAATTATTTGACTTACGTATTAAAATAATATAGGGGATCTCTTGTTCCATTTACTTTTTTTACCGATAAACTTAAGCACTCCCTATGTAAAATTCTGGTTTTGCTCATACATGCCACGTTAGCGTCATATTAAAAAATTAACTGAATATAAATAAGATTTAGCAATACGAAAATCAAAATTTACAAAGAGAAAAATGTATAAATCAAAATTATAATTTTTTTTTGTAATTGCAATATTCTACTAAATATTTTTTAGTAGAACGATTGTTTCTCATAATATGTCAGCTTTTGAGTAGATTCGGCAATTTTGTTATCTTTTAAACAATAAAAATATATCATATGTTTAATTATGTTCCTGACTGAGAATGAAATTGAATTTAGTGGAAAAGGCCCCAATCCGTTTGTGATATATTGTCCCATAATAATTAATATCTCAAAACTAAATATTTTTTTAAAAAAATATATGAATGATGTATCTACACGTGTAACGTATCAACCAAACGCGACTTTAAACATACGAGTCAGAGTCGGCAATTGATTCCATTTATTAGGAAAAAAACAAAAAAATTGCACATTCCGAGTAAGATTTTTGAAAGGCGTGCCTAAAAGTAACACGATTTGCTTCTCGTGATACCTAATGTACAAAAGACAGGCACGTAGAGAAATGTGTACGGTAGGCATGAATCTGAGTAAATACATACGCTAGCTGTGCGGTGCCTCGTGAATCCATGTTACATACAATGTTGTACCAATTGTACCCATTTTACGTGTCCTAAATAGTGGCCACAATTTGGTCTGCCCCATGCAACTATAAATAAATGAGACCCCTTGCTCTACTTCCCTACATTCAAACTAAGTACGAATCTTGATTACGAAATTATAACCTTTACTTTCTTGAAACAAACAAACCAATTCGAAGTGTCTTATATCACACAAACACTCAATATGGCAGCTGCTGCAACTGGAATGCAAGTGATCTGTGGAGCTGGTTTGAGTTCAAGATCAGTTGTTGGTCTGAGCCAGTTTGTTCCTTTGAGAAGCGTGCCACACTTCAAGAGAGATTTGAAGTTCAGAGTTCGAAGCAATGTAGAGGTGAGTAAAATGTTAAACTCTAAATTTTAAGTCAGTGTAATATATATGAAGGTCATATATTTTGATACTTGTAAGATTTGATTGAATATGAAATATTTGAGTTTAATTATCGATTCAACAGGATGGTGGTGATGTTGTTGAGGAGAAAGAAAAAGCAGCAATTCCAGTTCCACCACAGGTGTTCTCCACTCCTCCTCCACGACCGCAACCTGAGGTAATTTCAGATCAAAATAATGTTTCAGTACTGTTATTACAAGTGTTTTTATGATAAATTTGTTATATATATATATATATATATATTGCTGATCACTTGCGAGCTAAAACTATTCTTGCAGGAGAGCACTAAGGCTACAGACATCATGGCCTTCGACGGGCCTGCCGCAGAGAGGATCAACGGCCGTCTAGCCATGCTCGGATTTGTGACAGCCATTGCGGTGGAACTAACCCGAGGACAGGACATTTTCACACAAATACAAAGTGGGGGTTTCAAGTGGTTCATCGGTACGACTATTCTTTTCTCCGTGGCATCTCTTGTCCCGCTTTTTAAAGGGGTGAGCGCGAATGCGACATCGAAACCGGGAGGATTGATGTCATCCGACGCAGAGCTATGGAATGGGAGGCTTGCCATGGTCGGGCTGGTGGCATTGGCATATACCGAGTATTTGAAGGGCGGACCTCTTGTGTAAATAGATATGTTTGGCTCGAAGATTTATGTAATTATGTTGAAATAGTTTGTGATGAATATATATATTTAAGAGTTTGTTTTTATATTATTATTAGTTTTACATTATTATTTATTATTAAGTAAAAATTAAAATTTTAATTTTTAAACATTTTATGAGATATAAACCAGTAAATCATCTAATATTGTTTTGGATAGATTATGTATCATCATAGATTATGTAGCAGGAACAAATCCATATTATACACATTAAATTAAATGTAAATTAAAACAAAAAAGAAAAATAAGCTAAAACGACACCTAATTTTTCAAAATAAAAAGGAAAATATTATCGTTGTTTAGATAAATTTTAATATATATAATATGGACTTTATTATAATCGCATGTGTAATCTAGAGTGAATATAAGCCATAGTTTGTGAATTAAGTTGTTTCAAACGAAAAAATTAAAGACTGAAATGAATATAAAATATTAAATTATCAGAAAATTCAAAACAAATTTCAATTTACAGAACTAAAATTACCATTTTCTCTTATTATTATATAGTATCTCAACGATAAATTGAGCATTTGATTGAACAAAATGGCAGTTTTGTAATAAAGTGTTGATGCAATATTAAGAAAATTTACTAGAACAAAATATCAATTGCATCTCCTAAGTCTTTTTCATAAGTCAACATGAAATCTAACTTGTGCTCTGATAATACGAAGTTGAGATGAATTCGACGAAAAATAATAGAGTTTTTTTAAAGGACACACTAAGACAATATTATTGAACTATAAAAAGGCTATATTTGTTGTCAAAGGACACACTCAAAAGTGCGGGAGCCGATTATATGGAGACGTTTTCTCATGTATCTAAGAAATATTATTTTTTATAAACATGGCATTAATGGCCCATTTTGATGTTAATACACGTCAAATAGATGTAGAGTGGGTCTCATATGAGACCGTCTCACGGGTCATAATCCGTGAGACAGGTCAACCCTACCCATTTTCACAATAAAAAATAGTACTTTTAGCATAAAAAGTAATATTTTTTCATTGATGATTCAAATAAGAGATCCGTCTCACAAATATGACCCGTGAGATCGTCTCACACAAGTTTTTGCCGTAGATGTAAAAATAGCGTCCTCGATGAGGTTTGTAGACAAAGAGTTATATATGAAATAACCAACATGATCCTTTAATTATATCGGGTCATTAGTATATATGCATTCAATCTTAATAAATGGATCGATACATGCATAAACATTCCAGTATCACATTACTAATATTAACTATTCATTTGGTTCTGTTACGAATATCATGAACCTATATATTCCTTGCAACTAACGATAAGGATGTTGAAAATAAAAATGTTGACGGTTGAAAATAAGAAGTTGTATGTTGAAAATAAGAGTTGTAAATATTGAAAATTAGTATGTGATGATGTATATAATTATTTATTTATTTTTGGATTATTTTCAAAGAAATTTTATATATATTTGTATTTTAATACATTTCGTGAGTTTAAATTTTTACTTTTTACCATAAATTAACACGTTATCAGCACGATACTCGAAGGTTCGGTTTTTCATATTTTTTCATGCTCCAAAACACAAGAAAAAGGTAATAATATTCAAAAGTGAGAATATTTAATTTATTATTTATTTATTTTTATTGTGTATATGTTTAATATATAATATTATGTTATTATATAAAAGGAGTCTATGATACCTCATTATAATAACGTGATGTGATTATATTATTACATTGCTTATATAATTTTATTATGTTACTGTTTATTTATTGTATATGTGTAACGTCCCGAAAGCCGGAAAGTCCACGTGAACCACATGCATGCAAATTATTAAATTTCTTTGGTATTTTATTAAATTCTTTTAAAGCATAAAATGTATGTTTATTTTATTAAATTGTGTTTAATTATTTTTATGCATTATTATTGAATGATAAGATTTAATTCATGAAATTTTAAAAGTTCACGCATTAGGGTTTCTAGGTGCATTTCACGTTCGGACGAGGATCGGAGATCGGAAAATTTTCAGGAAAATTATTTTAATACATGATTAATTTTTATAAATTAATATATGGTGTTTTAAGTGGAATTTTCAAATAATGGGATTTTACTGGGTATTTTACCCGCATGACTTTATTTTTTACGATACGCAAATTTTATCGAATCGGGAGACTTTTAATGGTGCGGCTAATATTTTCAAGAACTTTCCAACTAAAAATATTTTTCGGGAGTGCGTTTGGATTTAATGGGCCTACTTTTAAGCATATTGGGCTTAAAACTATTTTTAAACTTTTAATTGGCAATTTAGGGCCCATTATTTACTAAATTACTATTTAAATAACCCTTAATCACCCTCTTAACCTAATCCTAAAACACCTATCAGCCGACACCTCCCCTTTCACTCTTCATACTCTCGGTTTCAGCAGCCACACTCCAAGGTAGCATCGGCCATCTCTTTGTTCTTGCAGAATAAATTCCCCGGCAACTTCCCGACGCTCGTTCTTCGATCTTCTCGCGCAAATATCATCAAGGCACGCATGTATCTTTTATTCTGCATCATACATGTTAAATATTTGCTGATTTGTGTGTTTGGTTGCATAGAATTCTCGATCTGATCATTATCATGAAGGATTTACGGGTGTTGTTCATACCATGCACTCTTTTAAATGACACTCACGTTTTTTCTGTATAAAGTGCAAGGGGCTGCGGCTTAGGACTCTCCTGAGTAAGATGGTGGTGTCGTGATGAAGTCTTGGAAGGAAAATGGTTCGACGTTGCTATAGGAGGAGAGATCGAGTGTTTGGGGCTTGGGTTGGTTCGAATGCTGTCGGGCAAGGGCTGGGGCTGTGCATGGGCTCGAACCCAGCCATGTCTCAGTCTTTGTAATGTCTGGTAGGATACTAGGTGTGGACCATAAGCATTTGGACGAGGGAGAAGCTCGGTCCTTGGAGTTATAGCGTGATCGGGAGAAGGTGCGATGGTTTCGGTCGGTTCCTACGTTAATCTATACAGCCCGCCCTTTTCACTTGTGTTTGGCTTGGTTTATAAGGGTCATTAGGGCCCTAATGATGAGTCTTAAAGGCTGGACAGGTGTTGGTTTAAGGAGGGACCGAATGTGCAAGGGTAGGAGCCATGGGTAGTTTATTGATTGCACCAAAGGGGTGGTGGCCGAGAATTTTGTAGGTTCTGGAACTAGCAACCGAAGGTTTAAGGGCTGAGATTTATATTTTTGGACCTTTATAGTGTTTTTAAGAGAGGATAAAAAGTTGGGAAAATTTCGGTTGAGTTTCGAGTCGATTCGGGTTAAAATCGGGACCGCGGTCCAAGTTTTAAAACGAGTCGGTTAAGTTCTGATTTTGGCTCAGGTTTACGTCTAGGGATACTTTAAAAAAAAATATTTTGGGATATTTTAAGGTGTTTGGTAAGTTTCGGGTCAATTTTAGAGGTTCGGGGTTAAAACGATAATTTTTGGGTTTCCATAACATTTTTCCGGGATTTAATCGTCGCACGAAACGTTAATTAAAGGATTAATGGAAACGTCTATATTTAAGCTTAATAAAATTATTGGAAATTATATTTAAGCTCAAATAATTATTAGAAGTCTAAGTTTTTAATTTGGGAATTTTATGCTAAGGTTTGGTTTAATTCGGAATTAAACGCATTAATAGGTTATATTTAAAGATTAATTTAAAAGTCATAGATTTAAGCCAAATAAAAATATGGGAAAGTTCTTGTAAGCTTAAATAATTATTTGGGATGTGTTAGAGTTAATGGAATTAAGAAAATGTCAAGAAGTGAAATTTTACGTCTATGAGCAAAACGATAATTTTTGGGTTTCCAGGGACAAAATGGTCATTTTGCACCCGGGTGAGATTTTGGTTATGGCAGCACCCTGAGCACAAATTTATGATATTTTAAATATTCATGCATCATGATTCACGATTTTTAAGATTTTATGAAAATATACGTTGCATGCTTGAATTTAAAGAAAAATTGCATTGGTGCACGATTTTTATAAGTGATGTAAATGATGATGTTTTGAATGATGGGAATTAGTTGTGGCTATCGAAATATATGTAAATGTTAAGATGTATATGTAAATGATAATGATGATGATGAGGCCTAGGCACAGTGGATAGGTAATCCTGTCACTGATGTCCGACAGTCGTCCGGTACCGCGGTTTTATGTATGATGGATCCATCGTAAATGATGATGATGTACGATAGTCACCTCTAATGAACTGAATTCACCAATGATGAATGATGAACGACGAATGATGAACGATAAATGAATGATGAATGATGAACGATGAATGATGAACGATGAACGATAAATGATAAACGATGAATGATGATGAACGATAAACGATGAATGATGATGAACGATGAGTTGTTTTGACACGTCATGATTTTACACGACACGTTTATGTTACGTTTTTAAAGTTCATGAAAGGTATGTTGAGTATGGTATTTTTCACTGCTGTGTGCTATGTATATGTATTTGTTATTAACGGTGCAGGTGTGTTGAGTCTTTAGACTCACTAGGCGTGTGTGATGCAGGTGAGTTCGATGTTGAGGAGACTGGAGGTGTTGGACTCTGAGTCAGCACACCTGGTGGGCGACACGACCCGAGGACCACATGTTTTCCGCATTATGATTTATGAAATTGAGATGAGATGAACATTTTCTTACGATGATGAATTTAAGATTTTTACTCGTTTATGCTTACGTATGATTTTGAATGAGTTTGATTATTTTAAACTGCGCTATTTTTATTGTCTAATATTTAAGATAATTTTTAAATGTTATTTCGAAAATGCGAACTTTTAGCTTTTATTCTAGAAAAAAAAAATGTCCAGTAGAATTTTAAAAATGAGTGAGACGCTACAATATGTATATATATTTGAATAATATCATGTTATTATATAAAAGAAGTCTATGACACCTCGTTATAATAACGTGAAGTGATTATTTCATTGTTTATACATTTATTTTGTGTCATATAATAATTATATATATTTGTATAATGCCACAGTATTATATAAAAGGAGTTCATGACACCTCATTATAATATTGTGAGGCAAAAACTTGTATGAGACGGTCTCACGGGTCGTATTTGTGAGATAGATCACTTATTTGGGTTATCAATGAAAAAGTATTACTTTTTATGCTAAGAGTATTACTTTTTGTTGTGAATATGGATAGGGTTGACCCGTCTCACAGATTAAGATCCGTGAGATGGTCTCACATGAGGTCCACTCATATTGTGATATGATATACATAATTATTTAAAAATTATTAATATTACATATATCATATTATTATCATAAAATTTACATATATGTACATATAATTTTTTAAGATTTTGTAACGGTCATGAACGACTAGTTTTTACCCTATAAATATAACTTCACAAACATATTCAATCACTTCAAAATTATTCTTCCTCCCTAAAAAATTTCTTCATCAAGATTTTCGAAGAAGAAGAAGATGGTTCTTTCAAGGTTATTTTTGTATAATTATTTTGGTTATTATACTCACTAGTCTTGTATAGGGGTGGGAAAAAATACCGAAATGCCGAAATACCGAAAAACCGTGCCGAAAAAAATACCGAACTTACCAAAAAAATCGGTATACCGAAAATTTCGGTTCGGTATCGGTATGAAATATTTTTTTTTCGGTATTTCGGTATATACCGAAATACCGAAAATAATTTTTTATTATTTTTTTAAAAATTTAAGTTCGGTATACCGAAAATATATTTTCGGTATATCGACATTTTTTCGGTATACCGACAAAATTTTCGGTGTCGGTACGGTACCGGTATGAGTTTTTTTCATACCGAAAATTCGGTATATCGCTCATGCGGTATACCGAATTTTTGGTATCGATATCGGTATCGGTATGAAAAAATTTCATATCGATATTTTCGGTACGGTATACGGTACCGTAATTCGGTACGGTATACCGTACTGTACCCACCCCTAGTCTTGTATTTATCGGAGAATATCCGCTTCACGATTTTTATTTTTAAAAATGTTTGTACTAATAATTTATATGTTACTTTATATTGTCATTTTAATAAATTTACAAATTAACTAATAAAATGCATTGTTATTTTTGTAGTACCATTTGTTGCGCTCGACATTATATTACGAGAAAAAATTATATGTCATGGACTCTCGATGTAGAAATGAATCTTTAGTCATTGAGTCTAAGCGAAACCATCAAAAAAAATTGTATATCTTCATCAAAATAAAAAGCAAAAGCTATAATATTTTTGCGTCGACATCTTGACGAAGGTTTAAAAATGTGAATACCTCATCGAAAAAGATCTCATGACTGTGGAAATGATTAAAAGAAAGATTTGAAAATATAAAGGAAGTTATACTTCCGACCACCCTTGATGAATGGAATACGTTAAGATTCCAAGATTTTAAGAAAGTCAGTGATTACAATTCGGTGACGTATCAAATAATTTCGCAATTAAAATTTTGAGGTTACGGAATCGGAAATGCTTGAGAAAACATTTTCCACTTTTCACGAATCAAATATAACTCTACAGCAACAATATAAAGTGCGTGGATTTGCGAGATATTCTGAACTTATCGCATATCTTCTTGTGGCGGAAAAGGACAACGAGCTGCTAATGAGAAATTATCAGTTCCGACCCACTGGATCAACAACATTTCCAAAATAAATATTGTAAGTAAAAATGAATTTTTTCATTGAAACCAAAATCAAATTCAGACACAAGGTTTTGGTCGAGATCATGGTCGTGATTGTCGTGGACATGGAAGTGGTCGTGGTCGTGGTTGCGGCTGTGGTTTTGAAAATAATCGAGATAGTTACTTCAATAACTCATTTCAAGAGTATATCACGAAGCACCCATAGAAAAGACATCATGAGAAAATTAGTGTTAATGAAATTCACTCAAAACAATTTGAAAGTTCTTGTTTTAGATGCGGCACTCCAGGACATTGGTCTCGTATTTATCGAGCCCCCGAGCACCTTTGTAAGCTCTATAAAGAATCGATAAAGGAAAAAGAAAAAGAGACCAACTTCACTGAACACAATGGTCGTTTGTGTGATTCTACTCATTTTGATACTGCAAATTTTCTGAAATGACGACTCATTTTGAGCCTCCGAGCACCTTTGAAAGCTCTCTAAAGAATCGATAAATGAATGTTAATGAATATGATTCGACTCTATGTCACGGCGACATTCAAGTAATCTTGATATAGAAACGGACACATGAAATACAAGTCGGCTCCTTGAGGAATATTTAAATGTCTTTAGAAAATGAAATACATGTACCTAAAAAGTATTCCATACCTATTTACGTAAGAAGGGCACGTAGAGAGATGTGTACGGTAGCCGTAAATACGAACAAAGTCTGCGAATACTCTCGTTTTAATTAATTTAATCGAACCCATCACAGGAAAGCCAGCTGTGTGAATCCATGTTGTACTAATTTTACCTATCAAACGTGTCCCATAAAGTTCCCACAATTCGCCTCACCAACGCAACTATAAATAAATAAACCCACTTAGTATATTCCGCCATAAATCAAACCAAACACGAATTTTGTGCTCATTGACAACTTTTCATTCTCAAAGATTAAGTTATCTTTTCACAGTTTCACCAACAATCACACATAATGGCAGCTGCAGCAATGGGAATGCAAGTGATCTGTGGAGCTGCAGGTTTGAGTTCGAGAAATGTTGGCTTGAACCAGTTCGTTCCTTTGAGAAGCGTGCAGCTTTTTAAAAGGGATTTGAAGTTTAGAGTTCGAAGCACGGCTGAGGTAAATATAATACATAAAGTTTATCAAATATTATGCAGATCGAAGGGTTATATATTTTACGATATATATATCAACCGACTGTTGATTTAACATGCAGGATCGTGGTGATGTTGCTGATGAAAAAGAAAAGGCAGCAGTTCCAGTTCCACCTAAAGTATTTGCCACTCCTCCTTCACCGCCGCAACCTGAGGTTAATTCAAGTTCAACTAATATTTCTTACTGTTGCAAAATGTAACTATTATATATTCACAATGGGTCTCGAACTATTCCTGCAGGAGAGCACAAATGCTAGGGACATCATGGCCTTTGACGGGCCTGCGGCAGAGAGGATCAACGGCCGCCTAGCCATGCTCGGATTCGTGACAGCCATTGCAGTGGAACTAACTAGAGGACAGGACATCTTCACCCAAATACAAAGTGGGGGGTTCAAGTGGTTCATCGGGACGACTGTTCTCTTCTCCCTTGCATCTCTTGTGCCATTGTTTAAAGGGGTAAGCGCGAATTCGAAATCAAAACCTGGGGGATTGATGTCATCCGACGCAGAGTTATGGAATGGGAGGCTTGCCATGGTCGGGCTGGTGGCATTGGCATACACCGAGTATTTGAAAGGGGGACCCCTTGTATGAGCATATATATTGTAGAGACTATTATGTATGTGTTTTGTTATATATAAAATTATAGATGTTTTTATGAGAACATTTACAAGAATTTTCGAAAACCGCTTTTTTCAATATCTACTATTATGTGTCATATCATTTTATATAATTAATTAATTACTAACATTTGTTGAAGTTTTTTTCTGCTGCTATATATCACGTTCACATATCAAAAATATTTGAACTCTTGATGCTGCAAGATGATCATTACTAAGAATGGATTTCTTCAAAAGAAGTCTTACATGAGACAAACGATGTTGACTTTTGTTTATTGTCATTGTGTATGGCATAATCAAAGGAAACTGTCTTTGTCCGAATTTAAAATAAATTCTTGGACCAGAGGAGTCAATGACATCATTGGAATAAGCATCTGATGACCTGCATCACTTCCAATAAAAAAAATTCCTTCCGAAAATGGTTTTTTTTGTCTTGTCACAATCAATTTAGTGTCGTTGCATAAAACCCAAGAGAGTGATATATATTCCGCAACAACTAATCGGAGTTCCAATTTCAAATTTAACTTGTGCTTCGGTACTCGAAAAAATCTTATTTGATCAAGAATTCAAGAGTGTGCACATCATGCAGTAGATCGATATTTCTATATTTCTATCTGAATGACATGTTGTATCTGAACTGAAATACCACATTACCTCGTAATGGTTCAAAGAAATCATATACTCATTTTTGGATTGAACGACATAAAGTGTCAGCGCCATTATAGCTATCTACTGAAAATATGATATGTCACGTCCCGAAACCGGGGTTAGTCGACACATGCATTGTTCAACAATCATATAATCGTCAAACAATATCATTTATAGAAAAATATAAACCAAATCATTTTCTTTCTCACAATCAATCATTAAAATGTCTTTAATACATAAAAAGAAAATATACAATTTTTTATTTTTATTTTTTGAATTATAACTAGTTGACATAGATAACATATACAATTTGAAATATTTTTATAAAATTTATATTAGTAAATAAGTTTATTTATTTAAAAAATTAAATCATTTTTAATCCTTATATATGTTAATACGTGAGTTTATATGTATGTTTTAAATTTTTTAAAATATATTAATGTATTAATATGTGACATTTGTTTGAATTGATAATATATATACACATATATCTTCAAGATCAGAAGTCATAAAATAAAGAAATATTTTATTTTATTTATGATAGTTGTTATGAGATTATTCATTATTCAATTATTATAATTAAGTGTTGTTTATGATTGAATTAATTTTTAAAATTTTAACATTTTTAACTTTATTACTATTTATGATTATAATAAATTTATTTCTTATGATTTATTGTTTCTTTCTTTTCAAGATTATGACTATAATTTATTTATTTATTATTATTTAATGTTATCTTTCTTATCAAGATTATTAAAAATAATTATAATTACTGGAACATCGTCTGCCCTGTCACCTATATGCCTCGTCTCACTATCCAATCAGCTTTCTACACGTCATATAGGCTTACGTGATAAAAACGACGCCGAATTGGTGAATAACATTAACATCAATTGCGGAACAGATTCCGTCGTCTGCCATCTCCTCCACTCTCCGAGACGCAGAAACCCAAGAATCAAAGGTCTTCGGCTTCATCAAAAACCCGCTCGGAACTCACACTCGGGGCTCCGAAAATCGGATCTCTAATGGAGAGTAGGCGAAGATTGCGGGGCGCCAGGGTGGTTTACACCTTGTTGGTGCTCCTGTTTCTGGCTATGGTGAACCTTGTATCGGCCCTTTCGGTGACCGTAAACGACTTAGAATGCGTGTACGAGTACGTGTTATACGAAGGAGACACCGTTTCGGGGAATTTCGTTGTTGTAGATCACGATATCTTTTGGGGCTCTGATCATCCTGGCATCGACTTCACTGTAATACGCCTACTTTTGTATTATATTCCCTTTATTTCTATGTGGGTTTTGGTTGGTTTATGTCTTGGCAAATTAAGCATCGACTTTTCCTGCATTTTAATTGTTTTAAGGTTGATTTGTTGTGTTAATGGTGTAGTTTTTGAAAATTGGGTACAAATGCGTAAGAAAGTTCAAATCTTTCCCCTTTAAGCATTTTGTTTGTTGAGTTATCATAAAGGCTAGGTTGCCATTTATAATTTTTTGGGAAAGCGAATTAGTTGAATATGTTCATATTTAGCTTGATCAGGGGTTTGTGTTTTTAGACTATACGATTATGTAAAAAAGAATTAACACACACAAATGAATAAATCAAGTGTGGCTTATTATTTTCTCGGGCTGGTGCATATATTATATTTATGTTTCAATGTCAATAGAATTCTTTAGAATGATCCAGTTATTGTTAGAAAATTACTTTCGTTGTCAAAGTCTAGTGTCAGTTAAGTTAAGTCGTATCACAAAAATAAATGTAGACAAAGCTATTACGAATTGATCAACTTCGGCAACTTAATGTCATCAGTTGAGCCAATAAGTCATTCAATTGGGAATGTGGGTGTGCTGCTTTTTCCCTACCGATGTTTTTCTCCGTAAATCCAGAAGTCATTCCTAGAAGTAACAGTCTTTGGCAACTTGAACTTGAAACAGCTAAGTTATTCAATGAAGAATACAAGGATTTCTAATTTTGTTCCAACTAATGATTTTCTCTTGAAAAGATCACCAGAAAGTTTATCCGTGTATTTTAATTTTTTGACTTTATTCAGATTTTTTTGGTCTGTCGCATTGGCAAGCTTATGGCATGATATTTATAATTGTTACCGTGCTGTTTATGTATGGGCTTCAACTTGTATCATTGTTTAGCTGCTTATTATCATTTATATTTATATTTGAGATTATTGGTTCTTTGGAGGACATTTAACATCTGCTCCCTTCTGTTAGCTACCAGCGTCTTTTATTATCTTCCTTGCCTCCAACAACACGACTTTTTACCATCCAATTAGCATTTGGCTTTTGAATGGTAACTTTTATTTTTGCATATGGAAGATTTCTATGCATAATTAATTTAGTTTTTTTATGATATTTGGCTCTCTATGTTTGCCTTCCCTGAAATTGTTTACCCGAGTGGAAAAAAAACTTGTTTCAATTGAAACATGTTCCCATTTCACAATAATTTGTTTGTTTGATAGTTTATGGTGCTGATGTTTTGGATGTAGTATAAGTGGTCGTAACTGTGGTTGACGCAATATGTTATCAAGCTGAGCATTTTAGCAGGAAAAGGATGGTACAGAACTCAGTGTGAAATTTAGTTCCTTTGAGCATTCTGCTTAAGTTCGGACTCAAATTTGAGATGATCTTCAACAAACAATTTTAGGTACAAAGACTAGATAACAAAAAATCATAGCATCTGAAATTGGGATGAAGAGTCACAAGTTGCTTGTTTAATAGCATTGTTCGAATTAAATAATTTGAGGGTGGAGCTTGAATTGGGTTTTGGAGACATGTTTGCGAAATATTTTCTTTGCCTTTTGAAGTCAACCTGCATGAACCCCAATTATCACTTGGAATCATTGCTTATATGTACAATCGACGTCTCTATGTAGGTGACTTCTCCCGCAGGTAATGTTGTCAATAGTTTGAAAGGAAAATCTGGTGACAAATTCGAGTTTAAGGCCCCCAGTAGTGGAATGTACAAGTTTTGTTTCCACAATCCTCATTCCACACCAGAGTCAGTCTCGTTCTACATTCATGTTGGCCATATTCCCACAGAACATGACCTCGCTAAGGATGGTTTGTCTCGATATTAGAACCGCACCATCATAAAAATCAAAATTTGTCTATTGCTACCATTTCTTCTTAATTAATGGTTTTACTTCTTGTTCGTTTTACAGAGCATTTGGACCCTATTAATGTGAAGATTGCGGAACTGAGGGAGTCCCTGGAATCTGTTACAGCAGAGCAGAAGTACTTGAAAGCACGTGAGGCTCGTCATCGTCATAGTAAGAACCTTCTTTTGTTCTCTTTTGGATAGTTATTATGACTTTGTGATTCTCAGCATAAAGATTGTATGATCCTATAGTTGCATAGCTATCTGGATTCGGTACTTCGCAATCTTAGTTGGGTAGAACCAGGGAAAGGCCCAGTAGAAGACGAGGGGCCGGTCATCTTCCTTTTAAGAAATTTGAAATTTTGCCTGTGATTTTTTAAAAAATCCTTTTGGCCCTTTTGAATGATAAATGTCTCTAAGCCTCCCCTCCCCTCCCTCAACTGATTTTCTGCGTCTGCAGGACCCACATTCATGATCAAGACAACTCAGTGATATCCTCCCCCATCAGATGTCGTATAGTGAGACCAATAAAAAACATAAATTGTATAAGCATTTTAGAAAAAACGGATTCTTGAATTTAGCAGTATAGGTGGCATTTAGTTGGGGGGCTTCAAACCAAAAACTCAAAAGGTTTGAGTAAAATATTTGAGAGATTACATTTGATATTTGTGTACGGATTTGAAAGTTTATGACTTGCAGTAAGAGATATAGTGTAAAAATGATATGAAATAGTAAAATAATATAATTCATAAAAATGTAGAGATAAAAATGACTAATTGTGTATTTGTTGTGCTTCGAATAGTTGGCTGAAATATGAATTATAAGCAGATGAAAACATTTGAGAAAAAGTAGATGAGTGGAAATGTTGTGCCATTGTGGATTGCTTTAACCCCCATCAAACACACCCATAGCATTGGGGTTATAATATTAATACATGACAAAGACTTGATAATCCAATGAACTGGATGAAATTTATTGTTGAATTGTTCTCTATGTTTGCTGTACCTCATCGTTTGGTGAATAGTTATTTGAAACCATAAACGTCCGAAATCCCCGGGCATTGTTTTTTTTTTACATGGTTGGTATATTGTTATCTGACAATACTTGTAAAAGATTAACATTTGTTTGATCCATATCAATTCCAGGATATGAATATTCCTTTTCTCAGTTTGTCTATCTTTTAGCTTAAAATTATGTATTTTCTATGCATGTTGGTGGTGCAGCAAATGAGAGCACAAGAAAGCGTGTTATATTTTACACAGTCGGAGAATACATTATGCTGGCTCTTGCAAGTTCACTCCAAGTTGTGTATATACGTCGCTTGTTCGGTAAAACAGTTGCATACAATCGTGTTTGATCAACATACTGTGCTGGCCGAGAATTTATCCTGCTTTCCTTCGAGGGCTGCTCTCGTGCTTCTGAAATAGTTTACGTGAAAATGTGGCTCGGATAAAATATACTCTCTATTTTGGTGTTAGCTGCTCTTTTTCCTCAGAATCGTAAAGTAAATTTGTTGGCTCGAACTGTATTTAGCTTAGAGGAGTTTGAATTATATCGGTGCTTCTTTTAATTTATTAGGTGAGAGAGAGATCGAGGATGGTTATTTTTTTCCCAAAGCTTTTTAAGTTATTTAATCATTTTTTTTGTTTGAAGTATGATTCTTGAATTACTTCTGCTTATAAATAATCGGTAATAGTTTTTTGAGTAAGTCTTTTGTGAGACGGTCTCACGAATATTTTTTCATGGATGATTCAAATAAGAGATACATCTTACAAAATACAACTCGTGAAATTGTTTTACACAAGTTTTTATTTATTTTTTTTTCTTGAAAGGCCAAATACTCCAACGTTTTGTTTCACGAATCACGCAATTAATGATTTATGTACACAAAAGTAATATCTTGGCAACATAATTTGCATATTTTTTTATATTTGCAAGATAGCACTTTGGAGAAAAAGATAATAAATAAGATTAAAAAAAATGAAAGGTAATGGAATAAAATCTATTTTCTTGTATCACATAAATATTTTTTTTGCGTCACATCATCATCATCTGATGAAAAAAAACCTAAAAATGTTGAAACCATGCAAGTTCAAAATGAAAAAAAAAAATTCACAATAAAAAATATTATTGTCCCTTTAATTTATACAATGAATTATGAATGTTCTCAAATAGAAAACAATTTAATATTATTACATCTCTAATGTCATGTGTGGCATATACATTATCAACAAAAAATCAGTAATATTTGAAATTATGTATGGAGTCAAACGAATAAACCAAATTAATATGCACATGAAGTAAAATTATTGCATTTGAAATTGAAATGTGATTGCATCATCAATTTTAGTTATCACTATAAAAAATCGTCCTCGTCCTTGATTAATCTTGGGTCCGATGTTGTCGGAATCAAAAGATTTTGCAACAGTTATTGTGAAATCCTTATAATTTAGTAGGGACTTGAGGCTAATTGACCACAAGATTGATGAAATTGTACCTTCATGCATAGCTAGCCTACAAAACAAGTACTCCAAGCCTTACATGCTAAATATTAGTCTTACAGCTACCAACTCTTTGCCGTGTTAAAACAAAATAGGTATTGATATTATGTAGGGTCCAATTCTAGTAAGTGATATTAGTCCAGACGTAGGTTTCGAGTTTATCTTGAACATGAAATTACTGATGATATAAGAAGAGAACAGCTAAAGATGATGTTGAAAAACAATATATTGAATTCATGAATTGGACGCTCAGAGCTGTTATGTATAAGAGAATATTTGGGTCTGTCGTGGGCCTTCTATCTGGACTAGAGATGGTCCGAGGGTTTGGGCCTGATCTTGAGAGGCCCATTTATGGGGTATCAGGTATCTTTGTTAAAACGCCTCAAAATTTTAGTAAAAAATTGTGAAATATTTTCGTGGATATATATTATTGAATCGAACATTTGTAGTTTTATCAAAATTATAATTAGTGATAATAGTACAAATCAAATCTTTTAAATCGTACATCAGCTCAAGCACTATGTTTCGATTAATCTATCCCCAGTAAGGAAAATTATTGCACCCAACAGTCTCTAGCACTCCTTACGATCAATGGAAACTGAACCAGTGACATTGGCTCAGATACCAATTACAGGACCGAGCGTTTATCACTTTACCAAAAATTATAGTTAATAACGACGAATTACATGTGAACTACTTACGTTATGCTATTAATTCATGTCAAACTAATATCTTAGTTGCTTCGTCTTCATCGAGTTTAGTATATTGAAAACAAAAATGATGGAACTCAAAAGTGGTGGTTCAATATAAAATTATATATCACAACAAACATCAGCAGCTGTTATAATTTTGAAACAGTGATAAAGGAGCAAATGAGCTCAAAGCTCAAGTAGCACCCAACTCGAACTCAGGCAGGGTCTTTTATGCTCAAAAAATATTTTTTTTTTAAAAAAAATATTGTCACGTCTGTAACCAATAATAAAATTAAAGATACATGAATAATTTAATAATAATTTTAAAAATATATTTATTTTATCGAACTCGGACACTCGACAAGTATTCAAATCATAGACATTGATCCGAGCTCGACTCAAATTTAGGTGCAAGCTATTTTCAAGCATCTAAAGTACTCTCATCAGCTTGAGTGGGATATTTATATAAAATCGATACTCATTTCATACAAGTATTTATCTTGTTTCGACACTAGACAACAAAGACCATCCAAAAGTGATCTTGAACATAAATATATGATCTTATGACTTTTAATGTCATGTTGAAACCGGCGAAGAATAAATAAAGATTTGTACTTCAACATTTTTCTAGTTCTAACAGTAAGACAATTAAT
This sequence comes from Primulina eburnea, assembly GCF_022965805.1. NCBI lineage: Eukaryota > Viridiplantae > Streptophyta > Magnoliopsida > Lamiales > Gesneriaceae > Primulina > Primulina eburnea. The sequence continues at coordinate 52,142,896 of NC_133103.1, read as the reverse complement.
GAACTTTTTAAATCATAGCTGATTGTCTTGATTTTCCTACTCTTTGCTGGATAATAAATTGTTTGAGTTGGGAATAATGATCTCTCTTAGATTCTTAAATGAAATTGAATTAATTCAAGAAATGGCCTGAAATTTTTTAATCTGCAACCATATATCCACATCCCATACTTTCTGATGTATCATCTTGTGTTGTTGTCTTTTCTCCAGAAGGCATAAATATGATTTGACAGAAGCCATTTATATATATATATATATATATATATATATATATATAAATATATATATTCTTCATCTGGAGTACGTACTAGCTAGCTATTCCTGCAGTTTTAACAACACACAGTGAATAATGCATGCTATCACAGAATTATAACTGCGGTGCAGAGGACGGACCACTCTAGCTAGGTTTTAGGGTTTGTAAATTTGCTACTTGAAATGTCCTTTTCAGGCATGGAACCGAAGGAAGGAAGGAGAAGTACATTGATTTATAACCCTCCAAGATTTTCTTGTAATGTAATATCCTTCGTTTTTATTTTAAAATTTTATATTAAAGTGAGTAAGATTATAATATATGCTACTTGATACTGCTATATATTTCTGATTTAGTAGGAATTCGAGCATGGTGGTTGAGAATTCGCCACTTTCATATATGTACGTGGATGCCTTATATGTTATATCAAGTGAATGGAATATATCCCAGAAATCTTTTGCAAGTTTAGAGAAATTAATGAATTCATATCGAAGTCGCGACAATTAATACCAAGATCGTTTCGAGATCTATATACGATGGAGAATGGCCATATTGCATGAAGTTCTTGTAGATATCATCAGTTCAAAAATCACAGAGACTTGCGATTCTACGATTATGGTATATCTGAACCATTGAAACTCGATCGATCACTAAACGTACTAAAAATAGGTTAATTAAAGGTCGATGATGCTTACGTTCTATTTTGTGTTATATATTCACTCCACTTGATATATTAAATTTATTCACAAAAGTGGAGTACAAATTTAAAAAAAAAAAAATGAGTGCAAATAACAAAGCCCTAATTAAATTCTTAGTCAATTTATATCATGGAACTTTGTGAATAAGTACCGAGGATTATAATAGTGGGTTAAACTCACATTAAAAAAAAAGTAGTACTTCCATTTTCCACAAGTTTCACTTTGGAAAAGCTCGTATTTTGAGCTTTTGTGATATGATCTCATGATACCGAGCTCGTCAAGCTCTTTCTAATTATTAATATCGATATAATTAATTTTTCTGTATTACGATATGGTAATTGGATGGATTTATGAGTCCAACGCCTTATATTTTTATTGTAAATTAAATCATGGGATATAATCCTCGACTCTTACATGCAGTTTAAACACAAATTGTTTCGAAAACAACATATGATCACACCTCGTTAACGAAGAACCCAGAATGTTTGAATTTCCATTGTGTATCAATTTTTACAACACTAATCAAATTAAGCACTTGGGATATTGAACGGCAAGCATGCATTTAACATTCCGAAGTAAATAAAATATTATATTCATCTTTAGTTTTAAATATTTTTATAAAACATCAATAAACATATTAAAAAATTGGCAAAAACTTGTGTGAGACGGTCTTACGGGTTGTATTTGTGAGACGGATCTCTTATTTGGGTCATCCATGAAAAAGTATTACTTTTTAAGCTCAGAGTATTACTTTTTATTGTGAATATGGTTAGGGTTGACCCGTCTCACATATTAAGATCCGTGAGACGGTCTCACATGAGACCCACTCTAAAAAAATTGGGGATTTTTAACGCTCTCAGAGTCATTTATATTAAGGAGAAAATATAATTTTGTTCATTTATACATATTGCAAAATGTAGATGTTTATATTGTCATAATTTAGCTATACTGCGATGTTTTTATAATTTTAGTTATTTTTCTCATATATGACTCTGAGGTGTACAGTGTCACGTTAAAACTCCAGTAAAAAATGAATGAATTGTCAAAAATTGAAAGATATAGAACTAATACTTAAATATGATAACATAAAAAATAAAAAAACACAAAGAGACCGATATAAAAAAATTGCAAATTTCTCTTATATCATCGTCATATGCTACTCAAATCGGCTCGATATATTCACATATATACTAGCTTTTCATAACATACATAAGTTTGGCACATACTCGAATCTCACCGGTGTCACTTTTTTCTTAAAAAAAAGTATGCGATTGATATCCCTACAATGTAGATAGCTGGCCACCAATTAGACGATGTTTGGATAATTATGTGTCACGGAAATGGCAATTAAATATCGATGGAACTAAACGAAGAAAAGATCTCGAAAGGGAATGGCATAAATGCACGTCACTTTTGTATTATTAATAAGAGAAACACATAGATAGTGATATTTAACCTAAAAAAATATATGTTGGTTTTGATGAGATGCTTCTTGATTTCCTCTTGTGTGTGAATCTTGCTATGCATCACTTGTAAACAAATTTGCCCTTGAAAAACTATGGTCCCCTCTTGCTACAAGTTCCTTTCTTGCATATTATTGATCTTGGCACCTTCTTAGATGCCTTTTAACAGAGGCAAGATCAGGAAGTTCGATATGAACGTAACGACTATAATTCTATTTAGCGTCCTATTAAAACATATATCTAAACATAAAAAGAAAGTGAGATAAATTTATATTTTAAGAATTTTTTCGATTAAAGGAGCGATTATTTCCTCTATAAACCGCTAATTTCTTTTTTCTATTATTTTTTTTTTTGACAAGCAGAAAAATTTACCATGGAGCTGATTTTGAATTGCAAAAGTTTCTTATAATAATAATAAACAAAAAATATATGGGTATATAAATTCCATATATCCATTATTGTTGCATCCTTTTCGCAGATCTAGCTAAGAGACATAAAATGAATATATTATGTAATTTTCACATTATAGTTTATTGGATATCAATTTGTAAATTCCATATCCATCTCTAATTTAGCGTGGTTTTGTTTTTTTTAGGAGGATAATGGAAAATTATTTTTTAGTTTTTGTATATTTCACATTTGCGGTTATAATCGTTTATAATGTCAAATTTCAGTCCATATACATCTCTAATTTAGCCTTGTATTATTTTTTAGGAGGATAATGGAAAATTGTCTTTTATGTTTTTGTTTGCACAATATTTGGTGTTGCGGGCGTGCCAGGTGCGAAAGTGCACCGCTTTGTGTAAAAACGATAAAAATCTAACTTCTAAAATCAAACGACAGTGAATTCTAAATTTGATCGTTGGTTCTAATCTCCTAAAACATATGCGATGCCAAAATTAAGAAAACTATTGGAAAGTGACGGAAATAAACCCCTGACATGATTTTGCATTTACAAAACTGTAGGAATTCATCAAAGACATGAAAAATATAATAATTTGTTGCTGAAATTTAAAATGAGAAGACGTAAATTGCTAGAAAACGTAAAAGAAAGTGCTTGAAGCAGAGAGCTTTTTTTTTGTAGAATTTTGTTAGTAGTTGAGTTGTGTGTTTGTGTAGCCGATGAACCTTTTTCTTCACTGTGAGATATGGTTTCTTCCACTCCCCCATGACCCATGTTTCCCCGCTTCTCATTCCACGATCTGTCTCGATCCTCCCACGATTTTTCCCATGTTTTCTCCAACTCAACGTCTCGTGATCAGTTTAAATGGACTGGGCTTGCTCTGCTAAGTTTGATGGGCCCATACAATTTAATCGGGCTTGTATTAATTTAACATGGGCTTCATAATTTAATTATTTTTAGCCCAAACAGTTTTGTATATTTGACTTTTGCGATTTTGGTCCTCTATATTGTCAAATTTCAGTCTTATTCTGCTATATTTGTTTTCTGTGCAATTTTAGTCATTTTTTGACGTGACGCTAATGTGACATTGTATAGCACGTCGATGTGTGCAGCGTCACATCATCACTCCTGTGGAAAAAACTAAAATTGTCGTAACTTAAAATATATATGAACGAATCTAAAATTTGTCATACAAATGGTCAAAACTGCGAATATACAAGATAAAAATTGAAATTTTCTCATGTGGACAAAAAACCAAAATTGTCATAACTTAAAATATATATGAACGAATCTGAAATTTGATCATACAAATTACAAATGATCAAAACTGCAAATATATATGATCAAAATTGAAATTTTCTCGAAAACAAAGATAATGATAATAAAAATAATGGTTTTTGTGACGCACCCATTTCGACTGTTACATCACTGCATGTTGCACATAAAATTTCTACAACTTAGCCTTGAAATAAAAGTACATGAGCCACATGATGAAAACAAGAACCAATACCTTTGCTCCCCTAATCCTAACTAATCTTTTGTAAAACACATGGTTTGACAGAAGAAATCTAGGGATAGGATAATATATATAATTAACTTTTTTATGTTTAAAAAGTAAAATTTCAAAAGTTTTCAGCTAAACGGATGTGATCGTCTTCTAACATTTCCGTCCTACCGACGAATTACAATAATATATAAATGTGATACATACATACATATATATATATATATATATATATGTATGTAAATATAAATTAAGGTCCCCACCAACCCTCTCCCAACCCTAAAGTCAATAAATGCTCTTAAACAATATAGAAACTCTCACTAACCTGTCTGCAATCTGCATGCTGGAGGCGATGGCGTGACATTTTTCAATTATTTTTTTGTAAATAGGGACCACATCTTCTCTCTATTTACTTTTTGTTCTATTTTCTAAATGATTTCCATAACTTTTTCCTTCACCAATTCTCTTATCTTTTATCCGACCGTATTCTCTATTTAAACCCCATATGGCCGCACTCTTCTCCATACAGCAAAACCTTTCTCAAAAGTTGAAGAAAACCCATTATTTTTTCCTGGTCTATGTGCCCTGATTCTGAAGAATTTTCAACTTTTTTTGTTTGTCGTGCAGTGGTGTCCGCTGAAGCTGCCAGCATGATCTAAGCTTCTCCTTTTTTCCGTTGTTGTCAAGGGAAGATTGGATCATGTGGTAGCTTCATCTGATACCGGATGCACGAGTAAATCGCAAGCCTAGTGATGGTTTTCAAGAAACGTTGAGTGACCCTGAATCATCTTAAGTTTAATTCTCATGTTAATTTGGAAAGGTATGTTTCCAGCTTGTTGCACGAAGAAACCCTAATAAATTTCGAGAAATTAATATCCCATCAGCCCAAATCATAAAGGGTTTCTGATTTTCAGAAAGGTATGTGAGATATATCCTAACTTAATTTCTTGTGGTCTTTTATAAACTTGTTATGCCCTTAGATTTTAGGATTGGGTTTTTTTGCTAATTTTAGGACAAAGATTTGTTCGATGTTTGCAGTGGCCGGATTTTAAATCCTAAATTTATATTCAAGATTCTGGTATACTTAATCATTTAAGGATGTTTGTATATAAGTCGTGATTGATAAAAATTGCAGATAATTAATGGAAGAAACTTGAGATTCATGTGTATAGAAGTAGCAAAGTTGTACAACAATGGCCGCAAGTTAAAATTTGTCTGATGTGGAGATAACAGCAAACCTAGGCATCTTCGTCCATCCTTTCTTTTTGGATTCATTCGACAAGTGATGCTAACAACGTACCCCACCCTGTCTTAACTCACATCGCCCATTCTATCTTGGATATCTTATACTACCACATTTTCTACCAAGAAACATTAATTAGTTCGGATTGGTTTTGGTTATTTTTTAAAACTGGAAAGGCCAAACAAACCGTTATATCTAATATTTCGGTTCGATTCGGTTCGATGATTTTGAGTACTATTTCATTTTCTATAGGGTGTTTTGAAATTCGTCCCATCGGTTCGGTTTTGATGAGAGTTGTGCCCTCTGTGCCTAGTTTTTCTCTAAATAGGTAAAGTTTTCAATTTGTGAATACAAACCCTAACCATATTAACTCGAGATTGGATTGGATACCATATTTTCTTGAGAAATTACGAATGGAAATATGAAAAATTCTTTAATGGCTTATTATGAACTTGAGACCATATTTTTTACCATTTTTATTTATTATCAAATTATTGTGAATCTTGATAGATAGATATATATGCATCACATTTTCTACCAATATTTGTGCGAATAAACATAATGTTGAAATTACTGCTTTTACCCTAGCTTAATTTAGTAAACTTTGATGCTCATTTTCTTTTTTGATATCTTTCCTTTCGTTTTTTTATGCGTATGTTCTATGTCGACTTTTGGCACTGCATGGTTCTGGTTTTATATCTTGTTTGGTTATAATATGGTCTGTTATGTATCAAACAGGCGAATAAAAACTACTACAGTGAGTCTATTAAAAAAAATATGAGAATGCTAGAAGTACTAAAATGTATAGCACATAATATTTCATGGTACTCGATTAACGATTTTATGTAGAATAAATTTTACTAATTTTATTTTCCAGCCAGTGCCTGCGCGTAGCGATGGAAATTAAGTCGATTTTATTGTGCAATTGTCCACAAATTAATAATCCATAAATTTTTTCCCTTCGATTTTTTGCTAAACAGATTCTTCGATCAAAGATTTTTATCAGGAGGATTGAAGCTAAAAAATTATAAACATTTGTGACAGATTTAAGAAAGAAAATCGTTTCATTTGTGAATTGTGAATTCCTTTCCATGATGGAAGATTTATTGATTTATTATCACTTTTCAGTTGTTTATAATTTATGTTTTTTTTATTTTGGCGATGGGCTTGTTCGAACAGTCGCAAATTTAGCGACGGTGTTTTGATAAACCGTCGTTATCTTTACTAGGCGACGTTTTTGTGTGCAAAAACCATCGCTATATAGAGACGGTTTATTCTATACCCGTCGCTAAGCCAACCATTTTTTTGTAGTGTTAAAGTTGTTTTTTCAAAGTTGTTTGGTTGGAAATTGAAATTGGAAACAAGTATGTTGTTGGAGAAACAGTCAAGAATTAGTTTATTATTATTTGAAATAACTGAAATAGATACTGAATAAAATTATATTATTTTTAAAATTATATAAAATTTATTTTACAGTATCAATCATATTAAAAATAATTATATAGATCTCTAAATTATAAAATTATTAATTTTTATTAATTATAATTAAGAAAAATGGATATCAAATAAATAGAATCCCCTCAAATTGTATAAGTTTACTCCCTTGCTATTTCTGAACCATTACTTGTCACCCTCACTATTTTCTAGGTTTGTTACATTTAATTTCAGGAATGGAATCTTACCATGAAGTGACATCCACCCATTTTTTTTGGTAATATGACACAGATGTTATGGCATGTATCATGGGAATATATACTCTGTTAGAGTAACTTACAAATTTTGTTAGCAATTTATTTTTCCCCTCCCCAAACTACTAGTACAACAAATTATGGTGAGATCGTCAAATGATTTAATTTTGTAAGACAGATCTTCAATGCATAAAAATTATTATTTTTTATGTTTAAATATTATATTTCAATACAAAAAAATATGTTGGATTAGTTATGTCATGAAAAATTATTAGAGAAAAGTATCACTTTTTACTCAAACAAATATTATGAAATATATGACTTTTTATTCCAAAAGTATATTCTGAAATATATGATTTAAGTGAAAAGTATTATTTTTAATGTTAAAACTGTTATTTTTCAGTTTAAATATGAATCAAGTCGACTTTCCGATTTATATAAATATGTGAGATTGTTGCAACTACCCTCGCTCTTAATGCTTTGCATGAATCTCATACCAAGAAACACTCATTACAATACAGCTTGAGTATCGTATGGAAGAGAGTCGAAATTCAAATTTTTTTCAGGAAATTATTATTTTCGACGAAACTTATATGAGCACGGATCAAGTTGCATTCATCAAATAGAAAAATTACACATTCAATAAGTGAGTGTCAGCTCATCGATGTTCATATAAGTATACACGTACGATGAGTGTGCAGCATATAAAAAATATATATATGTGGCAAATTGCAATTTTAACCGTGTAAAAATGATTTATTTAGGTTTTAGTCATATAATTTGTTAATATTTAGATTACATCCAATAACTTGGATTTTTTTATTTTTATCATTTTTCACTCGAACTACAAAAGTTTTAGATAATAGAATACGTGCAAATAACTTTAAGACTTGGTAATCTTTACATTAATATCTATGTCGTTGCGAACTTGCAGTAGTGATTTGAAAAATCATCCCCTCATTAAAGGCATAATGCGTCAAATCTGCCAAGGCTAGCAAGAAGATTTCCTATCATGCCCATGGTTCGCTGTCGCGGTTGCAGAGATCGGAACGGATGCTACCGTTCCAGTTACAGTGGAATTTCGCGGAACTGTCGTGGAACGGATATTTTAAAAAAATATTATAAATATATTAAAATTAAAAATTTTGAAAAATATTTAAAAATATGAAAATTAAAATAAATATCATTTAAATAGATTTTTGATGTAAATAAGAAACTATATATCGTCATTATATTTTAAAATATTTTCAAACATATCAAAAATTAAATATACTATTTTTGTTCTTGTTGCAGCTGTACAAATCCTTTCGGTTCCGTGCCGTTCCGCGTGTCCCGTTCCGTTCCGCCGTTAAATCTCCGTTTTCGGTGTATGAAACGCGATACAAGCCATCAACCTACACACCCCGGAACCTCGTCAAGGTTGCTTGTGTTCTGGCCGTTCTGTTCCCGTTTCGTCCAACCATGACTTCAATCATCTTCTTCTCCATCAACAAAAACAAAATTCATGTCCATGTGAAAGTTGAAAATTCGGATTTCACGTTCCACAAGGTCGTTCCGTTCCGCATCGCCGCTAAAAAGCCGAAGAACAGCGCTACATAACACTCAAAGATTTGTCCTGGAACTTTGGAACGGCGGTCACCGTTCCCGTTCCGGCGAACCATGATTCATGCCACGGCAAACACAGCATGTATACCGTGTTTCGGCCGATCTCTATACGGCTACTTGTCTCTGCGTATTCACCAATTGGTCGATCGCTTAGTCCTCGAGATGATTCTGGCTGTCTTGATGCTCTACTAGTTTTAACTCGAGCATTCATTAGATATTCTGAGCCTCTTTTTCATGTACATGCTTTTTTTAATTATCTAATAATAACTTGAATAACAAACAAGCCATAGCTTCTTATTTAGATCGACCTTAACGCCTACTTAAAAGAGGTAAAAGAGGTGCATGTATATTTTAATTGTCACGCCGCGAGTCCGGACTCGTGCATGCATGACTGCACAATGAACCCCTATAGTAACTACTTCGTATTTGTCCTCGCTTTTACGAAAATTTTAATTTTTAAAATATGAGACAAAGATATCACATTAATGGCATTCAAGAATGCAGGCTGAGATAATATGATGCACATTGCACGCCATATTTTGAAGAAAACTAATGCTACCATTAATATACATCACTGGTCTAATTTCAAAACCATGCGCATCTATCTGCATGAATCGGTCATAATACATCATACATATACAGCCACATTGCTACAACTCTACATCCCTCATTCTAACTTCAAAACCATGCTGCCAGGTTTCGCATATATATCATTAAAAGAGGCTAACCCGATTTCAACAATAAAACATTACTCTTTTTACGTTGTCTTTCAGGGCCGGTAAAGGTCGAACACCACACTCTCCAACTACCCCACGTGCTCCCTTCCCACCTTGACTGACATTGTCTTGCGCATCAGGTTCCATGTAAAATCTTGCCCGAAATGCAGCCAAATGTGCGTAATAAGCAGGAGGAACTGTGGCAATTGCAGATAAATAACATGTATAGTCGACACTTGAGATAAAACTAGTGTAAAACGAACTATATACATGCATGATTTTGGTAGCATGTGTATGTATTCTCAAGAAACCCTTTGATGATGTTTTTACTTACCAACAGAGACAGAACGTGTGCATCTTGCATATGTATAGCAGAGATTGTTAGTCAATGATTGAATTCCGTCTGCCGTGAAATTGTTCTCGTCCCAAAGCACATGGTAATGAGCTGGCCTGCTGGTTCCCTGCAAGTAAATGAATCGTGTACTCGACTTGACAATTCTACTCTCGCAGAAAGATGTTAGAGACCAAGGCAACATTACTTTGGTGTGTACCTGTATTCCAGCATGGCTGCATAGGTAAAAGTCAAACTCCGTTGGATGACAGATTTTAGAATCCACCACCGTGCCTGAAACACAAACTAATTTAATCAGAAATGCATGAGTGCGAAAAATCACTCAAAAAAGTTTATGCACAGGAAGGATTAGTAGTTACCAGGTAATATGTTCCCACTTTTGTCAGTGCTGCTCTTGTCCCTATGATTGTTAGCAAACAGTCTAGTGTGGTGTCGTTTTTGAACAACGATAAAAGTCACTGGAGGTTGGTAGTTTGGCTCCAGTGACGCGCATGCCTGCATGGAAATTCTTACTGATTGGTGGCTCTAAACATAATATTGAAGCACCAATTTATGCATCAAGTCCAGGTTGCGGGATTAATATGGAGAAACACCCTCACTGACCTTTCGAATTGCATCCAACTCGAACAACAGCACTTGATAAAATTGCCCTTCACTTACGCCATCCCTGTTCGTTTTCTTTTACCGATTAGAATAATATATAGTTAAAATTGTCAATCGTGTTCAAAGTTTAAAACGCATTAATTCGCACATATCCATCATCAGTTTCATCAGTTTCCTCCAGTTTGTGATCGATTGTGGTACAAACAGCTAAGAAGCCAGCTGTTCATTTCTGATAGCCATAAAGTGAAAATTGGACTTCCATGAATCTAACAAAAAGGACCATACAGGCTACAGCAGACCACGAATGCACTGTAAATACTAAATAGTCTCTCTTGTATAACAGACCATTCATAAGAAAGAAAAATGTATAATCCGTGTGATCAAGGTTGTTCCTTTTTATGATTTGAGAAGTATTTTTGCATAAAATTTTCTTCATCGTCTTTTTTTCTCTCTCAATTATTCATTTATTATTTCTAACAAAAACAGTATATCGACCTGTAAAATATTATCCGCTGTGGCTTTTGCCCAGTTGCCTTTCTGAAAGAAACCAAAAGATCCCTGCAGAAGAGAAAGAAGATTATATAGATCATTCACCATGCATATCCGTATAAAACACATCGACTTTTAGCTATTTAAGCAATGAACCTGATCATGCCACCACTAACTGTCCCTCGAACAGGATCATGCCAAGTCTTGTATAAATCTTGAATCAACTCTTGTCTGTGAGCTTGCGCACAAACCAATCCCGCATATTTCGTAACCTCAGGCCAATCCTGAGAAGCTACAACCTATATTTAAAAACATATTTTGGCAATCTTGATTTCATATACAAAACAATTGATATGCCAAAAAAGTTTATTTCAGGTTATCAGCTATACCGCAGCAATAGATGGACTCGACTCCTCTCCATTTTCAGGATGTGTCACATCTGCTCCAAATATGATTGTAGGAATATCACTCACCAACGGTATTCTGCAGCTTATGGCATCCAAGAGTACGGTATTTCTCCCACCCATCTATTCAACAGAAAAACAATTCAAAAAACTTGTGAAACATTAAGCCCTATGGTGTGCTGTTCCAACAAGTGATCGTACCTTCACATTTATTTTCAAGGACACATTAGCCAAATATTGTTTATTGATCTTGAAGACGTGTTTCGTAAGGCAGCACTGGGATATCAAACCAAGATCGGTTTCGCATATTCTCTTTAAATCACCTATCACCAGAGACATGCATGGATGTAACGTATTGTCAATATTCTAAAAAAAATCTGCATCTCAAACATGGCATACCGTATAATGACCCATTATTGTCTGGTAAAATAGCTAGCAGAAGCTCTAATTCTTTCCCTTTTAATTTGTTCATGCATGAGTGATATACGTGCTTCAACGCTTTCTCCACTTGATCGGGACGTGCTGTGTAGACTGGAATAATGGGTTCTGGATTAAATTCCTGTAAAGATAAGATCAAAATTTTTTTTGTAACGTATTTTAACAGGGATGTCAGGAAAAAAGATGAACTGCAAAATGAAAGGAAATCTACCATGCCAGATACTTGACACATTTGAGCCAGCTCATTACAAAATCCACGAGCAACACTATCTTGGACACTTCTTGAAAAGTTAATGCATGCCCAACGGTTAACAGTCATGCCGTTGATCATTTTCTGCGATATCAAATCCATGTACATGATTATGTGTGAGCCTAGCATTTTATGATCAAGGAACAAAAAAATTAACATTAAAAATGTTAGAACCTTGTTCATCATGTTCCACTGCCCAACTTGTGGTAGACAATCCTTTTCCTTCCCTGTCTCGTGGTATTTCAGCTGCATATAAAATTCTCAACAATGTGAGTGACAAAATCAAGCACATTACGGAAAATAAATACGTTTCATGAAATGGCAACTGTACTTACCCAGGGAGCAGGGAGAACTCTTGCTTCCACAGAAGCTAATTTTTCACTTATATTAATTCCAAACTCCTTTGCATAAGGATCTTGATCATAACCATTGTGTTGAACAGTCTGAATTTGAAGATCATAGACAAGAAATCGGGTTTAATCAAAACTTTCATAAGACATAGATAAAAATTGAATCCCATAAATAAAAAATGAAAGTTACATGGGGTGGATACTCTTAACGTGGAATACCTGTAGAATATCATTCTCTCTATCCCTTGGCCTCTGACACGTAACCTTTAGAAGAGAGGTAATTTGTTTTTCACTCAACCTTTTTGTGTATCGTTGCCCCTCGACAATTTTACATGCCTAGAGAGAATAGCGATGAACACTTTAAAAATCGTCATACAGACTAAAACCGAAATATACTTGCTACTAGCCCATTCTGACCTCCATCGGTAAGTAGTTGGCCTTCTTCTGGTTTCCCACTTGAAGGCAAGGCAGATGAGTGTGCTGAATTGTGAAACCATACATTTCTTGAAAATATTCAACAACAGACTTCATGGTTGAGTTGTCATCCACAGGAAATCTAAAACCAAATAGAATGGCTAGATTACTTCCAATTGTTTGTTCACCTTTCCGTTTAAGAGTACTTCAACAAACATTTAAGTCGAAGTAACAGTAACGAAATTAGGGTAGCTAAAATCATACAAGATTTCTAGTAAAGCAGTCGGCGTTAAAGATTATTCATTGTACCACAGGACTATATTGTGTTTAAAGACTATTCATTGTACCACAGGACTAGATTGTGTTCTAATGTTTGATGACATATATACTTGTACAGTAAGTGTGTTGCAACTCACCAAATGGTAAGGACATCTTTAATGTCTCTCCAAAAAGCAGTGTGAACTCCTCCTATAGGCTAAATTTATTGACACAACTATTGTTCAAGGTTTACTTTTTATGTTATAATCTTTCTTTCAAACTGATGCCTACAGAAAAGAAACTTTACTTGAAGATATCAAAATTTATGAATCTAGTAATTCATTTGCACAGATATCTTACACTAGTTCTCGAGTGGGTTGAGTTGTTATGCCAGAGACGCGATATTTTCTCCGTACATTACCCCGGTGAGTAACTTCAACTTTCACTCCTCTAAGAGCCTTCTTAACCTGGATAAAATTATGGGTCATCATATTTACATGAAAATCAGATGAATAACTGATTCTAATCTATGTCACATAAAATGAGCATGTACCTTGACACGATCAGAATCAGACAATGGCCTTGACAACACATCTTTCCCCAGAAGTTGGGCAACAAACTCCATCACCGGAAGAGCCTCAATAAATGCAGCAGAAGCAATATCTACAGTCCGTGAAAGGAATATTTCAGTTAGAATATATATCACAGCATTTGTGTTTGCGACATTTCCAAGTAACATTAAAAATGATAATCAATTACCAATGTTCAGCGACAAGCCCATCTGCGTAGGCCTTATACTCTGGTAGAATCCGCACCATGCCTCTAACCCATCACCAATACGTTGTGGTTTCCGGATAGCAGGAGAAAAGAATGATCTCCCAACAGGGCAGTACCTATTTGCAAGAGCGTGTTAAACTTAGTTTTTCTATTTAAGAAAACATCAGTAAGTACTATCGATAGGATCAAACTCATTAAGAAGTGTTTTTTTCTTACTTTTTCATTGAAAGCTCTCTCAGTACAATATCCAGAATTTGAAGTGCTTCCTTGGGACCCTCTGCTCGCTTACCCGCAAGAAATTGACCCAAATGATGTAAGTTTGCCCGAGCAACAAACTTGATCGCTACTTTGTATTCCCTCACTCTCCTGGAAATTTTTTGAAACAAAACTTAAGAGTTACTATTGTAACATACAACTGCAAACTTTCTAACATATACAATCACTTGAGATGAATTACAACTAAAACCAACACAATCCTCAAAAGACATTCTCAATCGAGGGGAGGACTTATAATAGATTTGGGAGGGGGTAAACTAGCATTTTCAGAAATTCTTTATTTTTTGTGAGGCGAAGTCTAGCTCTTGCTGAGTCAATCGTTAGTCGGTGATATGCTGATAGCAATGAAATCTTACTTGGGACCATTGACATTGTCCTCCTCATCGATAAGCTTAATAGTGAACTCCTTCCAAACAAAAGGGAGCTCACCAGCCGTGTACAAACTCTTTCTTCCATCATATGCAGGTAATCTCATCCCCAGATCAGATTCTTTGTGCAATTTCACTAGTTCTGCTATAATAGCCCGATTCACCGTTCTTGATGCTACTTCAGGGGTAATGGTTACCTGTAAGCGAAACACCAGACAATTAAAAGTACACAAAAAACAAGAAACAAGAAGATACAGATGTCCCACGTGTAAGACTCCTTAATGCCACATAATCAAGGGACATATGGACTTACAGAACTACTCAATTATACCAGCAAAGATACATCAGAAAAAAATGAAGAAAACATCCATAAGCATAATGAATGTCAGCCCCAAGGGCCCCAAATGTGTCATAGAGCTTCTCAAGTGCATCATTTATGACAACAATGTAACCTGCAAGCATGCCTAATTTAAGGCCATGATAATGAAAAAGTACTCTTACATCATACTGATTCAAGTCCTTGTTTGGTAATTCAGCAAAGAAATGGTTAGCCTTCACAATGCATCTTGTCCCTAGCTGACCATACCCTGGCCTGGATGCAAAATTCAATGACTTGCTTGAAGAAGGAAAGCCATTCTCCATTTCAGAAAAGCTAACACCTCCGTTCTGGTATGATCCATTTAATAAAGCAGGTACGATGGCTCCAACGGGCTCCGAGGTAACCGGTTTACTTGCGGTAGTGCAAGGCCTGGAACTTGGCGGCATAAAGGCGTCACCTTGGTCCGATTTCCTGCCACCTCTTCCCCTTCTCCGACCTCGATTTCTTGATACTGGGGATGACTGGTTTTGAGGCTTAGTGTTTTGGGATTCTTGAGTAGGTGGCGGTGGTTTACCATTTTGAATTGTCTTTGGGTTCTTCTGAACTGAGTTCATAGTGTTCTGTAATGGCTTGATAACCAAATGTTGTTCTGAATTTTCTTTCATTTGCCTCATAGGCATGATTGAGGTGGTGAGGTGGGATTTTACTTCTCGATTTAATGTGTAAAGAGCGCAATAATCTGTCTGTTTGAAATTGATATTCTTGACCAAAAAGCAAGCAATTTCCACTTATTCTCCTTGCTTATAGGCCTTCAAGGATTGTAGATTCCCTGTGCATAAATAAATAGCAAAAAATTAAGAAAAAGAAGTAGAAAAGGAGGCATGTCAGCAGGATGACCCAAAATGAAAAGCGTATGCAAAAATGGTAAAAAAATATATAATAACGCATCAAGATTTCACACGCAAAAGCAAAAGGGCAGGCATTAAAAAATTCAGATCTTTAATGCAGACTACAGGGGTTTCCATTTCACTGCAATTTCAAAGGACCAAAATAGCTCACATATGTTTCAACAACCACCTAAAAATAAACTCCACCGGGAAGACAAATCAGCAGTAATAGTTTTTGCAGCAAAAGAAACTGTAAATTTAAAATAAATTTCTTGACCTTTACTAATTGTACAGCCTTCACAAGAGAAGGTGAACTTTTAAAAAAAAACATAGTGCTCACAGTTTGAAAAAAAAAAGAGAGAGAGAGACCCGTTCATGAACGCTATAAATTGAGAAAATAACTTCAAAATTAATTTAAAACCCCACTATTCACAGTGTTGGAGATTTAAGCTTGGACTGAGCAAAACTACGTACATGCGGAGACAAAAGCAAACACTACCAAGAAACCGAAACCCTCTTCGAATCTTCCGTTTTGAAACCAATATATGCGTTCAAGAAGAGAAGAAGCATTTAAAATCTTTAAAAAAATGATGCACATGTGCACATATATAGAAATAATATTCAAATTAGATAACTAGAATGAAATCTAATCAAATAGTGGAAATACCCAGAAGACAAAACCATCCTTCATCTTGTCCCCTAACCAAAACCAAGACTTCCAGCAGCAAAACAGAGAAATGTGAATAAATCCAAGATAGTAATGACACAAAACATATATAGATACAGGCATATACATACAGCCACATATTTGTACGCTAGTGTTTATGTGTGTTATCCAACACAAGCATAAATAAATGTGAGGACCTAATATGACTGCTCAAGAAAGAGAATAAAATAAAATACACCTAGAAAGCAACAAAAAAGCAACCAAAAGCAACAGCTAGTAGCGCATATACACAAAACCATTGAATTAAAAGGAATAAACGTTGAAAAACTCACCGAGAAATCAACATCCCAAGAAGATGAAACCAAACAGCATTGCTTCACAGAAAATGACGCCTCATAGAGCAAAGATTGGATACAAGAAACAATTAAAAGAGCTCAAAATTTTTCAAAAACTTGGACTCACCAACGTTGGGCAATGATGACACCATGAAAGACTGGATCTTTTTTCTTGAATCAATGCTTTGAAACCTGAAATGGGCTTTAATCATTACAATATAGACAGGTTTAAAAAGATGAGAACTGGAAAATTTTAAAGGAGGCGTGGAAAAGAGTCGGGGAAAAGGTTGGGTTAAAAAAGATGGTTTCTTTGGAGTGGGTTTAGATTGCGTATATAATGAAAGAGAGAGGACTCGAAGTGCGCAAAAGTGTGGGTTTTGAAATGGGGAAGAAAATAGTGAAGAAGATGATGATGATGAAAATGAATCTTTTATACACGCATGCAAGTGCTTTTGGTGTTTCTTTATCACGTGTAGAAGGCTTTATGTGAAGCCACTACTCTTCCTCCTTTTGCTTTTTCTTCAGAAAACACTGCTATCCATGTATAGATAGGTATTGTGTATGTATATCGAGTGGGTATCATGTGAGACTGTCTCACGGATCCTAATCTGTTAAACGGGTCAACCCTATCAATATTCACAATAAAAAGTAATAGGACTCGTGAGACCGTCTCACATAAGTTTTTGCCATGTATATTTATGTGTTTTGGAAAATTATATTTTTAAATTAATTTTTTATTTTATTTAATTTAGTATTATCTTTGTTTTTTTGGCAAAATTAGTGATCCATGTGTTGTGTTTACTTGATGTTAACATTATGCTAATGTGTGGGATTTCATATCAAAACTCTCGAATAAAAAAGTTAAAATTGTCAAAAAAAAATGAAAAATACACTACTAAAATTTAATTTAACAATTTTCTTTTATTAAACAACATACAAGATTTCGCTGCCACCTGAAATCCAAATACCTCAATAGAGGTTTATGTCTAGACTTAATAATGTAATCTTATTTTTAGATAAATGAGGTTGTTATATATAGGTTGAAAAAAGATTGAGACAGATCAATCATACCGATATTCACAATAAAAATAATATTATTAGTTATAAAAAGTAATATTTTTTCATGGATGACCCAAATGAGATATATGTCTCACAAAATACGACTCGTGCATGAGACCGTCCCACATAAGTTTTTACCAAAAAATTATCAAACCATGATAATTGTTACGATCTCCGTCTCAATAATAAAATAAGCTTGTTTTTGACAAAGATTAAGAAATTCATTGAAAATATAATTATACAAACAATCTTCATCATTCATGTGAATTGTTTGCATCTTTCCAATATCAATATTACAACTTAGATTATGAACAAAATAGAAAAAAAAAAATATGAATAAATTGAATATATGTCTATATATTTGGAATAAACTGGGAAAAAATATTATTTATACAATTAAGATTGATATAGAGGACACCATATATTTTGGCAAATATATGTAGGGAGTGACCATTAAAAAGGGTGGGGTTGGAGGTTGGTGTGTATTTTAAATGAAACCCAGAGAGAGAGAGAGAGGATGAGGGATTATGAAACCAATGAATGAAACACAGAACAAAGAATAATTCGAACTTGGCAGTCCCCTCCCTCTGCAGAGATTTCAATGCCTCTCCCTTTAATTTATAAATATAACTATTATTATATAATATTTTCTATTTTTAATTTTATTACACTGAAAAAAGTACCAAGTATACATTGTAAAAAAATTAATAATACATAATATAATCATCTGTTATTTTTTGTGTGGATAAAAAAAATATTCTTTCAAATAATGAAAATTAAGATAGGGTAGATCAATCCATATGTATATATGTATAAAGAAACGCTATATAAAACAGAGAAGATGATTTTGTTCCTACTAAACGAATCGTATATCTATTTAATTTAATTAAGAAAATGATTAATATTACATCGACTGGATAAAATATCTGGGAGTTGTATATATGGTCTTGGACAATCATCTCTCCTTGACTAGCTTTTGGAGTTGAGTTAGGTCCAAATTCCAACATTAACCAGATGCACTCATATTAAAAATTTTATATTTTTTATTGGGGAAAAATTTAAAATCTTTCGAAATATTTTCAGTTAATTACAATTTTTTTTTAAAAAAATTAATAATAATAAATTCCCATCTCCTCTGTATATAAATGTATATATCCTCTCTCTAGACCAGCTCTTACAATCTTAGGTAAATGTCCCCCAAATCTTTTGTGTACTAAAACAGTCAAACCCCCTTGGTAAGCTGCAACGGTCGGTTTGGAGCTCTACAGGGTTGCGAATGGGATGGGGTCCACATTACACGTGTGCGTATACGAGTGGCCTGTGGATGATTAGCTTTTTTTGTTTGGATCTTTTTTACTGGGGATTTTACTAAATGTGATGTACTTCGTGGCTCTCACAAAATATGATGTATGGATTATAATTAGCCAAAAAAAATATATGTCTTTTTATATTATTTAAACTCATATATATAAAAAGTCACTCTTTTGGTTTAGAAAATAAACATGATTAGAGATGAGAAAAAATATCGAAGTTTTCGACATACAGATATTATCGTACTGAAAAAATATCGAATTTATCGAATTTTTCATATACGGAAGATTTTGGTACGGTAAGGATACCGAATTTTACGATACGGTAACAGTATGAAATTCGAAAATTTAGCTATATATCGGAATATCGAACTAAAGAAAAAATATATAAAAATTTTAAAATACATAATATTTTAAAAAGTAAAAAAATGTAATGTTTTTCATTATAAAACAATATATACTGATATCATACCTGAAATCTCGATATACCTATAATTTGGATATAATCAATATATAAAAATTTCGATACGATATCAATATAAAATTATTTATACCATAATTATCGATACGATACTTATCGATACAATACGGGTATATCACCTTTATGTACAATATTTGCATATATTTGTGTGTGTGTGTGTGTTCGTACTTGGTTTGTTGGGAAAATGGGACAAAATCAAAATGTGGATCCTTAAATTGTAACATTTTGAATCGAAAAGGGAAATGATAGCATGCTTATTGGGGGTACTCATGGCATTTTGGTCTCTTTTGATTTCTCGAGCCTTTGGCTTTGTGATTATCGTCTCTTATATGACAACTTTCATTAAAGCTGCTGCAAAAGTTCGATATTTTATCACCTTCGAACTCATGAGTGAAATGTGGTTATACACCGATTCTGGTTAAATGTCTTGTCTTCGGAGTCAAAATCCATCGTTAATTATGTGTTTAATTATTCCATGAATCGCTCGATATTATAAACTTCAAGCTCCAATTATGTCGGCGATCGTGCATTAAATGCACGTCGGGGAATTTGTCAAAGAAGGTGGGCAGCTTTCTTTGAAGAGAATTTGAACACAGCAGTTGATTTTCTGAAATGACAGACGAAAGTTCACACCGGAATGATGCATCTATAAATAGTGGCATCATTCGTCATTTCAATGCATCTCATTCTCAAGTTTCCTTTTGAGTTTTATCTTAGTTCTCCTATTAGTTATATAATATTTGTGATATGTTTGTTATATTATATCAAGAGAGTGTGTGTTCTCTTTTAAAACACAGTGAGTGAATTATACACGATAAATATTATAGTGGAATTCTTTTCATCTTGTACGTGGTTTTTATCCTAATAATTTTTTAGGAGGTTTCCACGTTAATCTCGGTGTCCAGTTTATCATGTGCACAATGAGTGTGTTAAATGTCTCACATCAGCTAGATTAAATCCTTGAGAATTATCAATAAAGACATAGACAGTTCTTCTTTTTAATTAACTTTTAAGATTGAGTTACGTATGAGTCTCATTTAACAATTTTTAGGATAATTTATACATGTGTGTGCGCTCGCGGATTGAAATTAATCATATAAAATCATGTTATGTTCTTAGAAAATCCGTTTGTTGTGCATTCCAACCCTTAAATTAAACTACATTTTGGAATATATAATTCCCCTTAACTAATAAAAATAGTAATAAATATTCACCATTTGATAAATCTAAAAAAAAAACACCCTTTTTCAGATACAACAAACTGAAGTGAAACGCAGATTGATGTCAAGTCATTTTCTTGGAGCTAGGCAATTCAGAAGTATGAGCTTATCTCTGTTCAGAGATTTTTCATTTTAAGATTTTGAATTCCAATGAATTTTTTAAAAAAATAGCCATTTGAAGGACCACTATTTGTTATTGTCACTCGTGACAAAGTCTAGCTACGTGGTTCCATAAATTTTTAGAACAAATATTTAATAAAATTTCTAGTTTTTGGTATTTGTTTACTTAGTTTTATTAGATTACACATCAATAAACTTACAAATTAAAACTTAATTAGCTTCGAAATCTATTTTCTGAAAGCAAAAAATTCGTGTGAGAATATTATTTGGGTCATCTATGAAAAAAATATTACTTTTTATACTAAATATATTATTTTTTATTGTAAATATCGATAGGGTTAATCCGTCTCACATATAAAGATTGATTAGAACGTCTCACAAAAGATATACTTTTTTTAGCAATAAACTTTTAGTTCTGAATCTTTCATTTTTTTATTAGGAATATTGACGTAACATCGTACATATTAACATCATATTATTGTTGTAGTATGATATGTCTATATTTGATCAGTGTCATGTTGAGATGACCAAATTTTATTTTAAATATTTTAAAAATAACAAAAGAAAAAATGAAATTTGATAATACAATAAAATTGAATATAACAAAAATAATCAGACATTGTTTTAAATTTTAAAAATATTTAATTCTTAGCCCTAAGTAACATCACGAGACTGCAAGACTAATTATGGACTACACCAGGAATCACAAGTGCATGCATATCCACACTTCACAGGGCAATGAATGCACCAAATCATTGCTTCTGCAAGCAGGAGAAGGGGAAATTTGTTGGTATTATTATTTTATTAAATTAATATTTCATATTATATAAAACTTTTAATAATAAATTGTTTTTGTAATATATTAAACTATTTAATGTGATTTTTTTTTAAAAAATTATTTATCGGGTTTTCTTTGTAAAACATATATATAAAAAAGTTTCAATTTTTTTTTTTGAAATAATAGTTAAAGTTTTAGCGTAATTAATAATTTCATTTAAATACTACGTATTTTTTTCAATGAATAAAATAATATAATTGATTATCATTTAAAATAATTAATATATATACAACTGACGACACCAACCTCACCCTTTAAATATTGAGTCATGGGCTATTTTTGTTTCCACGCGACGAATTTTAGAATTATATGTTCCATAAAATGAGAGATTCTATACAATTTTGATGGAAGATGAATATACTTTTTTTATGTCTAAGTAAAATAAATATTTAAACTATTTTTAATATATTAATTTTCATTTTTTCTTAACTTTTAATATATTTGATTGGACGTTTTTAGTATACATGATAATGATTCTACTCAAATATTTTATAATAGAAAAAATTATAATATTTCCTCTTTTTGTAATTTTAATAATCTATCGTTCAATTTTGGAAATTTTTTGTTTTATTATTGCTGATATCTCTGCAAATTCAAGACCATGTTATTATCAACTTCATATCAAAGTAAGGTCAAGAAAAAAATTAAGTTGCAAAAAAGAAAAAATAACGAACTAAAACTAAAATTTGATAGTGTAGATTAACTAAATCGTGAAAATACAAATATATAGTATAAAAATTGTGAATCATATGTTCTTCATAGCCCATTTATTTCCATTAACAAGATTAGTAAGTCTTTTGTGAGACGGTCTCACGAATCTTTATCTGTGAGACGAGTTAACTCTACCGATATTCACAACAAAAAGTAATATTTTTTCATGGATGACCTAAATAAGAAACCTGTATCACAAAATACGATCCGTGAAATCGTCTCACATAATTTTTGTCTAATAAGATTTAACATGTTACATATATATAATTGTGAGTTAAAAATTTATGGGGAAAGAAAACAAAAGGTATAAATGTATGGATGGGCTGTATTTGTTTTGTCATGAATATATGATTAGTTTTATAGTAGGTGCAATTTGACAATATATATATATATATATATATATATATATATATATATATATATATATATATATATATATATATATATATATATATATTATTGTTGGTGTGGACAAAGGAGATTGATATTTGAGATTAGTGGGGTTTTTTTTTTGTTTTTTCCAAAGGAACGTTCTTCCCAAGTGAGTGGGTTTGGAGGGACCCAAAACCATTACATAAAAGCATTCAAAAAATTTAAAAATAAAATAAAAAAATGCACGCACTAATATTTCTCAAAAAATGGGTATTTTTGTTTGATTTTGAGGACATATTTGTTGCATTAATTGACAAGATGTGCGTGGATGTTGTTGGATTATATTTCTCTATAATAATTTGTGGGTTTGGGGAGTGAAATATGGAAAATGTTATACGAGTGTGTATTTGTTTGTTAAAATCAATCGATTATTTTAAATTTGTGGTTTTCAACTCATTCTAGTTATTGAGTTGTTCTCTTGTGAAACGGTCTTACGAATCTTTATCTGTGATATGAGTCAGTCATACCAATATTCACAATAAAAAGTAATTAATACTCTTAGCATAAAAGATAATATTTTTTCATAGATGACCCAAATAAGAGCTCTGTCTCACAAAATACGACTCATGAGACCGTCTCACACAAGTTTAATTTAGTTGAATTTCAATTTATTTTTTGTAATGTGTGCGAAAAATTATTTTTTGGGGGTCTGGTTTTAGGTTTTGGTATACTAAGTTTTCAAATTGCGAACGTGATATTAACTTTTAATTTGTTACTATTTTTATTCAATCGTGGACTTGACATCAAACAAGTCAGTAATTTATGGGTTCACGTCGGGATTTTTCGGCAAAATAAGACTGAAAAAAAAAAAAAAAAGAAAAAAAAAAGTGAGTGTTTCAGAATTAAATAGATGTACGACAAGTGATATTCGAGTGCATCCGAACGAAAAGGACAGGGAGATTGTATGGTTAATTGAGTTAAATAAAGATCGTGGAATTCTCCCCATTATCGAACATGTTCTATTATTCTCATATGCCATCCATTATTGCTATTTAATTCGGTACATTTTATCTAGTTAATAAACTATATATAATTTATTAATTAATTCATTTTTTTCTTTATTTAAATATTTAAATCTGGTACCTAATTTTATAATCGATCATACAAGTTCAACAAATTTTATACAATTTTTTTTCCCCGCATTGACGTTTGTTTTGATACAATTATCCCGTTTACTGTGATTTTTTTTTTTTGAAAAATAAAAAATAAAAATCTATTAATATTATTTAGATGTTAGCCGATCGATCGAGATGGTTAAAATTTCGGTTCCACCGATCGAACCAGTCAGTTTGGAAATTCGTTTCAGTTCTTTTTTAGATCGATTTTAAATTTTTAAAGCATTATTTTGATTGATTCGAGTTCGATCTCAATTGTTTTTATACTGTTTTGAGACAACAAAGGAGTTAGTTGAGAGACACATCCATAGCCATGATCAAATGAATTAATCTCATGCATGTTATGATATAAAAATTAGGGCAAATTGCATGTAACCATGTTTATGATTTCGACTCTGTTAAAATAAACAGTAGAAAATAAATAATGTAAACGTATATTTGAATCGATGAATTTGAAGTAACGAATTTAATATTCGTTTGATAACTCGAATGATTTATGTTGGATAAATTTCTAATTGATTATTCAAGTTCCTCCTCATGTCAAAGTCTCTCATCCCAAACAAAATTCATATATCCTCAACCTAAAATATGAGATCTAATATATTTTACCATACTAAAATTTGTATTTGGAAAAACAAATTGAAGGAAATTATCAAGCACTTAATAGCCGATAGTAGGTATTTCAATGCGACTGCTGTGATTGAGGCAGTCGAAATGTGACACTTGAGTTGTCGTACAATATAATCTTATGTTCCGACTGACACAACGGACCAACGTACTATGTTTTAAAGCAGTGAGATCACCTCTGCCATCTAAGAGTGAAGATGCTTGGGGCTTTTTTTATTACAACTTCGAATGGCTTAATAAATTATATGCATTTTTCACTATTTTTTTTTTTTGTTGGGTAACGAAATCAAATATTGATTGCTCGTTGCATCAAAATTAAATATATTCTAAATGTCAGTTTTTTGGTCTATGATACATCTCTTTCCAATCTTGAATAAGTGTACAAAAATGTCGGCATGAAAAGACAGAAATGTCCTTCCTCATCCATATCGCAAGCTGAAGGAAAAAGGTTTCAGTTCTCAGAGAAAAAGAACATTTAAAGTGATAGCACGCCCTCTTTAATCGTATTTACCCTCCCCTTCACTTTTTTGGTGAAAAGAAGTCGGGGGGTATTTTCGTTATTCCATTCATTTTAAGCAATTTTTTTTTTTTGATTTTTTCAGGTTTCATTTTATTAACCATGATAATTATAGTGTTTTAAAAACAAGATTTTGAGACAAATAATGTAAGACCGAGCTCTTGCCGCTTTATCAAAAGTTATAGCTAGTGGTAATTGTGCAACTCAAATATTTTAAACCGCACAGCAGCTCAAGCATCACGGTTCCATCGCTCTATCAAGCAGGGACAATTATTGCACTCAACAATTTCTTTCCCAATAATTGCACTTTTTGCAATCAATGTGAATCGAACTCGTGACCTTGTCTCTGATACCAATTGTAGGACCGAGCGCTTGCCGCTTTACCAAAAACTATAGCTAGTGGTTATGGTTAACTCAAATCTTTTAAACCACACAACAATTCAAACACTAGTGCACCACGATTCGATCGCTCTACCGAGCAGGGACAATTAAAAATATTTTTTATTTAAGAAAAGTGATATGCCACAAACTCTTTTGAGTGCAATTGTGACAAAGATGGATGAGATATATTGTCGTGAAAATGGGCTGCTTTTTGTTCAAAAATTGATCAATCATTGGAAGTAAAAATTGTTAATCATTTTCAATTTTTGAGGCTTAAATCAAAGGCTTTACCAATCTATCACTTTATTAATTTATTGGAGATGATGATAAAAAGCCAAAAGGTTGTTTTTTACCTTTTTTTTTTTGGTGGGGGCCGAGAGGAGATGGATGTGATGTATAAGACCAACACTTTCCTTTTTTGACTGGTAAACATTTGTGGGCTTTTTTAACTTTATTTAAATAATTGAATAATTTGAAGAAAATATAAATTATTGTATGTACTTTGTGTCTTTTTTCCATATATCTTGATTAACAAATACGTAAATCTACTTTTTTTTTTTATGTTGGAATTGAAAATTCCTACTTTGATCAAAATTCACATAATTTTTTAAATATAATGACGATCATTAAATTTTTCATGAAGATAATGTTCTCAAAGTATATGGAACTCAATCGTCTATGTGATATTCGCACTTAGTTAAATATATCCTTCCACAATCATCGTTCCACAAATATTTTAAATCCAAACATAAGACTTATTTCCGTTTCTCGATGGGATGAATAACAATCGAGCACTCGATTCAAAAGTAAGAACCATTTTTTTTAAATCGCGGATTATACATACACAGAGAACTACCTCATTCTTTTCCCTGATTAAAGTTTTGTTACTAAATGATATAAACTTTAAGTATGTCCATGCTATCAAATTTATTAACCTTTCCAAGCAACAAAAAATGCACTTTAAACCATGAATTAGCATACAAAATAACTTAGTGTCTTTTGTGTATCTATATATGTATGTATATTTGTGTTGAAAATTGAGCAAAACCCTCTGCTTATTTTCAGTTTTTGAGAGGAAAGAAAGTACATGGCTATCACTCTGGGATTATGTGTTGTCTTTACCTAGAATTTGTGTTTGACAGAGCATCTAAGTACACAAGATCTTATCTTTGTGCTTCTTTTAAAGTACCTTTCGTTTTTTGCATTCTATATTCTATTATTATTATTATGTCTATATATAATATAATTCTATATTCTATGATGCTTACAAGGGACAATTATCGACATATTTTCCAAATAAAATTTCAAATTCATGTGTGTCTATATAATAATATATATATATATATATATACGATTTTTTTTTCCATAGTTCGAATCATGCATCGACATTATACTTTACGTCGTTTGTTAGAGTCTGGTTTATCAATCGGTTATGAGATCATAATACGCAACCAGTCTTCCCACGAGTTTCGTTAATTTTTTTTTTCGTTGATCGTATCTCTAAATTATTTGTTATTTTATTGTGTTTCATTCCGATTTCTACTAATGAAGCCGATCATGTTGGAATATTTATCGTTCTAACTTGTAATACATGAATGTATTCCGTTAGGCAATTATATTTTTTTTTTTTTTTTTTTGAATTTAAGAAATAATAATAAATATACCAAATTTCAAGAAATAGATGGTCAATGGATGAATGAGGAGTGGGCTTTTTCTCACTCAGTCACAAGGCTGCGATCCAAGCCCATTATAATATGGGCTGGACAAATCAACAACTATGCTTAAATCGACTTTAGCCCTCCAAGTTTCCTATAACTCCAAATCCGGTCCATAGATTTATTTCCACCCCTCAAGTCTCCTCCACTCCTCCTTCCACCCCAAAAGAATATTGGGCTCTAAAAATACCATCTTCCACGTTGATTGCGACCAAATACTCGAACTGCCATGATGTCCAAGGCCCAAACTTACATAGTTTCGAACGTGCAAAATAATAATAATAATAATAATCAGATTATTCAGAATAATCGTATAAGAAAAAGTTTTCATTATGTACATGTGTTAGTTGTCCTACATCAGTTGGATAAAATCTACGAGAGTTGCATATATAGGCTTGAACAATCTTCCCTTTTGAGCTAGCTTTTGGAGTTGAGTTATGTCAAAGTCTTAATTCTAACATGGTATCAGAGTTCTAGTTTTACTGTTATGTGTTGGACTGCCCATAGTTGAGTCATTTGTAAACTCCGCGCTTCAAATTTTATCCTTGGACGTGAGAGGGTGTGTAAGTTGTCCCACATCGGTTGAATAAAATCACTGGGAGTTGCATCGAGAGTAATGTACATGACCAAATCAAACACAATTATTTGGATCTTTTTGTTGGCCTTGGTCCTTCAAATCAAGAAGATTCTTGAAATGAAGGCAATCATTTCAAGAATAGTGTCGTTCGAATAAATAATAAATTGCCTTATAAATTTAGGTACATTATTCATCATTTCATTTTTAAAGATTAATCCGTTTTATTATTAATGATCATATAATTAAGACAAGATGTAACGCTTCGGTCTCGAGCTTGCACGACTGCACAATAAGTTAAGTGTTTTTGATATTATCTTAATAATATAGAAATTTATTCAAAAAACATAAATATGTTATTATAAAATAGTCGTCTAAACACATATTTATATATTCTTAAAACAACTTTTAGATTTTTTTTGTAAAAAAATTTTAATAAAAACGTTTTATAGGTATTTCTCCAAATAAAATGATATCTTTGAAAAAAATTTATTAATATGTAAAGACCCACTTCAGAAATTTTTTTAAAAGAATAATCTGAATAAAAATTATATAAAAAAGATGGGTTATGTTATATAATATAAATTTATAAGTTAGTTGCTTCACAAAAAAGATAACTAGAATCTTTGGTCTTGTATTTAAAATAGCGTAGATATATTAAATATTATTAATTTCGAAATTATTCGAAGAACAAAAAAAAAAGCAAAAATTTGTGTGAGACGGTCTCACGAGTCGTATTTTGTGAGACAGATCTTTTATTTGAGTCATCCATGAAAAAATATTATTTTTTGTGCCAAGATTATTATTTTTTATTGTGAATATCGGTAGGATTGACCGTCTCACAGATAAAGATTCGAGAGACTGTCTCATAAGAGATCTATTCCAAAAAAATTTTAAAAATTGAAATTAAATTAAAAGAATGAGGAAAATGAATTTGGACAAAAGAAGAAACAAGAAAAGACACATATATCTTCCGTGGTTACTATTGGCTGTCGCGTTTTGACCACTGATAATGGTACTTGCCCCATTTTTGTTCGATAATTGTATATTCATTCATATTTTTATGCACCAATATTCCTGGCACCATCCATTAAATATTATTCTTTTATAATATAAAAATAAAATTAAAGATCGTGTCAAAATAAACTTAGATAAATTATAGATTACATCTTTTATAAGACGATCTCACGAATTTTTATTTGTGAGACGGGTTAACCCTACCGATATGCACAATAAAAAGTAATACTCTTAGTATAAAAAGTAATACTTTTTCATGGATGACCTAAATAAAAGACCTGTCTCACAAAATACAATATGTGATACCGTCTCACACAAATTTTTACCTAAATTATATATAATTTATATACTTACTCATACCACTCATATATTAGGGTAAATATCTTTTAAATATGTGTATATGTATGCACTTTGTAGGTAGATTGTTGTTGTATGTACATATATAATGGTTTTCCTTGGTCAAAAAGGAGACAGACGATTGAATATATGAGGAGATTTTTTGTGAGATAGTCTTATAAATTTATATTTGTGAGATACATTGACATATCCATATGAAAAGTTATATGTTTGAGGATAAAAGTAATAATTTTCATGGATCGAGTCGGATAAGATATTCGTTTCAATAAATTGACATGTGAAACAGTCTCATATGAGTTTTTGTGTTGTTATATTTAGGTTTGAGCTCGAAATCACACTCTAAATTTTAGATATTGTATCAAATGAACTACAAGTAATCGATACGTAATAAAAATTTTTTTTTTTATGATAATTAGGGAGGAATCAGTGTCCAAATAATATTTTACTACATATAGCAAAAAGTGTCCAGGTTCATCCTCTCAAAATGGCAGCTTCCCACCTCTCAATATCCTTATATAAAATCCAACCTTGAGCCCATTCAAAGTGTTCTATACTTCCCGATATAATCTCGGTGGAACCCTCAACTAATATTTCCAAAACAACCCCTCTTAGAACAAAACGTTTTCAAAAACACCCAAAATATCTCTACTCTAATTACAAACGTGCCCTTATCACAATTTTAGTTTGCAAGTTACTCCCTACAGCTTCGGTGGGACTCCCTCTCTGTCCTCCCCTGCAATGGCCGCCATGGCTTCTCTTTACCTCAAGACTTCCACGCCCTACCCTCATTCTTCCCCGAAATTACCGAAAACCCATTTCGCCTCACCACTCACATTCCAACTCCAGCCCCGACCCGCTTTGAGAACTCGAGTCCCGATCCGGATGTCTGCTTCCCTAATCGAACCGGACGGCGGGGGGCTAGTGGAGCTATTCGTCCGTGAAGCGGAGAAAGATTCGAAATTGAAGCAGGCGTTGGGCTTGCCGAAGCTCAGGCTCTCGAAGATCGACCTCCAATGGGTTCACGTGCTGAGCGAAGGCTGGGCGAGCCCGTTGAAGGGATTCATGAGAGAGTCGGAGTTCCTCCAAGCCCTTCATTTCAACTCGCTCCGGCTCGAAAACGGGTCGTTCGTCAACATGTCGGTGCCGATCGTGCTCGCCATTGACGACGGGCAGAAGAGCCGGGTCGGGTCGTCCACCAGCGTGGCGCTTGTCGATGAGAATGATGAAATTGTCGCTATTTTGAACGAGTAAGGGGCTCTTTTGCTTCTTTTCTTTTCTTTTTTTGTGGTCGAATTCATTAAATGTACGTGGATTTGGCTTATGGTCATTTTTAATAGTTTATTACTTTGTTGTTGATTTGACTTATTTGAGTTGATTGGTTCTTTCAAATTTTCATATCACAATTTCTCTTTATTTATATTGCATCCATGGAGTTTTTCTGAGAGATGATATAATGCTAATGTGTTTACTGTTAAACATTGGACTTTTCCAGCTGCATCTTTTCTTCTTTCGGGATTAAATTTTTGGATAAAATTCTTGTGTAGTTGTTATGATATGCTTTTCAAAGAAAAAAATTATCGCTGTGTTCATAGAAATATAGAATTAGAGCTTTGACTCTGTTTCTTGCACTGATCCCCTGTCTTTACGAGAAGGCTTTCGTTTTATCTGCCATGCTTTTCTTGCTCGTGGAACTGATGCTGAACACGTTGAATTTGTTCCTGTAGCATTGAGATTTACAAGCACAATAAAGAAGAAAGAATTGCACGAACATGGGGAACGACTGCTCCCGGTCTCCCCTACGTTGAGGAAACTATCACACGCGCTGGGAACTGGCTCATTGGTGGTGATTTGGAGGTTCTAAATCCCGTCAAGTACAATGATGGCCTTGATCGCTTCCGCCTCTCCCCAGCACAGCTACGAGAAGAATTTGAGAGGCGTAATGCCGATGCGGTTTTTGCTTTTCAGCTTAGAAATCCAGTGCACAATGGTCATGCTCTATTGATGACTGACACCAGACGCCGCCTTCTTGAGATGGGGTTTAAGAATCCTGTCCTTTTGCTTCATCCATTGGGAGGGTATACGAAAGCAGATGATGTCCCACTTGATTGGCGAATGAGGCAGCATGAAAAGGTTAGTGTTGTGAGATAACACCAAAGTGTGGCGAGTTTTTTGTCCGTCTAGAGTCAGTGTCAAAAATTGGTTGTTAGGACATATATTGCTGCACTAACTACAGCTATAGTTTATCTCTTGTACGTCGTAGCCACCTGTAAGTGTCGGCATTTTTCAAACTAAAAATTTGTTTGTGTAGGTGCTTGAAGATGTTTAACCTTACAGTGATTGCAAATGAAACGAACTTCTTGTTTGTGTAGGTGCTTGAAGATGGTGTTCTTGATCCAGAGACTACGGTTGTGTCTATTTTCCCATCGCCAATGCACTATGCTGGCCCAACTGAGGTTCAATGGCACGCCAAGGCTCGGATTAATGCAGGCGCAAACTTCTACATAGTGGGTCGAGATCCAGCTGGAATGGGCCATCCACTCGAGAAAAGAGATTTATACGATCCTGATCATGGCAAGAAAGTATTGAGCATGGCTCCTGGATTGGAGAGGTTAAACATTTTGCCATTCAAGGTATATGAAAAATGCTCCTAAATATCATTTTCGGGATTCTTGTCCTTTCAGTGATGAAATGGTGGAAGATAAATACTTGAAACTTGGGTGACACGAGTTCTTATTTAAAGGGAATTGGAAATTTTGCAGGTTGCTGCATATGACAAGACTCAAAGTAAAATGGCATTCTTTGAACCATCAAGGGCTCAAGATTTTCTCTTCATTTCTGGCACCAAGGTATTATCTGCCCCACAACGTATATGTTTTCTGCTCGATTTGCCTTACTTTCCATGCCTGATCTATCGTTTTTCTTCAGATGCGGACGCTAGCAAAGAACAGGGAAAACCCACCGGATGGTTTTATGTGCCCTGGTGGCTGGAAAGTTTTGGTCGAATATTACGAGAGTTTGGCTCCAACAGAGAGTGACAGTCTCCCTCAACCCGTACCAGCTTGATTTTTGTTTTCGCTTCTTTTTCCAAAGCAAATTCAAGTTCAACCAAAATCTCAGTAGTTAACTCTAGATAGGAATGGAGATTTGCGCATTAAATTGAAATTCACTTTGTG
The DNA here is from genome assembly GCF_022965805.1 of Primulina eburnea. Lineage (NCBI taxonomy): Eukaryota > Viridiplantae > Streptophyta > Magnoliopsida > Lamiales > Gesneriaceae > Primulina > Primulina eburnea. Next base: position 52,110,495 of record NC_133103.1, on the reverse strand, counting down.
TAATGTGTAACTCGAGTTTTGCCCTCGTAACACACAAGTCATTGCATTCTTTATCGTATTGGTGATTTGAGTTCATTTACGTAATTATTCTAGCTTGAGCTTCGTTTTTTGTCATCTACGACAAGTTTTTGATAATGCTTTCCCTCCTAGGCCTGCCCCAGAATAAAAAATTTAATGAATCATCAGGTCCCCTTTTGCAATTAGCAATATTCTGTGCTATATTAGTCGGGAAATTATAGGTAATTGTTGTGAAAAAATAAAAATTTATGACAAAAAGTAAAAATCTCAAACTCTCAAAATTTACCAAACTACACATTTTATAATATTTTTCTTTCTACTCAATTGTGATTTTCTTCACAAATGAGAGATCTATTTATAAGAAATCTTTACAAATAATCCAAAAGAAAATACATCATTACCTACATCATCACACACTAATTTTCAATATTTACAACTCTTATTTTCAACATTCAAATATTCAATACACACATTTTAAATATTATTTCAACACTCTCCCTTGTGATGATGATCATAATGATTGTATTCATTACGTGTTTTTATACTGCCTCGTTAAAAACCTTATTAGGAAAAACCCATTGGGATAAAAACCATAGTAAGGGAAAAAGAGTGCAGTCACGTAAACTCCCCCTGATGTTGACATGAACAATTCTTCACAAATTTCGTAGATTGCGCATCCCAATATTATATATGTGTTTTCTGAATACGTCGTAGGAAGTGCCTTTGTGAAGAGATCTGATGAGTTTTCACTTGATTGAATGTGACGAACATCAATACATTTATTCTTCTCAAGCTCCTTGGTGAATGCGAAGAACTTAGGAGGAATATGCTTAGTTCTGTCGCTTTTTATGTATCTTTCTTTCATTTGAGGAACACATGCAACATTATCTTCGTATAGTATCACATGCTTCTCGTCGAATGATAATCCGATAATCCGCATGAGATTTGGATATGATGGGTCATTGATTTTAACCACACACATTCACGACTTGCTTCATGTAGTGCAATAATCTCGGCATGATTTGATTAAGTTATTACGAGCGTTTGTTTCTGTGAACGCCAAGAAATTACAGTGCCTCCACGAGTAAATACATATCCAGTTTGGGAACGTGCCTTGTGTGGATCAGATAAGTATCCAGCATCGGTATAACCAATTATACTTGGATTATCATCTTTTGAATATAAAAGTTCCAAGTCTGTCGTTCTCGTAGATAACAGAATATATGTTTAATTCGGTTCCAGTGTCTCTTTGTTGGATATGTACTAAATCTTGCCAACAAATTTACGGCAAAAGATATATCAGGCCTTGTACAATTTGTAAGATACATAAGGGCACCAATAGCACTTAGATATGGTACTTCTGGACCAAGAATATCTTCATCTTCTTCACTATGGTCGGAATGGATCTTTTTCTATGTTTAATGATCTAACAACCATTGGAATACTTAAAGGATTTGATTTATCCATATTAAAACGTTTACGGATCTTTTCTGTATAATTTGTCTGGTGAACAAACATTCCACATTTTTTTTGTTCAATTTGTAAACCCAGACAATACTTGGTTTTTCCAAGATCCTTCATTTAAAATTCTTCCTTCAAGTATGACACAACTTCTTGAATTTCCTTATTCGTTCCAATGATGTTTAAATCATCAACATATACAGCAATAATTACGCATCCGGATGTTGTTTTCTTAATGAAAACACAAGGGCATATTGAATTATTTACATATCCCTTTTTCATCAAGTGATCACTTAGTCGATTATACCACATTCGACCGGATTGCTTTAACCCATATAATGATCTTTGTAATTTCACAGAATAACATTCTCTGGGTTTTGAACTTTGTGCTTCAGGCATCTTAAGTCCTTCAGGAATTTTCATATATATATTACTATCAAGTGATCCATATAAGTAAGCTGTAACAACATCCATAAGACGCATTTCTAAATTTTCAGATACTGCCAAGCTAATCAAATACCGAAACGTAATTGCATCCATCACGGGAGAATACGTTTCTTCATAATCAATTCCAGGTCTTTGAGAAAAACCTTGTGCAACAAGCCGAGCTTTATATCTTACTATTTCATTTTTCTCATTTCTCTTTCGGATAAAAACCCATTTGTATCCAACAGGTTTTACACCTTCAGGTGTAAGGACTATAGGTCCAAAAACATTACGTTTATTTAGCGAATCTAATTCAACCTGGATGGCTTCTTTCCATTTTATCCAATCCTGCCGATTTTTACATTCACCAAAAGATTTTGGTTCATGATCTTCATTATCATTTATGATGTCGATTGCCTACATTATAAGAAAATATATCATCAATTTCTTTTATATCTTTTCGGTTCCATATTTTTCCAATATTAATGTAATTGATAGAGATTTCATGATTCTCATCAGTTTGTGGTTCTGACAGAACATTTTCATCATCATGTGTTTCTTCAAGAACATCATTCTCTATTTTGTGATCATCACGTGTTTCTTTAGGAACATCATTCTCTATTTTGTGATCATCATGTTTCTCTGTAAATTTTCTTTTTCGAGGATTTTTATCCTTGGAACCGACTGGCCTTCCACGCTTCAGGCGTTTTACGACATCATGACTTTGTTCAATTTGTTTATTTGGAATTTCAATTCGAGCAGGAGTATTTACAGCATGTATATATGATTTAGTTACCCTTTTTGCATCTGTAAATGCATCTGGTATTTGATTTGCTATTTTGCAAGTGCACAATTTGCTGTACATCTTTTTCACATTGTTTTGTTCTTGGATCCAGATGTAACAATGATGATACATACCATTGTAATTTCTTTTTCGGTATGAATCTGTTCTCCCCCTAACATTGGGAAGATTTCCTCATTAAAATGACAATCAGCAAAACGTACTGTGAACACGTCGCCTGTCTGAGGTTCAAGATATCGAATGATTGATGGACTATCATAACCGATATAAATTCCAACCTTTTTTTGAAGTCCCATTTTTTTCTTTGCGGTGGTGCAATAGGCACATACACCATACATTCAAAAATTCTCAGATGAGAAATGTCTGGTTCTTTACCAAATGCAAGCTGCAATGGGGAGTATTTATGATATGCACTTGGTCTGATGCGAATTAATGAAGCAGTATGTAAAATTGCATGTCCCCATATAGAAATAGGTAGCTTTGTTTTCATAATCATTGGTCTAGCAATCAGTTGCAGACGTTTAATCAATGATTCAGCCAATCCATTATGTGTATGTACATGAGCAACATGATGGTCAACAATGATTCCCATAGACATACAATAATCATTGAAAGTCTGGGAAGTAAATTCACCAGCATTATCAAGTCTAATTTTCTTGATTGTATAATCGGGAAATTGATTCCTCAATTTTATTATTTGAGCAAGTAATCTTGCAAATGCAACATTTCGAGTTGGCAATAAACATACATGTGACCATCTGCTGGAGGCATCAATCAATACCATAAATTATCTGAATGGTCCACATGGTGGATGAATTGGTCCACAAATATCACCCTGAATACATTCAAGAAACATTGGTGATTCAGTTTAGATTTTGACTGGTGGTGGTCTTATAATAAGTTTTCCAAGAGAACATGCTTTACATTGAAACTTATTATTCTGAAAGATCTTCTGGTCTTTCAGCGGATGACCATGTGTATTTTCTATAATTCTTCGCATCATTGCTGAACCAGGATGTCCCAATCGATCATGCCAATTGGTTAATATTGAAGAATTATCAACTACCATGTTTGATTCAATGAGACTTATATGTGTATAATGCAATCCAGTAGGGAGCATTGGTAGGTTTTCAATCACATATTTCTTTCCTGATTTATATGTGATAAGACACATATATTTCTCATTCCCTTCATTCATTGTTTGATTATCATACCCATGGGAATATATATCATTAAAACTCAACAAATTTCTTTTCGATTGTGGTGAATATAAAGCATCATTGATAAAAAAATTTGTACCATTAGGTAACAAAAATTGTGCTTTACCACATCCTTTAATCAAGTCTACAGGACTTGATATTGTATTCACCGTTGTTTTTGTTGGTTTTAGTTCCAAGAAATATCTTTTATCTCGGAGGATAGTGTGCGTTGTACCACTATCGGGTATGAAAACTTCAGCTTTGCTCATAGCATTTTCTATTTTTGAACTTCAAAAAAATATGCAATGAAATAAAATTACTGACAATATATATTTAAATATAACACATATCATAATTATACAATAAAATATTATTATATAAATACATGAAAAATAAATTATTGTATATTTATATTCTACCACTATATTGTTCATTTTCAGAGAAATCATTGAGAAAATCTGCAGCATCAATATTGTTCATTTCTATCCCACCAACATATTGATCATTTCCAGAGAAATCATTCATCAAGTAACCAGCATCAAAATGAGTTGAATCACTCAAACGGTCACTGCGTTCAGTGAAGTTGGTCTCCTTTTCTTTCCCCTTTAATGATTCTTTATAAAGTTTACAAAGATGCTCAGGGGCTCGAAAAATACGGGACCAATGTCCTGGAGTACCACATCTGAAACAAGAACTTTCATATCTTTTTGAGTGATTCTCATTAACACTTGTACTCTCATGATGCCTTTTCAGTGGATTGTTTGGGACGCTCTTTTGAGATGATTTATAAAAATAACTATCTCTATTGTTTTCAAAACCACGGCCTCGAACACGACCACGGCCAATTCCACGTCCACGTCCACGACCTCGACCTCGACCTCGACCAAAATCTTGTCTTTGAATTTGATTTTGGTTTCGAGGTTTAAATTCATTTTTACTTACAGCATTTACTTCTGGAAATGCTGTTGATCCAGTGGGTCTGGACTGATGATTTCTCAATAATAGTTCGTTGTTCTTTTCCGCCACAAGAAGACAGGTGATGAGTTCAGAATATCTCGCAAATCCACGTACTCTATGTTGTTGTTGTAGAGTAATATTTGATGCATGAAACGTGGAAAATGTTTTTTCAAGCATTTCCGATTCTGTGACCTCATGTCCACAAAATTTTAGCTGTGAGATATCGATACATCGCTGAATTATAATCACTGACTTTTTTAAAATATTGGAATCTTAACATATTCCATTCATCACGGGCGGTCGGAAGTATAACTTCCCTTATATGTTCAAATCTTTCTTTCAATTCTTTCCACAAATCCATGAGATCTTTTTCAATTAAATATTCACATTTCAATCCCTCGTCGAGATGTCGACGCAAAAATATAATGGCTTTTGCCTTTTCTTGTGATGTCGATATGCCATTTTCTTTTATGATCTCACTTAGACCCAATGACTCAATATGCATTTCTACATCGAGAGTCCATGACATATAATTTTTCTCCGTGATGTCGAGCGCAACAAATTCGAACTTAGTCAAATTTGACATGGTGGTACTTTTTCTTCTGTTTTGGAGCTTGGAAAAATATGGAGGACTTTTAGAGCTTCGTGCTGATAACGTGTTGTGAAAAAAATAAAAATTTATTGTAAAAAGTAAAAATCTCAAACTCTCAAAATTTACCAAACTACACACTTTATAATAATTTTCTCTCTACTCAGTTGTGCTTTTCTTCACAAATGAGAGATCTATTTATAGGAAATCTTTACAAATAATCCAAAAATAAAATACATCATTACCTACATCATCACACACTAATTTTCAATATTTACTACTCTTATTTTCAACATTCAAATATTCAACATTCAAATATTCAATACACACATTTTAAATATTATTTTTCAACAGTAATGAATATTTATTAAAGTATTTAATAAAAACAAAAGGCGCTGTATCCAATCCCATACCATGATAAAAGTATGTGTAATGTCAGTTATCACTTAGCTTGGAAAAAGTTGGACTAATGAATACCTTCGGAAAATTGGTCTCTGATTCCTTACCAAACGTTGAGACAGGGAATGATTGCTCACAAATCTTCACAGTTTCTGGACTGCTGACTGAGCATAGAAATCATTGTTCGTGGATGCTGATATCAAATCAGTTAGAAGTCCAGGAGATAGGCCAGGATATTTGCAGTAAAGGTGCAACGTACATGTGCTCATTCAATATGACTACATTTATTGTCATGATCATCACGTTTTGGTCAGTTTTCTTCTTTTGTTTATATCTCTCTTTTATTTGTTTGTGTCGGTTTTTTTTTTTTACGTTACTCACAAGAGTATTGTGATGCTTCTTGGTCATTGTTACGAGGAAAACCTTAGCATATTGGTTTATGAATATGTCATCAATAAATGCAGTGGCACTTATTTGGTAAGCAAAATTTTCCATCTTAAATAGACCTCCTTGCAACCTCACCTTCGTGTTTAATGGTTTTGTTTTCTTGTGATAGATAATACAGAGCATGTTCTTGAATGGAAACACAGACAATCTATCGCCATTGGAACTGCAAAAGGGCTGCGTTTTCTGCATGAAGAGTGTTGAGATTCTCCTATCATTCATCGGGATGTGAGGCCAAGTATTATATTACTCAACCAGGATTTTCTTCCCTTGGTAAATCTTTGTTGCTGTTGCATTCTTTTATAAGTTTTCATTCCTGAACTTGGTAGAATAGTGGCATCACGTTGCTCAATACTCTTATTATTCGAAGAAGTCTCTAATGAAAGATAAATACGAGCTCAAGATCTTTTAGTATCTTTTTTAGATGTTCTCTTAAGGCACCTCTTGGCTCATGGAATGAGATGATAAGGATCTATGATATAGAGATAATAAATTGATAAATCATTGATATGAATAACATATTGTCTAATGTTTTGTTGGTGGCAGTTGCTCAATAGGTGCCGTTCAAGTGTTGCTTGTATGTCCGTAGGATTACATATTTCATCTCGGTATATAGCATATTTGTGTAGACAGGTAAAATTTTGCCCTTGGTTTTCTTGAATTCAGATTTGAATATTGATATTTATATGCAGATCAAAATCTCTATGAAATAGTTGGCAGTGGGTCTTCTGTTGCACTAGCATTTTACATAGGTCATAAGGTAGAGAAGCCGATCTATGGAGCGTATGTGTTTTATCTTATATTTTTTCTCTGTGGTAGCCGCCCCATTTGGGCTCAAACCGAGTCTGGTATTTTTCAGGCGATCCTGAAAGCTAACCCAAGTTTCGATGAAAATGTGTGTCCATTTTTTCCTTCTGAGTTTAAGGAGTTCATCAAGAGATTATTGGATAAAAATCCTAGGATAAGGTTAACAGGCTAACAACTACTTAGGCTCTGTGCACGCGATTCTCTTAACTACGAATTTTTGTATTTTTTGGTTTCAGATTGTCTATAATTTTCTATTTCGGGTTATCCATGGAGTCGAGATCATAGCTTAGTGCAGATCCAACTTGACATTCATGTATTCAGTCGAATGGAATCCTACATGCGAACCCCATCTTTACGTAGTTCTATTGGTGGACATTGCTCAATTGTTACCTTTCAAGATTTTCTTGTATGTCCGTAAGATTGCTTTTTTGAATCTCGTTATATAGCGTATTTGATTTAGTCATCGATCACGCTTTGTCATGCGTGGTCGACGTTTCTCTACAATTTCCGCATATGTTGCAAGATATGTGCTTAATTTAGTTTGTCTATCTATGGGTAGACTTCGAGTATATGGTGTTACCAGTGAGTTTAATGATTGTAGCAGCTGTGCTGTTTTGGGTCTGGTGATGCACATGGCGATCAGGCCGTCTCTATCTCCGTTGGTGAGTTAACTTGTTTATCTTTACCCTTACCATCTTTTTTAGAGTTCAAATTTTCCGGTTATGCTTTTATGAAAAGTATTGTTATTATTAATAGTAATGAAATGAAGTATTTTGTTTAAATTTTTTTATGGCTATTTAAATTTATGATCTATATTTCTTAAGCTCATTTTGAGCCATGATATATTATTAAAACAAAGTTTGACCTCAACACAATTATAAATGAGTCAAACTCAAACATTTTAAACTTCGGTTCCGCTCATCTCGATTACTTGCCTACATTCACGTCGCTTCTTATTTTTTTCTTTTCATTTTTTTTAAACGCTTCTTTTAAAACATATATTTGATACTAATTTAAAATAAAATGTGCATATTCTCTACTTCAATATAATGTCTATTCACATCCTATATAAAAATGTTACTTATGCAGAAGAATGATACATATTCAAAACAGTAAAAAAAAATAATGGGACACCTGGATGCAAAACCAAACAATGAATGAGGTTTACTTAAAAACATTTCCCTTTGGAATATTGTATACAACAGTTACTCAATAATTGGAATTGGACGGTCCCAACTATCAATAAAAATATGTATTACATACAATTGATACCTTTATATAGAAAACATTTCCTTACATAATTGAAACATTTATGATACATTATTTTGTGGAATTGATTAACCATTGATGTTCGTGTAAAATGCTACATATAAATAGCAATTACAAGTTGGCACCAATTACAGCATCCCATTCGAAGCATGCAAACATCCACTTTAATCTGACATGCTCAAACCCAAAAGCTTCACACATCACACACAACCAAGAAACTCATATGGCTACATCTAACGTTGTCATGATTAAAGATCTTAAGGAAAATCAATCCGATGTCGTCATCGAAGCTCTCGTTCTTCGACAAGGCTAAGAAACCCAAACAAATAAAGGTTCCATAAGAATCAGAAAGTCGATACTCATTGACAAGCAGGTATGTAATTTATATCTTATAACGACCACGCATCACAATATCGTCATCTATATCAAATAGGGCCGTCTTCACAAATTTTTTTCTTGCTTCGCTTAACTGAAATCAACATCATCTTCATATATATTTATAGTAACCGTACTTTATCCTTTATGTGTGTTATCCGTTTCTTTATGTATATTTGTAGGGGAATATGATTTACGATGTTATGTTCTCGAATGTGATCTCTCAATTTAAGACTTTGTTGCACACCAATAAAACCTACTTGATTTGTAATCCACTGGTGAAGAAAATAAACTCCAACTATGTTAATGTAAACACGAGCATCGAACTTACTATCCAAACAAGGTATGTGATTACTGAATTTCAAGCTATGCGACCAACGATGCCAATGGATATCAACTTCAAGAGATTTAATGAAATCGCTCCTAAATTTAATGCAAATGAAAACCAACGTAAGATTCATCTTCTAAAGTTATTTCAAAATGTTTTCAAAAAAATGATTCATTAACTTTGTGATAACTTTGCTGATATAATTGGTTTTGTCAAAAACGTTCGACCACTTCGTAATTTCACGAGACCTAAGATCAGAACAATTGGAAATTTAAGAGATATCGTCCTCATGAATGAACGGTTATTAATGATAAACAATGACTAAATACACTTACAAAAATCCTTTTCTTTGCTACTTTTCTTTACCCATTTTTTGGTGCACACTTTTAATGGTTATATTTTCATCAGGTACGAAACTATAGATATTGGATTGTGGGATGATTTAGATGTCAATGAAGGCCAATTGATGAAAAAAATTAGGCTCGTGCACCTATTGCGGCTATATGCAACCTCAGAATGCAAACACACAATAGTTATACTAACCATCGACTATCTTTATTGTTTTATCATGCTTACAAATAATAACTCTCATTTATGCTTTTGAGGTTAGACGTTTCTCAATTGAAATCAACACCAACAACATACGTTATACTCAATCCACAATGCTCCAGAGCAGTTGAATTTACCGAATGGTAAAATCACTTTTAATATCTCTTTATCATGGAGCATTGCATCAATTTGTAGATATGTTTCAAGTTCAGAAACTTTTTCCCCGGGCTAATATATGCATCTAATTTCTACATATTTTAATTCATTCTTCAACATTTATAATGACCCTTGTTCACTTATATCAATTTTGTGCTCTCGAAATATTATTCATGAAAATATAAAACATCATAAAAAAATATATGAACAAAATAACTAATTCCGCTCTCTCTGTTTTTTTTTAGAACAACTACTACTGTGTTCAGGGAAGAATAAAGAAGATCGAAAACAACTCATCTCTATTTTATGATGTGTGCAACCATTGTAACAGCTCAGCCACAAAGACAACAAGTGAAATGTCTTGCCTTGACCGTACAAATATACCCATTGAAATAGTTCCAAGGTTTTAATTCACTCTACTATCGATCTTTGTTAAATATATCCTGATTATTACATACAATGATGCGCCTATTATATACGATCTCAGGTATAAAATTAATGTGTTGATTGAAGATGGAACTGGAATCGCAAAAGTAACTATGTTTGGAGAAATTGTCACATTGTTCATTGGCTATCCTATTGGAGAATACATCAAAACCCGCAATAAGTTAGGAAAAAATACGTATAAAATATATTTACTACTTATCAGCGAAAAAAAACCTTTTTACCCCATCATATCATTTGTACGTATATAATATAATGTTTATAAATCTCACATATGGTGCAGGACATCAATGATATCATCACTCTCAACATAGAAATCCATAGATTTCTGTTAAAATTGGATAGGACTGTCACAAACAGTGAAGACATGGTTTCAATAATTGCTGAAAGTGTTCAAAAACCACGTCCGATTCACTCCAAAAATATCCAAACAAAAAAATAAAGATCGTTAAGAAAGCTAAATAATGCAAGCAAAGAAGGATCAAAGAGCTACGCTTCCACATCTTCGAAGAGAAACGTTCCCGGCAGAAGTGAATCACACGACATTAATATAGAATTTGAGGACGACGAGCTTCTTAAGGAGTATACAAAATGAATTAAACGACTGACTTCATGCAAAAGAACAAACAATGCTTCTATAACGACCAAATAATGAAGACGTTAAGAGATTTCTCATTGTCTTATCAGCACTCGTTTAACTTTTTTTAAGCACTCGTTTAACTTTTTTAAGTACTCGTTTCACTTTTTATTTAACTACTTTTTATATTTTTTTGCCTTTTTTGTATGAATTCAACATAGCATATGACATAATTAGTTATAAAAAACTTCATTTTATTGTCTTAAAAAAAAAACTCGGTTTCATAATTATCCTACATGCAACGTACATGCATCTTCCTACTATATATATATATATATATATATATATATATATATATATATATATATATATATATATATATATATATATATATATATAATTTCTGAATATATATATATATATATATAATTTCTGATATTCATCACATAATAACAATTATCCAACACACCAGCCACTTCTCGATAAATATAAAACTTTGGGACAAGTCTAATGATTTTAAGGCTAAACTTTTGCTTGGAATTAGGCTTTAAAATCAAGAAAACTTGTGAATAGTCCCACAATTTCCAAACCCTTGTGGAGGTCATAATTTTTGGCTCCACCTTTGGTTGGGCTTCGAAAAAGGAGAAATATTTCCCCTAAATTAATTCAAAAAAAAAATCCCTTACAATCATTTCATTCACTAGGCCGGTTATTAGATTATTTTTTGTTGGACGTTCTTTAATTTCTTCAATAGGCTTCTCATGAAGGAATCTAGATCATTCAAAATTAATGAATAAATTTTTTTTATAACAAATTAATTATTAATTATAGACAAAAACTTGTGTCTCACAGATCGTATTTTGTGAGACGGATATGTTATTTGAGTCATCCATGAAAAAATATACTTATTATACTAAGAGTAATACTTTTTATTGTAAATATCGGTAGGGTTGATCCGTCTCACAGTAAAGATTCGTGAGACCATCTTTACAAGAGACCTACTCATAATTAAAATGTACAATTGAAGTAATTAGTTCGATACGATAATTAACACACTTTTTTTCCCAGAGAAAAGTCTTTTAAAATTGATATTCTCCAACTCCTACATGAAATATACACATAGATTTCCTAGCCAAGCTCTTGAAAGTTGTAATGTGATGAAGCCACGACTATAGATAAAACACATTAAAATAAAATATGTTCTTGCTACAGTTGTAACGGGCCTGCAAAACATTATGATATGAATAAATTCTGATATAATATAAACAATTTTTTGTGACAATTTAAAAAGGGATTCGATTAAACTTATTGTAGGTGATATTGGGGGACATTTAAGCCTAAAGAATTGTTCTTTAAGCAAACACAACACTCTGGCAAATGTTACTTGCATTAAAGCTGTTCTTTTGCAAAGTTATTGATTATATGGTATTGAATTGTTTCATATATATTTATATATTGCTAAGCTCATAACTTTGAATTTGTGAAGTGTACATGCTTGGTTCTGCTTCTGTTGCAGGAATTGAAGGACTTAACATGCTAATAGAGATGGGAAATCAAAATACATCAGGTATAGTAGGTATGGTTTCGAATTTATCGTCGGGGACGATTTTAGGCTAAGATTGTATATTAATCATGTGAGCTTTGTATCACTGTTGATATATAATAAGATCATGTGATTCTTATCGTTTGGTTTGAGGAAAAAATTATACAAGACGCACATTTCGGATTATAGTTAGTTGAGCGCAAGCGAGTGAGCGTATTTAGTAGATTCTCAATGTGTATGTGTTGAAGGAGAAACTTATTTTTAGTATATCTGTTTTCTGGTTACTATTATGGTAAGTTCTTTGATATGTGTTTTTATCTCTATTTTTTCATAGAGAAAGAGCAAGTTAGTTGTCCAGATTACTTGGAACAAGAAAATGAGATAAAAACTCAACAAAATTTTGATGCAAAGGTTACAGAATCAGATTCTTGTGACGCTGAAGTTCAAGAAAACCCTCCATGGAAAGTGTGGCTTATGATGAAAAAGGTCAGTAAATCGAACTCTTTTTTTTTTGTTGAATTTGTATGTTCATTAATGTGATGTGTTTTGTGATAGTATCGATTTCTTTGGTAGTTTATATGAGAGGCTTTTTGAGAAATGTCCGGAAATTCGAAACAAACTAGGCCCTGATATTTCTTCCACCTAACAATTGCACTCCTTGTGGTTATTGTATCGATAGACTTGTTAGTCGGATCATTTTGATGTTTCATTAGTTTTTGTTTTAATAATTTGGGAAGGAGATTGCAACTTAGGTGTAGAACTCGATACATCGTCCCTTAATTTTGACGCTGGTGTCATTGGTTTTTGGTGTAGTGTAATTTAAACAAGTGTATTTACAAGTTTCAGAAGCAATATGTTAGATATTTTTCTCAAAATCATGTTTCTGCATGTATGTAAACATAATAAACAAATATGCGGAAGCTAAATCGAGGGTTACCTCTAGCCATTGAATCATCTTTAAGTATTCTGGTTTTCCTCTGATTGAAGCCTTCTAAACACTCCAATATCTCTATAGATGGTGTATTATTCTGTATGAGATCGTATGTTTAGGGACCTCAAACGCTTGTATATATAGGCGTCTCATACTATCACTGAGTTAATGTGGGAGCACAAGATTCAAAAGAAAAATTGTTTACGCATCTTAATTTTTCTAAAGTTGAGAGCGCGTATGCAAAATTTGTCAAAATTGTGTGCGATAGCCGTCGCCATTGTTAACACACGTTTTTTTTTTCCTTTTGAATTTTCATTCTAATACGTGTCATAATTTCTTACCATAGATTGCTACCCCAGTGAGGATTGTGAAACTGAGACAAATGGATTACCAAATTGCAGAAGTAAAGATGAGGAAGTAATTGAATACCATAATAAATTATCAGCAGGTTAGTTCCATTTTATCAGAGTCAGACTCAAGATCTTGAGTTATAGGGTGAAAGTGATATATATTAAAATTTAGAAATTTTATAAAAGAAAATTTTGAAATGAGTGAATGTCCTGACTTATCTAATCTGTTCATCCTAATTACCAATCCAATGACACAGATTTGAGTAATGTATCTCTGGAAGATGTTAACATTGCTACAAGTTCTCAAGAGCTGAGAACTTTAAGCCATTGTGAGGAGAAATGTGAGACTAAACTAGTGCAAAATCGTGTCTCAAGTGTCGATTCTAGCATCGATGACCGCGTTGTTGCAAACGGAGAAGATGCCTTAGTCGAGACTGAAACGCCTTCCGTCGAAGGGGAGTCAATAGAAATGAGTACTTCAACAAGAAAATTGTGATCTATCAAGTGACATTGAGAACACTGAAAATGGCATCAGAAATGAAAAAGGAGTCGAGGATCGTCCTAAAGTTGAGATGGGCAGTTCCCTCAATGCTCCAGATGATCTTCGAATGGTTCCGAAAGATACATCAGCGTTGGAATGTGAAGTAAAGGATGAGCATTTGGTTCTTGAAGAGAGGCTAACAGCGAACAAATTGAGTAGTGGGGCGAATACATTCCGCGTCGATCAAACTCGAGCTGAGGAAGAAGTTCAAGGTACCAATGACGTTGATCAGATGGTGAAGGAAATTGGATTGGTTGAAACGAAAGGTTCGGTTCCCGTGGACGAGAGTCGAGAAGAGGAGAGGTTGACAGACGAGACGACGGTCGAAGATATCGGTACACTAGGTAATAAGTCATCTGCTTTCTATAAGGATCGTGAAAATGAAACTACTACAGAAGAATGCAACTCAAAAGTAGGATCTTCATTGGAAGACAAGAAAGTGAATGAGCCAGAGCGCGAGCCGGAGCCCGGAAATCTTTTTCCTGTTCAATATCCTAACGACGAAACAAATACTCTACAAGTCCTCCAATCGAATGGAGTAGAAAGTATCATAGAGAAATTTAGAGCAAAATCTGAATCTTCACTGGAGATCAAGAAAGTGGATGAGCCTGCGCGTGAACTTGAACCTGGATATGCGTTACCCAAGCAATATTCTGTCGACAAAACGCCGCCGGTACAAGTTATAGAGCCTAATGGAGGAGATTATATTGTGGAAAGGTGTAAATTAAAATCCAATTTTTTATCAGAAATCAAGAAAGTGGACGAGACAGTGCATTCGCTTCCCGAGCAAAATGCTACCAAAGAAACATCCACAGTACAAGTTCCAGAACTGGACGGAGGAGAAAATACTAAGGAAAAATGTAGATCAACGTGTGAATCTTCATTAACAATCAAGAAAGTGAGCGAGCCTGAGCCCGAGATTGAGCCTAGACATGTGTTCTCCGAGCAGCATCCTGACATTGAAAAGTCGACACTGCAAATTCCGATTGGGCCTGATAGGACCTTGGAAAAATGTAGATCAAAATCTGAATCTTCTTTTGAAATAAAAAAATCGAACGAGTCTGAGCTCGTGTCCAAGTCCGAGTGTAAGCCTAAAGCAGAGCCCGATTCTAAACGAATGCTTGCCGAGCAGTATTTTAACAACGAAACCTCTACACCACAAGTTCCTGAATACAAAGAGGGCCAAACGATAGAAAAGTTGAGCACAGAATCAAATCCAAACCACCCTATCAATCAACTTGAGCTAAGAAAGTCGCCGAGCTTTGATTTCGGGCTTCCCTTCGATTCCAGGTCCGAGGAATCAGATAAAACTCCACTCCTATATCAAGACAGAACAGCACCGAGACGTTTTTCGAGCTGCTCAGGCTACTTAAGTCCATTGCATCACGAAGCAGTGGAAGTGCAAGAAAAGACTATAAGAATGGAAAGAAGCACTTCTGATGTTTCAAAGTTTCCATTTCTCAACTTATTAAAGGAAGAAAAACCAGAAAATCTTGCTGTTGATAAAGATCAAGAGAATGGCTTAAAGAGCTCATTGTCAACAGAGGATTGTAATGGGATTTCCGCGAAACGGAACGGCAAACGGAAACCGAGATCTTCCCTCTTCACAACCTGCATTTGTTGCACTTCATCAGCATTGAGCTGATTATAGTTTCAAGCTAAAGATAAGTTTCTTCATTACTTTCCTTCTTGGATTCTATTGTTATATGGTGTTTCTTTCACTTATTTTAATTCATTTTTCCCAAGTTTTTTTTTAAATATACTTTTTGAGAGGAAACCTTTAGCAGAAATTCAATTCTGTGATTGATCCTTGGATTCCAAACCTCCTATTTAATTTCTTTTTGTGTGTGTGTGTTTGTGTGTGTGTGTGTGTGTGTGTGTGTCCATTTTCTAATGTTCTGGAATGCTTGGGGAAATGAAAAGACTCAGGTGGATTGGATTGTAAAACATGGCTATCTTTTTTTATGTATACAATCATTCTTGTTTACTTCAGTTTCTTTACTAGTTCATTTGATATTTACATCTACTTCTTTTCTGATTTTTATTTTTCTTATTACACGAGGGGCAAAAACTTGTGAGACGATCTTACACAGGGGCGGAGCCATGATTCAAAATTACATGGGGCTGGCTACGTCCCATGCTCTATTTAATAAAATAAATAATTAACAAAAAAATTTAAAATAAAAAATATGTAAACATTGACTTCATGAAAACATAGAACAAGAGTATTTAATACCTTCAAAAACATGGAGCTAAAACACTACTGAAGTTGTGATCTTCGATTCTTCTTAGAAAAAAACTCATTAATTATTAAATCGTTATCAATTTTTTTAACCAAATCTCGTTTAATGTAGATTACCATAGAATTTCCGAAAAACTCTGCTTCGATCTTGTTACGAAGAGCTGTTTTAACAAGTTTCATTGTTGAAAATGCTCGTTCCATTGTTGATGTAGAAACGGAGAGAGTTAAAACAAGACGAATCAATCTGGTTTTCTTTTTCTTCATTCTTGAGTTTCTTTTGTCCTTGGTGCCGTCTACACTATAAAATATCACTTTAGTTTAACTTATTATGGCTAACTGAATCAAATCAACATTGCCAACACTAAATAATTGTTACTTTAATCCAATAATCTTCGAACAATTATAATTATCCAAAACAATTTCGAAGTTATCATTTGACAATCTCAAGGCATAATATATTTAAATATAAAAATTTTACATTCTTATAAGTTCGAAGATCTCATTTACATAATTCTGAATTTTTTAAAAATTCCTACAAAATTTCAAAAATTCGCATTTATATTTTTTATATCATTTAAACATCCAAATAATAAATAATCAACACTAAAATCGACAATCCCCAATATAAAATCTGGAAATTCGAAATAATGCTCAAATAAATTCCAAAAAATTATCAATACCATCAATCGGCTCAAATATAGTACCTACAATCAACAATTTAATATATATATCAATTATCGAAATTCAAAAAACCAAAATACCCAAATTTCGAAACACTAAAATCCGAAATTACTTTTAAAACTCGAAATCTAATTAAGAACAATAAGAACGAGCTGTAGAAAGTCTAGCACTAAGATTTTCTCGTGATTTTCGGTGAAAACGGTGACCGATGGGCGACAGTGGATTTCAAGACGACAAAGAAATTTAAAATTTGGTATTAAAAGAAATCTTTTGCCGTGGGCTTTCCGAATCTACAATCGATTTTGAAAACTGGCGACCGATGATGAAGTTACGGTCATTAGAAGTAATGAAATTTGTGATATTTTGAGAGAAAAAATAGACAAGTGATTGGGTCTTGGGGCTGATCAATAAAATTTTTAAAATAATTATTTGGATCATCTATGAAAAAATATTATTTTTTATTGTGAATATCGGTAGGGTTGACTTATCTCATAGATAAAAATTCGTGAGAGTGTCTCACAAGAAACTTACTCTACATGAGAACCTGCGAGTCGAACATTTATTCTTATACATAAATTTATTTGACTCGAATCCAAGATTTATATCGTGAAAATAACTAGCTATATAATATCTAGTCTTGTTGAAGATACACTTAATTAAGTACAAAAATATAATATTTTATTCATTTTTTGCGGGAGTACTACTCCACAAAAAAGACTTAATTTGTAAAATAGAAATTAAAACTAAATTTTAATAATATAGAATATCAAAATCAGAAAGGATCTAATATTACAATGTTCTCTATAAAACCAAGTATAATATTGCTTGATTTGATAGATAGCCTAACAATTCTATATATATTTTTAATTAATTAGACTTCAAATAATACAATAGTAAAATAAGCAACCCCTATAGTAGATGATAACAACCATATTAATAAATAAACAAAAATAATTTTGTGTTTGTGTGTATAATAATTTATACAATGGTCTTCGTCGTCTTCACAAACTCTTCTAAGTTAACCTGTCCATCCCCGTTCAAATCGGCTTCCGGTATCGTCTCAACGCATCACTTGTTGAAGCTGCGTATATTGGATTACAAAATCGTTTCAATAAAAGACGCAAAAAAATCTATTCTCGAAGACTATATAAGTGTGACATGTTACATAGAAGACGTGTTATTGAGTATAACCAGAGACGTAGCCAGGAAAAAAAATGATCTTGGCTAGCTGCGAAAATATAGGGTGCCTGGGGCAGTCATTGTCGTACGATACACAATATTTTTTGTATTTTTTTTTTATGAGGAAAGCTATTCGTTTTATTCTTTCGTTAAAATACCAAAAATTATTATAACACGATTTTGTAATAACTCTATTGTTCGAAAAGTGGTTTGAGTAAATAAAGTTAAGAAAATAAAAAGTGAAAAATTATAATTTATGGATGAATATTTTGAGTAAATAAAGTTAAGAAAATAAAAAGTGAAAAATTATAATTTATGGATGAATATTTTAGATATAAAATCAATAATACAATTGACCAAATCTACGTTATAAGTTAAATGTTGATGTTTTATAAATACTTATTATTATATTTTTCAGGAAATCAACAAACAAACTCATCTAACAAAGTTTTTTAAGCCAGTAACACTTTCGTATTTTATTTTTGAAAAATTCAAAAAAAAATCTCATTCGTCCTTTATGTTTACGACTTTTTATATTATATTTACTCATTTGTTAGATAATTTACTATCATTTACCGGGCTTTGGACAAAAACTCTATTTTTTTAGTTTTTGAGCAAGTTTCTAATTTAGTCTAATAATTATTTTACGTGCTACACTCAAAAAACCAAAAACTAATACTTAATAATAATTTTTAGCACGAACTAAGTTAAATAATTTTTATTACATATATAAAAAAAATTATATTAAATATACTAAATATATAAATGCTCGAAAAAAACAACCTTGGACCAGATCTCACCCCAACCTTTGGGGTGGTCTATCCCTCGAGTATACCGACCGGTTCGTTCCGGGCTTACCTCGTCGCCGGAGATGTGCCCGTTTCGGTCTTTGTCGAACAATTTGAAGGCTTCTCTCAGCTCATCATCTGCATCACTTTCCTCTATATATATATATATATACACACACACACACACACACGATTAGACCAAAACCCTACAATGGAAAAAGGAAAAAAAAGGTGGGCGAAATTCGAAGATGAGTAAAAACTTAAAGTTAATCTACCTAACCATCTCCATTTTTTTCAAATAATTTGAAGGATTCATGCAGCGCAATCAGTTTTTGTTGATTCACTCTACTTTCCATTATATAATGAGTGAGTCTCAGACCGTCTCACAGATCCTAATCTGTGAGATGGGTCAACACTATCGATATTCAAAATAAAAAGTAATACTCTTAGCATAAAAAGTAATATTTTTTCATGGATCCACCCAAATAAGAGATCCGTCTCACAAATACGACCCGTGAGACCGTCTGACACAAGTTTTTATCTTATATAATTGCTTGATTCTTTCAAATGGAAATAATTCTAAATTAGTTCAATGGATACAAATTGCAGAAATCCTTCTTAATAAAACATATTTTTTTAACTTATCACTACCAAATAGGCAAATAATATATCACCTTTACGACCGAGAAAGGGCAAATCTTAAAATATGATATATAAAATGATCAATTTGCATGCATTATTGACCATTTAAAAAAAAAACTTAGCTAAGAAACGTAATATAAGAAGGAAACTTGTAAATCAGCTTATAAACTAAAACTATGATACTGTTGTTGCCGATGACTTATAGTTCGTCAGACACTGAAGTTCTAAGTTTGGGACGAGGTACCGGTTCGAAATATAGTTGTAACAAACCCCTCCAACTGCTAAAAAAAAAGCGAGATTGTTTTTTAGATCGAAATCAAACTAAAAATACTCGTGAATTCACCTGTACCATTATTTTCTTTTTCGTTAATTTAGACTTAAAAACAATACAATAGCTAGTAAATTAAACTAACCATGTAGTCTAATTTTTTTTATGGTATATATACAACTATACAAACGTATATAATATATGATATATATTTATCAAATGGCCATCATCATTTTTACGAATTCTTCGTAATTAATCTGTCCATCCCCATCCAAATCGGCTTGTTTGATCAACTGATCAATGTCCTCATCTGTTATGAAAGCTTCTCCAAAACGTATCATCACTTGTTGAAGCTGCAAATATATATTGATTTACAAAGTTTACCCTAATGTTCTTGTCTTAAATCAAGAATCAAGAAAAAGATACCAAAAAATCTAATTTCAGACAATATATTATAATTTAGTGTGACATATATCGAGTATATTCTTATGTGCCGCTAACCTCGTCGGCTGAGATGTATCCGTTTTGGTCTTCGTCAAACAATTCGAAGGCTTCTCGCATGTGATCTGCATCAGTTTCCTGGAAAATTAATTCAGCAGCCTGAATTTTTATATAGGAGACCAAAAGGTTTGGTAAACTAAAAGTCATTTAATAATATATAAACTAAAAACAGAAGAAGAAGAAAGAATATTACATGTAATAAATATATATACTCGATGATATATATAAGAGAGATCACCAAAGTTATAATTCACAAAATAAATACTCGCTAATTCGAAATAACCTACTGTCAACCAGAGATTCTGTTGATCATACATACATTCATTTTCTCGGTCATATGTTTGACGAATTCTGGAAATTCGATGGTCCCGTTTCCATCGGAATCAACTTCTCGGATCATATCCTGCAGTTCTTCGACAGTAGGGTTTTGACACAAACGATTCAGAACTGATCCCAATTCTTCCACTGTTATGCTACCTGAAATTTAACCACCAAAGTTTGTCATATGTTATATTGTCTCTTGTACATAGTAGCCATATATATTGTTCCCTACAATTAATTTAAAGAAAATATTAATAAGGGTTTGCATATTTTTTGGAGAATCAAAATGAAAATATGATTAAACTAAAAGTCCTATAAAAAAAAAGAGTAAAAATTAATCTAACCATTCCCATCTGCATCAAAGAATTTGAAGGCTTCATGGAGCTCAGCAACCAGTTCTTGAGGAATCAGCCAACTATTTTCCATTATGCTCATAAAAAAGAACAGAAAGAGATCAGGTGATATATGCGAGCTAAGTTGGGATATGGAGAGAGGCAGCTAGTTTGGTCAATCCTACGTGTGGGGCTTTGTAATTGGAAAACTACTACTTTGCGAGAGAGTGAATGCACAAGGAAATTTCATAAAAGTTTATAAAATATTAAAAATTGGACTAAACACGTATAGACACGCGTCACCTGCCTCACAAGCATAGAAAAACTGTCGTTAGATCGTGTCTATAGGTCAGTTTTATCAAACGGATCTTCAACCTGACTCAACTCATAAAAAATTATTATATTTTATATCAACAGTATTATTTTTCATGATGGATATAGATCGCATCGACTCGTGTCACGGATATAAACTCTAGGTCTCAATTACATAAAAATTGATAATGAAGTGTACAACGTGGTCCCAATATGTTGTCATATTGTCGAACGATGTGTGATCCAGTTCACACAAAAGATAAATTATGTGGTTGGGGTAAAAACTCTATATTTCTTATTCAATTATATCGGTCCAACAATTTTTTTTAAAAAAAAATTGAGTTATATCGATATCGATAATTATAATCTTTGTAATTGTCAAATGATAGCTTCCAAGTCTATGATTCTAAATATAATTAATAGAATTAATGTTGCCACATCTGAAGTTTAAGAAGTTTTTCTAGGTGGCTTTTCATTTTCATTCTTATTTTCGCTAAATATAGAGTTTTGCAGCTATAATTTTATTAAATCAATTAATTATTTTATCATAGTACTTATATTCAACAATCTAGTATTTCATTACCTTAAAATGTTAGTAGCCTTGGACGTGCAAGAGTCTGTCTATGTTACAGCTGAAGTATTAATATTCTCTTTAATTATGTCTTAATATCATGACATGTTTAAATAATTATCCGAATTAAAAATAAAATATAGGAGGAGTATATATTACTCGGATGTAGCCAGGGACGCAACTAGAAAAATAAAATTAAGTGGCCAAAAAAAAATATTAAAATTTTAAGGGGAACATATCCAAACTTTAAGATGATGTAAATGAAGTAAAATAATTAGAGGAAGTCTCTTATGAGACGGTTTCACGAATTTTTATCTGTGAGACGTGTCAACCCTACCGATATTCACAATAAAAATAATACTCTTAGCATAAAAAGTAATATTTTTTCATGGATGACCCAAATAAGAGATCTATCTCACAAAATACGACCCGTAAGATAGTCTCACACAAATTTTTGTCAAATAATTATTTCTAACATCTTACTCTATAAAAATAAAAAATCGAAGAGGGACGACCAAACCAGTCGCCCCTCCTTTGACTCTCTAGATGTAGCATAGTCACTCAACCGACATAGATAATTATTATGCAGCATGTTAAAATTACACAAAGGACATGTGTACGTTTTCATATGAATTTAATAAACCAGTGGTTTTTTTTTTTTTTTTTTTGCCCCCGAATAAATCTCGTTCGGCAACTTTTGTGCTAAAAACCCAATCTATCACATTTCGGGGAAATTTCCCCGAATTTCTCTTGATTAGCTTGATTTTCAAATAGAAAGTATTCGTAACGGTCTTATGGGTCTTATTTCGTGAGACGGATATCTATTTGGGTCATTAATGAAAAAGTATTACATTTTATGCTACAAGTATTAGTTTTTATTGTGAATATGGGTAGGGTTGACCCGTCTCACAGATAAAGATCCGTGAGACCGTCTCACAAGAAACCTACTCTTCGTAGAAATATGTTTATAACAATATTTAACATGATAACTTGTTTAACGAACATTTAAATTTTACATAAATAATACGATTACATTATATTAAAATAAATTTTTAAAAAAACTAAATAAGAACTTTGAAAAATATATTTTTCTTGGTATATTTTTTTTATAAAAGTAACGCCTTGTTAATATTTTTTTAAATAAATTTTACAGTAGTCATTTATTTTATTTATTCAAAAGAAAAATAAATTATACTTATATAGTAAGATGTACAATCGAATACATATAATATTTAGTGAATAAAAAAATAAATTTGAATTTCATTAACTAATACTCTAACTTGAAAAGGCATATTTGTCCACAAGATGTATTTCAACCATATAACAAAGTCTTGATCCAAAATCATTGTCTAAAATATTTTTAAATTTTTCCCTTTCTTCATTTTCATTTTTTTTTCATACCATCCCGGAAATTGTAAGTGGCAAGAAGTTCGTTATTTCCTTTGATTTTGAAAATTATTTGATTCAAACCTTATTATTAAAACACAAATTAACAATTTTTTCGTACAACATTGAATTTTTTTCTTTATATAAGAATTTCCAAGAAAAGGGATTTTTTTCGTTAATTTTCTTAATGGCATTGACTGACTTGGAAAAGAGTTGGAAACTATGCTCAAATTTGTGACATTTGTTTTGCTTGAATCTTTGTCATTTTGATCATTTAAGTAATCAAATTTCAGTCTTAATTTTGACAATATTTAAGGAACAAAATCGCAAAGAATCAAAGAAAAAATATGTTACATTAATTTTCCCTATAATATAGTAATTACACTTTATAATTAAAACTAATTAAAGGGGATACAAATTATAAAACGAAGCCCACTTGTGTTACTGTACAACTATATATATTCTTTGATTAACTTATTAAACTTGAAAGAATACATTAATGGTAAACTAACTGTAATCAATGATAACAACCAATATTAAATAAATTAATTTTTGTACGTGTCTGTGTGTATAAATTTATGCAATGGGCATCATCATCTTCACAAATTCATCGTAGTTAACCTGTCCGTCCCCGTCCAAATCGGCTTCCCGTATCATCTCGACGATTTCTTCATCTGTCAAAGCTTCTCCAAATCGTAGCATCACTTGTTGAAGCTGCATACAATATTGGATTACAAAATTGTTTAGTGTAGTCTAATATTATCCTTGTCTTAAATCAGAAGACGTGTTATTGATTATGCCGACGAGTTCGACGTTAATTATGGGATTACCTCGTCGGCTGAGATGTATCCGTTTCGATCTTGGTCGAACAAGTCGAAAGCCTCTCTCAGGTCATCATCTGCTTCAGTTTCCTGGAAATATAATCCACCAGGCCTTGATTCTTATGGTGAAAATGTTTTATTAATTAGTAATATTTAAGTTTTTTTATGTATAAAAAAAAGGAATATCGCATGTAATTAAATATATCTAACTGATGATAAAACGTACGAGAGTGTAAAGATTGGAACTTGGACCTAACTCAACTCCAAAAGCTAGCTCAAGGGGGGAGGAGTTAGGTCCAAGTTCCAATCTTTACATGGTATCAGAGCCCGGGTTCTAACGTTATGTGTTGGACTGCCTATAATTAGGCCACCCGTTCTGTCCATAATTAGGTCATTTGTAAACTCCACGCTCCAGATGTTCATTCTTGGGCGTGAGAGGGGTGTGTTAATTGTCCAACATCGGTTGGATAAATAATCTTTGAGTGTTATATATGGGATTGGACAATCCTCCCCCTAAAGCTAGCTTTTGAGGTTGAGTTAAGTCCAAGTTCCAATCTTAACAGAGAGATGAAGATTATGTGCGTATTTTCACCAGAAAATATCATGTCTTCCGGACAAGTTAAGTGAACTTTCCGACAACAAAAGGAATGTCATACCTTCATTTTCTTGGCCATGAGATCGACAAATTCCGGAAACTCAATCGTCCCATTTCCATCAGTATCTACTTCATGGATCATATCCTGCAGTTCTTCTTCCGTAAGGTTTTGATACAAAGACCTTACCACTGATCCCAACTCTTCTTTGGTAATACTACCTGCAATTTCATCGCGAAAATTCGTCAATCTTTTTTGTTATGCTGCCTGCAGCTACATAAAATTGATTTACTAGGGTTAGTTGTCAATTTTTTGGAGATGACTAAAATAACCAAAACCTGACAATGAAAAAAACCAGAAAGTGGACTAAAAAAAAGGGCAAAATCAAAGAATTAATCTAATTACCGTCTCCGTTTTTGTCGAATAATTTGAAGACTTCATATAGCACCATCAGTTCTTGATCATTCACTATGCTTTCCATTATATTTGCTTAAATATTGATTTCTTTGAATGGATATTACAAAGTTTCAATGGAAGAATATATATATGTGAGAAAGAGAGAGAAGAAAAAATGCAGCTTATGGTAGGATATATATAGCAAAACCCCACATAGGAAGTTCAATTTCAATCTTATGTGGGGTTTTGATGGAAATTTCAGAAAAATTTACAAGAATTAGAATACAGTAGAATAGATACTATTAGATACACTTCTAGTAAATCGAATATTTTTTAATCATAGTGTTGATATGACATCGAACGTTGCTCACATGTAACACCGAGAACCAAAATACCCAAAAAAAACTGAAAATTGGTGAAATTTATTTATTGAACGATTTTTGTAATTTTTCCTAAACATGCAAAATTAATCACCAACATGTTAATTACATTACATCGTTAATTAAGGAGAAGTATTTGCATATGAAATTATAATTTTTTTATAAAATTGAAAAATAATTTCATGCTAACGTTTATTTATCTACACTATAATAGAATTAAGAGTGGATCTCATGTGAGACCGTCTCACGGATCTTAATCTGTGAGACGGGTCAACCCTACCCATATTCATAATAAAAAGTAATACTCTTAGCATAAAAAATAGTACTTTGTCATGGATGACCCAAATAAGAGATCCGTCTCACAAATATGACCCGTGAGACCGTCTCACACAAGTTTTTGCCTAGAATTAATGATAAGATATTTTATTTTACTTCTATTTTTTCTCTAAAAACCTCGGTCCACTATTTTCATGCTAAAATCGCAATTAGATTAATATAACTACCATATATTTAATATAATTAGGTAAAAAAATTAATTTTAGATAAAATAATATAGTTCAATATAAAATATGCTCCTTAATAATTTATAAATATAACTTAGATATTAGGGCAAAAAAGTCAAAATTAGACAATATTTAGGTTTGTGTGTGAAAATTCTTTATGCACGAGTCTTCAAGAAAAAAAAAATTAAAAGCTAAGCTTTAATAATATATAAAATATTTAATTGCTAAAGTTTTTTGTTATGACACACACACACACACACACACACACACACACACACACATATATATATATATATATATATGTATGTATTTATTTATTTTTAATAACAACCCCCCCCCCCCCCCCCCCCCCACCCACACACACACACACACACACACACACACACACACACATATTTATATATGTATTATTTTTAATCAACCCATTGATGTTACTCTGAAGTTCTTCTAGACTAAATTTCGAAAAATTCGTGGAGGCTACAAATTAAATGGTCCTTATTCCTCTCCGTACAATTGATATTTTATTTTAAGAGACAATTAGACACAGTTAGGACCCACCTGATGTGTGTGAATTTACAGACTACGGCACATATTTGAGTTTAGTCAGTGCATATTGGAAAGATAAGGTCGTAGGTTTTTTGTAATATATATTTCTATTATAAAATTTATGTATTAGATAAACCAATTACTTAAGTTAATTAGCAAAGTCTTAATGCAAAATCATATTTTTTGAAGTTCAAAACTTTTCTCTTCTCAATCTTCAATTTGTTTGTTCATTTTTACTTTGTTCGAATTTTTTTTTTCTAATTATAATACATTTCCATCCAAATTTCGACGTCCCAAACTAAGACGGCATGGGATCTCTTCCTCTTCATTCTTTAATGCATTTATTTTTCAGATTTGAAGTTGTCCTTTTATTTTTTAAAAATATCATAATTTTTAATTTTATGAGATATCTCTTTCATTTTAAATTATACTCGAGAAAAAATAATTTTAGTAATAAATATACTTAAAAATAATAATCACTTAAATCTTAAATAAAATCATAAATGTATTTATTTAATATAAATACATAAAAATAAAATAAATATAAATATAAAAGAAGTAGATGTTAATATAATAGATACATACATGCTTTTTGAACATGTAACATACTGGCATGTGTTATAACACTCACGAACATGGATGGATATATGGATGTCCTAAGTGACTTCAAATTCAAACATATTATAATTAAAAAAAAATTAGAAAAGATTGTGCATGAATCTTTTGCACTTCATTTCATTTTAATTATTTTATATATTATATTGGAACTTTGTCGTTTGAGCATTAATAATCAAGAATTTTTACGAAAACACTGAATTTTTCAAAGTTTTATTAATACAAAGTTTCTAAGAAATGGGGTTTTCTTTGTCTGGTGAATGAGAGAGACATGGAAAAGATTTGGAAAACATACTCAAATTTCCAAGCAACTCTCGCAAGGGCTAATTTGACAATCATGAAGTTCTATTCTTCAAAAGCTGATGCAATATATATATATATATTATATATATATATATATATATATATATATATATATCTATATATTATATATATATCTATATATATATATATATTATATGTATAAAACAAAATATAAAAAATGGCAATTGTCGAGGCAATCAACTTGGGTTGTCTATGGATGCCACCCGGGTCGAACAGTGGAGTCGGGTCTGGAACTCTACCCCGGGTAAGCTATCAAAGAATACGGGGAAGAAATTGAGCTAAGACGGCGAACTGGAAGGAAGATTCTTCGTTTGCCTTTGAAAGATCTGCCAATAAGAAAAACAACCACGTGAATGGGCGCCGGAGGGGGTCCCCGGCGTGGCCACTCCGATGCTTAAGTCAGCAGGGTACTCAAGCAATAAAACCAATGTAGCCAAGTGATGGCTGTGATATTGGTGTGCAATAAATGAGTGTGTTAAATGTTCATTAATATCTGAATGAAGGAATAAATGCAAAACCTGGTATTTATAGTGGAGGAAATAATGATGACCTCGTTTTTTGGGATGTGTGCATTAAATATACTAGGGCGACTGATTATACCCTATTGTTCTGACATGAATCATATATTAGTCATATCCCATCTGTCCAGTCACTCATTAATGTTAACAGGTCGGCCGCGTGTATTTTATTAAGTCAACATCATTAAATGCCTCCCTCGCTTCGAGATGTCAGAAGAGAAGTTATACCAGAACTCTGGTGCTATGTCCTGAATCAACCACTCGGGAGATGGGCTGTCCTGACCCGGGCATCGCTCATGGGCCTGACCCATGACCCGAGCATTCCCGGGATCAACTGCCCGGGACATATCGGGGTATCATCTATTTTTTGGAATAACCTTGTTCACTATTGGAATATCCAAAATAGCCGCTTCTTTTTTTTATTAAAAGTCTTATGTACTCAGGAAAATAATCAAATGGTCTCTTTACCTTTTTACAATAAACATGGAGCGATGTTCACTAAATATGTATTTTCTGGTGATTGTATGAATGAGATGAGCCCCCCTAACGATAAAACACGACTGACCTGTTACTAGACGACTTGAAAGCACAAACTCCTTAGAAAAAGGCCAGATGTGAGCTCTGACGTATCCTTTCAACGCTCAAGTCAGATATTAGTAGCCAAACAATGCAGCAGAGTAAGAGCTCAAAGAAAAAAAAAATTGAGTGAATGTTTACCCTTTGCTAACCTGATATTTGTAAGGGAGATGCAATGACATCCTTTAAAGGAATGTTGTTAGCAGAGGAGACATCTACCACAGCCGCATGGTCAGTAAGAGTGGTGCAGTTTCTGTATCATTGGTACTAGGACTACATACGAACTGAGTCGATTCGTGAATTTTTCGAGTGAGTTCGATAAATATTTTATCTGTAATCGAATTTATCGAACTTGACTATGTTCGAACTTTTTTCGAGTCGAACTCAAGTCAAAATTATTTTATTCAGTTGTTCGCAAACATTAATATTTTTTATTATAATATAATTATATATATATATATATATATATATATATAATTATTTTTGAGCTTTAAAACGTTTTGACCTCTCAAACCATCTCGAACCTTAATAACCGAACAATAGTTCGAATAACTCAAAAATAAATTCAAAGATTTTGAGCAACTTCCTTTAAAGCCGACCTCGAGCAAGGAACTCGAATATAATTAATTCAAACCAAATTCGAGCTTTACTTAAAAATCATAATAATTTAGATTTGATTTTTAATTTTTAAATAATAAGAGTAATATACAATAAAATAAAATAAAAAATCAAATGTACACACAAAACATGCACATGAGCACCATATACATTGATCGTTTAAATTTGGAAATCTTAAGAGTCCAGTTTTTCAAGATTCGAAATGCAATTTCTTGGAAATAAATCTTTGGTCATTTACAAATTCAATTCAAAAGCAGAGATTCGACCTGTCTGCGACAAATCGAAGTTTCAGTTTGACTCTAAATTTGAATTGAAATTTCATAATGTATTTGACATTCTGATATTCTGAAAAATAATTATCAACTGGAAGTTGAAACATAATGGTTTAATAAAATATCACATAGTTGTAGCATAAAGTAATACCAGTATTAAACGTAACTTGAAAAGTGAAAGGAAAGTGAAAAATATTAGAAGCCCTCTCATATGGGAAACCAAAGATGTAACATAATACATGTAGATAAAGAAACCCCTCACCGACGAAACTTCCGCGACCATTCGGATGATTTCTTGACATTAACATTCATATACTTAAGAGGTGAACCCAGGTATTTAGACAAGTTCGCCTTTTGGGTCCGTTCCTATGCGTGAAGAAACGATGCTTCTAGGACCATTCGGATGGTTTCTTGACATCACGTAGGGGAACCGAGTTCTCAAAGCAATGATAGAAACCATAATGTGGGTACCTTTCATACCAAGTCTCTTGCTGGACGTGAGTATCCCAGTGTTCCCCGCTGCTGCTCTTCCCATACTTGTGTACCCATCCGGAGCCGTTGTGTCCTTCGCCCCATGTTCTGTTCCAACGATCTACCATACTTTCCTTCCCACCATGTTTCCCCTTGCTTAACCCCGTGGCTATTGAGATCAAAGTTCTCGTCCCATTTATCGCCCCATTTTGACCAGCCATCTCCCTCAAAACGCTCAGCCCATTTGTCTGTGTATTTTATGCTTCCTCCTAGACCATCATATGTCTCACCCCACCTACAGCGAGAGAGCATTAGGGTACGAACAAAATAGCAAAGAAAGAATAAAAAAAGTTGTGAAATGTAACCGAACATCAAATCAATGTAACAGTAGCTGTAGCAATAGAAGTAAGCCTTTTAAAAATATGATTTTAGATTCTCAAGTAGTACGATAAATGTCATGGGATTGATCCATTCACGTCTGTTTGACCTTTGTTCATTGACTCCGCCAGTCAGGAACTAGCAGGCTCAACCTATAATAAGAAGTGCTCGTGTGTGAAGACGATTAGGGGTCGAGAGTTACAAACCTAGAATTATATTTCAAATGGAAGTTTCTTTACTCAACACATATAATCTTCTTCCCTTGATTAATTTCCTATACTTGGTGAATTCTTAAATTTGCCACCAAATACAATTAAACACTTTCGTACCTCTCATGCCAAACATGAGCATGTCCAGCATCTAAGGGAGTGTAAGGATCGATGCTGCACCACTTGTCAGCCCACTTCTCAGCTTTGCCAGCACCATAACGCTCCCACCATTTTTCTTGCCACTCGCTCCCATGATTGTTCTTCCCCCACTTTTCTGCGGTTTTTTCAAGATATACAATCCCCTCATTCTGCAAAACACAAGTCACTTAAATTCAAAGAAAACATGCCAACTTTATGATGTATCGAACCGTGATTTAAAAGTTGAGATATTCAAACTTTCACCCCATGGAACGAGAAAACCAAAGAAAAATTGTGATAAAGTAATAACCTGACTCATTGTTTCCCTCCAATATTCACGCCAAACATTTCCAGCAGCATCACGTCCAGATTTCTCCGAACCAAGTTCCTTATAGCCAAACTCGTCTGATGCTTCCCAATATTTGTTCTCCCATTCAACAGCCTTATCGGAACCGACGCCTCGAATCAGAGTCCATTTACAGAGGACCCCATCAGGCCGTTGTTCTATTCCCGTCTCCTTCCACCATTTTGATCCATCAGGAACAACCCCTTGCGAAGATGCTTGGTTCGCTTCATTAAGAGCCAGAGCTGCTTCAGCCGCTTGTGCTGAAAATTGAACCTCGATGTCATTCTGTTCTTCCAAATGAGGTGTAAATTCCGATTTTTCGATCTCCAAGGATGACTGGAGTGGGGGAAGAAAAGGTCTATATTTAGTTTGAGGAATTGTGGTCTGAAAAGGGATGGAGAAAATATCAGAAGATCGTTCTTTCTCTAACACGGGAAAGAATCGTGCAGGAGATGGAGATGTTTGGCCAGCAAGCTTTGGACTAAACGAACCATCATCATCTGGAGGAGGTTCCCAGGTCCAGAAACTTGGACCAGGCGTACCAACATCTATGCTTCTGGATTGAGACACCAAAGAGCTTCCATTTTGTATTCCTGGTCAAGTTTGTACTCTATAATTAAGCTCGATTCAATAATATGAGATGAAAATAGCATTCCACATCATAACGAACACGGCCTCGAATACAAAAAGAATGTCCGACCGAGGTAATTTTTCAAACTATCCTGTTGAATTCATGATGATGATCATGCTCAAAAGATTTCTATCCTGTGGTTTCGGACTTCTCGTTTTATGATGTAAGGTTAACTGAGAAAGCACATTCTATCAGACGCTGATCACCAATAGAGAACAGTCACCAGTCAGTATGGCTATTGTGTCATCATTTGGAGATTCAATACCTCATGCTAAAGTTATGAACAATAAATGAAATAAATTTCAAACAAAATGAAGCAATACATGTCTAAATATTGCCCATATATGTAATTCACAATTAAAAAAATTAATTAAAATTTGAAGTTTATGGACAGAGAAATAAGGATCAAGAACCGTGTTAAAAAAATACCTTCTTGCGGATCCTCGCCATCTTCACCGCCTCTCTGAACTTCCACTTCACCGGAATCCTTCACCTGCGGCTGAGCATTATCCTTAACCAGAGCTCTGGCAGCGGCAATTGCAGCCGCTGCCCGATCAATCACCTGAATCCTCTGAATCTTATCTCTTTCCTCGACAGAAAATTCTAGAAGCTTCTTGAACTCATTGTTCCTCCTCTCCAATTCTTCATCACTTTCCTCTGTCCCATGTCCACTATCATCGGAAGTATTCTCCGCCATCCTTTCGAACTCCGCGGACTTCCTCTCTCGCTCCATCGCTTTCTTCCACATCTCCAGATACGAGCCTCCTCCCTCATCTGCAGCACCGATTCTCGAAATCCTCACAGTGCTGTTCTTGCCTTTTAGTATATTACTGGACAGAAAATGTGCATATTTGGTGAAAATCAGAAAAGGGTCGCTGAGTCTGCGACGGTGGAGTAGTGGGGAAGAGACTATTACGGCGCGTGGGCGAGCTAGTTTGAAATGGGTAGCCATTTCGGAGGTTTTCGGAGGAGCAGACGCAGAATTTGATCGACTGAAGCCAGTTTATATCCAAAATTCTTTGGGAAAATGCGAAGATTTCCGTAGAATTGAAGGAACGCAGCGATGCTGTCCCCAAAAAAGTTCAAAAATTTATCAGAAATACATGTGCTTCCATAGGAGAAGATTCTTGAATCAACTGTGGGCTCGTGCTATTTAGCGCTTTTAGGTGGAAATTATAGAGAAATTTGTTTGTGTATATATATATTAATTCTTTTAAAAAAAAAGTAGTTTTTTGTTTGATGATTTTATAGATTTTTTTGAACCATTGCTCTAATGTGATATCGTTTCACAGATCTTAATATGTGAGACGGGTCAATCATACCTTTATTTACAATAAAAAAATAATATTTTTTCATAGATGACCAAAATAAGATATATGTCTCACAAATATGATCCGTAAGACCATCTCACACAAGTTTTTGTTGATTTTTATTCGTAATTTTATAAATTTTTATATGTGGAATATGTCAAATATGTTTAAATTTACAATAAAAGATATTACTTTTTTTTATTATAAAAAAAAAGTAATATTTTTTTATATATAACCCACATAAAATATTTATATCACAAAATTAATTAACGAGTGTCTCAAAAAATAGCGAGATTTCACTTTCTCAACACACCAAAGTTGTCGACCATGACTCCATGAGAGACTAGTGTTTGATCTTATAGATTCAAAATCAATTAAACAAAGTTTTAGCTCTAATGATTATTTAAAACTTTTTCTGGTTTATTATAACCTCTTAGAATGAGTACTAGTGATAGAATCACTTGTGGAACGAGTGAAAATATCCAGAAACAAACAAATTCTCAAGTATATGAACTTTTGTTTACGTATATATTGTTTCAAATTTTGTTGGCTCGAACACGACTTATATTTGATCTTGTGCTCGAAAATATTTATACATGATAGAGATCAAACTTGTCCTTTTCCTCGATCTTGAGAAATAAAATTTGATCTTTTTTATGTTACATAATTTCATCATCCCAACTCATATATAATTACTCATGTATCTCTGGAACTGTTGAAATTGAAATAATTAAAACTCAAATTTGAGTCGAGTTTTGACCGAGCCACTCACGAGTATCTTAGCTCTCTTGCACCCATGATTGTTCCTGTATTATTTTGTATTTCTATCGTTTACCTTTTCTTTTGTGGAAAATAATGATTTTGTAATAGTTAAAAAACAATCGGAAATGTTAGAAATCCTAATGTCGTTTGAACAAAATGACATGTAAAAGTGACGTGTTTTGGTTTATACCAATAATGGGTGGTTGAATGTCGGGCTAAGTCAGATGCTGGGCCTGGATCAAGTTGCTTCAGGGGCCTTGTTCAGGCCCACAAAATCAGATGATTTGTTTATCCCTGGGCTCAGGCCCATGAATATTGTTGATTGATTGATCAAGCTTTTTTGCAAATTGAACGAAGCATATTATTTCGATCCAATAATTATACATATTTAAAATTATTATATTATATTCTAATAAAAACTAACATATTGACACAATGTAGAACCGAATGCTTACCGTTTTACCAAAAGTTATAGCTGGTGGTAATCGTGCAAATCAAATATTTTAAACTGCACAGCAGCTCAAGCACCATGGTTCGATCGTTCTACTAAGCAGGGACAATTCTTGCACCCAACTCTTCCTCCCAATAATTGTACTCCTTGCAATCAATGAGAATCGAACCCGTGACCTTGGCTCTGATACCAATTGTAAGACCGAGTGCTTACCGCTTTACCAAAAGCTATAGTTGGTGGTAATGGTGCATCTCAAATCTTATAAACTACACAGCAGCTCAAGCACCACGGTTCAATCGCTCTACCAAGCAAGGACAATTATTGTATCCAACACATGCAAAAACAATTTTGTATACCATTTGTCTAACTCACTCTTTGTTGTATATTATCAAGTTTGAATTTCTAGAATGGAAAGTATATATTTCGTGGTTTTATTCCATTTTCTGCAAAATTCTCAATAAAAAATAATTTGTTGCTCGGTAAATAAAATGACATGTTTTTTTCTTTGTCTGCCAATCATGAAATTTGTAATGTCCGAGATTTTATATCATGTTAATATGAGATTATTGATCATGAATTGATATAATTATAGACGGGCTAGTACGAGACCAGATTGGCCAAAACATATGAAGGGTGCAATTTTTAGACGGAACTATTGGCGCCCGAGCGGTAGAAAATAACCGCCCGAGCGCCAATGTTCAACAGGAGCATGTTTCGGGCAGAAGATGTGGCGCCCGGGCGGTAGTTTGTGACCGCTCGAGCGCCAATGAAGGATAAGTTAAACTTTCGGACAGAAAGATTCGCGCCCGAGCGGTAACTGTGAGGCCCGGGGCCGAAGAGGGCGGGGGGTGAACGCCGGTGCCATCAGTTGCACGGACAATGAGCGGCTCCTGGCAGGCTTCTAGGTGAAGGGAACATGAATGAACCGACCCACACGGGAATGAGAGGGATTCCGAGACTGGGCAATGTAATGGACTGAACAGTTGAAGAGGGCTTAAAAGATTTGATTGGTACTACTCATATCACGAAGGTGCATCTTCTTTTCGGTAGCTCATCACATAAGAACTCCAAAGTTAAGCGTGCTTGACTTGGGGCAATTTTGGGATGGCGTGGCCTCCTGGGAAGGAACTTGAACCGATCCCACACGGGGAGGAGGAAGGATTGAACGCCCACTGTGAGTAATGGACGTTGAAGAGGCTTAAAGATTTGATTGGTACTACTCAATCACGAAGGTGCATCTCTTTCGTAGCTCATCACATAAGAACTCCAAAGTTAAGGTGCTTGACTTGGGCAATTTTGGGATGGTGACTCCTGGGAAGTTTCCTAGGTGCGTGTGAATGAGGACATAAGCACGCTGGAAATACTCGTCTTGGTACAGTGAGGACAGTCGTCAATCTGGGGCCGTTACAAGTAAAACGAGTACAACAGCTCGAGCGCCGATTCGAAAAACAATGAAAATGTGCCACGTTTCTCTATCAAGCAAGTTGGTATATAAATATAAATTGCATGTAAATTCGTCACAATTTCAGAAGGGAAATCGAGAAAAGTCTCCGTGAAGTTATAGAAAATTCTTACGCCTTTTGTGAGAAATCCGTCCGTCCGAATTGTAATCTGACTTCAGTACTGCGATCCTATCAACGTAGGCTACAACTTGACGTAAGTTTTGCTACGTTTTGACATGCTTTGAAATTATGTCATTGTCATAATTGAATATGATTCATATATGATGTTCTTGATATGTTAGACATCGTAGAATCGAAGTCAGATTGAGAAACGAACTGATTATGGAATTGTTATGAATTTTTAGGGTATATTGATTCATACCGGACAGATTTGAAATGGGACTAGATTATAGATCATATTAGATATTGGTTATGGATTGTAACTGTTATCTGATGATGTTGTATTGACGGGGATATTGAGATTATACCATTATACCGTTGATTTTGAATTAAATCCAGATTGATAAGAGTTGTATCGATTTGAATAGCATATTGATATGAGATTATTTGATATTATCATTGCCAGACAGACTTTGAGTTCAGGACTTCGACTGAGCCGGAAACCGACGAAAGAAAGGTATAAGTCAATGTGTATTGGGAGATCGACTTGAGTCGGTTTAGACTTGAGTTTCCCTAAATCACATACTTTACTTTATTGCATTGATATTTGCATTAATTTGATTGATGTACTTGTTCTCTTGATTTATAGATAGCAGGTATTAGAAGAGTAACCTTATGACAGAAGTGCCTGTTAGTGGTGGGATCGCCACGGGCACATTGCACGATGTCATGAGATAGTGTATTGACGGTAGTGCCATAGTCTGTCACCGGATAATTGGCTATCGATGTGGATAGAATTATAGCTCCTTCTATTACTGGTGATCGGTACCGTATCGATGTGGATATAATTATAACTTCTTCTATTACTGATGATCGATGTTATATCGATGTGGATAGAATTCGGAGTTTTCTTCTATTACTGGTGATCGATATTATACCGATGTGGATAGAATCAGAGCTTCTTCTATTACTGGTGATCGATGCTATATCGACGTGGATAGAACTGGAGTCTTTTCTATTACTGTTGGTTGAAATGGAATGCCAATGTCTGGAAACCGGGATCCCTAGGCTAGGATTGAGTCTAGTCTGAGTCGTGGAGTCACGAGCAATGTCGACAGTTTGATATTGGTTATGTTTCAGCTTTTGATATATATTGCTGTTATCTGTCCATGCTTTTATGGTTATCACATGATTACATGTTTCGTTGATTTATACTGGGATTATATTCTCACCGGAATTATCCGGCTGTTGTCTTGTTTGTATGTGTACTTGACAACATGTGGGACATGCTCAGGGTCCAGGAGATGAGGAGAGATCGTGATTAGAGTGGAGGCTCCGGACATGGATTAGAGATAGGGTTTGGACACTTGACATTAGATGTTAAACCTTAGTTGAATAAATGTATGTGGTACAAGACTATTACTTTTATATACTGAGATGTATATATGTTTTATGTCACTACGTTCCGCATTATTTAAAAAAAAATAAAAATTAGACCCTGTTTATTATAATTGTTTTAGTTAGTCCCAATGATGATTAAGAATATGATTAGCGTCCGGGTCCCCACAAAATTTGTTGAAAAACATCTTATAGCAAATTTTGGTCTATGATTCAATAATTGAACTTTATTTTCCTCTCAATTATAGATTCTGGAAAAGGTAACGACTTAGAGTCGTAGATTTATTTGGACTTGTAGAATGGGCTCCAAGGAGTTTGCTTGATTCATGTGAACATACGTAGTATACCGATTATACTGAATATCTACGATATATCTAGATATTTATACAGTACTGATAGTATGCTGTTTATACCGAAAATCATATGTTTGCTAAAAAAAATAATTACAATATGATTACGTTAACTTTAGATAAAATTGTATTGTATTTTAAAAATTATTTACTTTGAGTCTTTGATCTTAGTTTTATTATTTTATTTATAATTTCATTAATTAAATGTATTATACATTTTTAAATTTACAAATATTATTTCGATATATACCTAAATATCAAAATTCTATACTGATACAGTACCGACAATTTCTATATTGATATCATACTCTATGAATTGTTTGGTATAATGAAAATATCGATATTTTCATATAATAAGTTTGATATTTTTCGCAACCATTAATTTTAGATAATTACAAACAAAAATAATAATTGTATTGACAATATTTGAGAATGACATTTTTTTGGTACTATTTTTGATATGACATAAATCTTTTCTATGAAGATGTTTGTGAAAAAAATTTGAAATGGGTATGAAAGCCTAAATACACAATTATTCTTAGTATTACAAGCTCAAAATATATCATTTTCTTACCTTGCTCCAATTCAATTAAATAGAATTGGACATTCCCATTTTCAAATGTGTTAGATCAGTTTAAGATTTCCTATTCTAAAAAGTTGAGTTAGCAAACCATGAAACTTCAGTCGAGTAACATAAAGTTAAATTGTGAAAATAACTCAAACCGTTACAAAAAAAAAAAATTTGTCAAACTCAAAACAAAGCATGAAAAGAGACTAAAGGGGTGTGTATGTCAGAACTGATTGTGTAAAAGTAAATAAATGAACAAGCAAGCTTGTTTCTGGAAGTTCAACGATCAAATCCTTCTGTTATGTCTCTCCTTCCTCCACTTTCGGAAAGTTTCACTAGATGAATTTGATTTATACACGTATGTTATACAAATTCACTCTAACTTAATTCGCACACTCAATAATCACCCCTAGAATAGTCAGTCCATCAAGACAACGAGTCATAACTGTCCCACTACAGATAATCCAGATGACAATCTTGTTGATCCACTATCGACCAACAAATGAAAGGACTCATGATCAACTCTAGCTCTTACAACTTTTATTCTTCATGCGTAGTCACTCTCTCACGTTGTTCCAAATGACCTTCGATATTGCACATTCAAAGTAAAGATGTGCGATAGAGTCAGCCGCCACATGACAAAGCATACACGTTTTAAATTGTAATCTGTCAAGAGTAAGCAGCTTTCCATGAGCTAGTAACCACGACAGGAACCGATTCTCAGGCAATATGAACGATTTCATCACTAGTGATTTCCAAGGCCACCCACCTCTGCTATGAACAAAGAAATTATAAGCGCTAGAGAGACCCTGTGTGCCTCCAAACCATTTATTTAGACAGACAACAGCAGCATCCATCGAGCCACATCCCGAATAGACATGACTTGTTTGATCAATGGTGAATGATCTTTCTTCCATCCCCAAATCAGCTATAAATGTGGTTAATCCATCGAATCCACAAGCTATCTTTCTTAAGACGAATCTTCCAAAGTGTCTTCGCTAAGAGTGCCATGCATGTTCCATGCTTTTGAGTTCTTTAAACACAATCCACCATCTTCACCAAGGCTTACAAATTACCTCCCAAGCAATTGGAAGGTGTTTGTTAGCCATACGAACTTGCTACACAGAGCATGAATAACATCGATGAATATCATTGATTTTCTTTAGACTATCTAGTGTTGGTGATTTCTAGAATAACTTTTCATGACAGATATTGGATTTATAGTTCTTTGTTTTCACTGAAATATAAATCTACAAACATGCAAATTGAAATGGATCCTTTTTAATTTATTTTTTTCAAAAATAAAATCAAAATATGTTTATCAAAAGTGGCGAATAGACTGAGGCTACACTCTCCTAATTCTAAAATTTTGGCATTCATTAATGTAGCATTTAATAAAAAAAAATTGGATATATTATTTAAGAGCTTCCATTTGGTTTATTTAAAATAAAAAATTAAAACAACATATAATATGGGATTCAAGATTAAGAACTCTCGAAAAATTTATTACAAAAGAAAAGTTTAAAAACAACTCAGCTAAGAATACAAGAAATGGCTGATTATGGTTATGGTCTCCGGGAAAATTTACCACAATTATGTGTATTA
Organism: Primulina eburnea; assembly: GCF_022965805.1. Taxonomy (NCBI): domain Eukaryota; kingdom Viridiplantae; phylum Streptophyta; class Magnoliopsida; order Lamiales; family Gesneriaceae; genus Primulina; species Primulina eburnea. The sequence goes on along the minus strand of NC_133103.1, from coordinate 52,070,766 downwards.
TAAGGATTGATACTTAATAATATATATGAGGTATAGTAGATATTAATCTTATCCTTTAAGATCTCATGTCCCTCTTCTACGACGTACATAGCCAATCAGGTTAACAAATAGTGCAACGTCAATTGCTTGACACATGATAACTTATCAATCATCTAAGTAATACTCTCACACATATATATACATTTAACCCAACAATCTCCAAGAAATGTAAAAAAATGTTTTCCAAGGGATTCGAACCAATGACATCGTTCTGATATCAAGTGTAGAGCGGCAACCGCTCACATCTCGATCTTATATATCTGTATATGTTTGTATATGGTATTACAAATGAATGTTTTGTACTAAAAAATTAAAATCATTTATTTTTTTGAGATTTAATGTCATGTTCTACCCGAACTGTACCCAGAACCCTTCCATTGATCGGTTTAACTAATTATATATAGCCAAATTTTATTTTTAAAGTTTTTAAAATATATATTGTAATTCATAGTATGATGGTTATTTGGTGCATTGAGTGACCTAAACCTCGTTTCAAAATATAAATATTAAAATATTGTGAAAATAATATGATTGACGTCTCTACAAAAGTAAAAATTTAGTCAATTTTATATTTAATTATCAAGATTCTCAAATCTAAAAAATCTAACAATTTTGTTCGAATTAAGCTCGACACAATTAATTTGTAGCATGCTGAAGATATAATTCCATAAGATTATGAATCAAAATGTTAAAATGTATAGTCAACTTCAATAAAACCAGTACTGGGCTAAATGAAACTATAATTAAACTATAATTTTCCGAAAAATGCCGTTAACAAAAACCAGGATTAAATAACACAAAAAATTTCGTGAGACAGTCAAACGAGTCAATTTTGTTATATGAATTTCTTATTTCAGTCACGTATGAAAATTAATCAATTTTTGTGATAAAAATATTACTTATTATTATAAATATAGACATAGTTGACCCGTTTAATTGATAAAGATCAATAAAATCTTTTCACAAGCGACCTATTAATTAAATAAACCGCCATAATCTATAAAGTTAGAAATTATTATATAAAAATATATTGGATAAAAAAAACAACAAAACGTAGCCATCATTTCGTAGATGTTCCTTATCTATTATTATTATCAAACTCCTTTATGTCACCATATATCACTATCTTTTAATTAATTTAATTTATATAGGAATTTTTTTTATTTCTAATACCAACTTTGTTACAATCGGTGCTTGCAAACAACCCCATTTATTTATATTCAGTGAATATAAAATCAATTCATGATCCACTGCCGAATTAAATATTCCAAATTTCTCACAAATGTATTTTTAATTGACAAAAACGTGTGTGAGACGGTCTCACGGGTCGTATTTTGTGAGACGGATCTCTTATTTGAGTCATCCATGAAAAAGTATTACTTTTTATTATGAATATCGGTATGATTAACATGTCTCACTGATAAAGATTCGTAAGACCGTCTCACAAAATACCTACTCTTTTTAATTTGACTGTTTCAATTGTAAATTTAATAATTTATGATTCAGATATTTATCGCGAAAGATAAAATAGTATGTGTTGAGGGTAACTTACTATAATATGTTATCTCGGGGAATTTACTATGTTTCCACAGAGCATAGACAACTACGAGGTAAAACAACTCTTAGTATGAAAGCAAATTTTTATTTGTATTTTTAGGTTTAATTTTTATATTTTATGGTATGGATAATATACAGACATCATGCATATCCATGACAAATTGTGATGCATCCTTGTTGTTTTTTCCTTTTGGGGAAAAAATCAACAAAATATTATTTATGTAGAATGTTATAATTGTCTCTAATGTGAGATCGATCAAATTATAGTGTTTAAGTTGATTTATGGCTTAAAATAATGGTCGTTAGTCTATGTGCACTTTATTTTTTTAAATTTGTGACATCACGTGATCTAATACTAAGCGATGGGTGGACCGTAGAGGTTGAACCTACTTGATGCCAATGGGTCAGGGTGTAAGCCTCGTTGGTGTTATCTCATATCAGTCTTATATTTTCATTGTCAATAATGATATTCTCAAGTATAAATATCACCCTTACCCACTAAGATTTAATGTTCATCTTCACTGGTGTTAACTCATATCACTTTTGACGCATGAGAGTTTTCCATGTGGTCAATTATCTCACTACTTCTCTCACTCATACACGATTAACCAAAAAGTTTCATTCACAAAATATACAGATGATAACATAAATTTAGTTATCAAATTCTAATTATAAAAACTTGTTCTAAACTCAACTCGTCTTAATTCTATAGTTTGATTATCAACCAAAAATCAAATTTACCTGTATTATTGTATAGGATGGTGTTATAATTTATGCTAGCCATGAACCCAAAAAAAAAAAAATCAAGGTAAAAATTTGTGTGAGACGATCTCATGAGCCGTATTTTGTGAAACATATATCTTATTTGGGTCCTCCATGAAAAATATTATTTTTTATGATAAGTGTATTACTTTTTATTGTGAATATCGGTAGAGTTGACCCGTCTCACTGATAAAGATTCGTAAAATCGTCTCATAAAAAACCTACTCAAAAAATCAAATCATAAAAAAACTATAATCTCATTTTTCTTGAGTGAGTCTTAAATTTGTGATGAAAAATAAAAATTATTGGTGCCTAATAATAGAAGGGGTCCCCTTGATTGATGAAATATGATGGGATGTGCAGATAACAGTTGCATCAAAATTGTCGTCAAGTTGGATTTTTCAAAAACAAAAATTCTCAAGTTGGATTTTGATGCTTCATCTAACCTTATAAACAAAACCTACTGCTTCAATTGTACCAATGAACTTTCACAAAAATTGACGTTGAATTTATTAATAGCAATTGCATATTTATTCTCGGTTTGAAATTCAAATTTTATTGAACGACGGTTGTTCGTTTATGCTATATCTGGAGTAACTAACATTTCGCTTATATTTTAATACAATAAATTCAAGAGTGAGTCTCATGTGAGACCGTCTCACGGGTCATAATCCGTGAGACGGGTCAACCCTATCCATATTCACAATAAAAATTAATACTCTCAGCATAAAAAGTGATACTTTTTCATGGGTGACCCAAATAAGAGATCTGTCTCACAAAAACGACCCGTAAGACCGTCTCACACAAGTTTTTGCCTAAATTCAACCGATTATCCGAATTCAAAAGAAAAAATATATGAAATCCTTTAGATGAACAAGTTATTATATTAAAATATACGAGAGTTTTAATTCGAATGTAATATATGCTCGGGATGAATGGACTTAAAATTAATTTAAATTTTTTTGTGAAATAGATATTTTATTTTATTCAAAAAATATTATTTATTTATTATAAATATGAACAAAATCGTCGGACATAAAAATAAAAAGAAAAAAAAGTGGATTAAATTCGAGTCTCGGGGAGTAGATCTCTTGTGAGACGGGTCAACAATATCGATATTCACAATAAAAAGTAATACTCTTAGCATAAAAAATAATATTTTTTAATGGATGACTCAAATAAAAGATCTGTATCACAAAATACGACCCGTAAAACCGTCTCATACAAATTTTTATCGTCTTGGTTGGGATGGGTCTGGATTTGTTTTGTGAAGTTTTAAATTAAATATTATGAGAATAGTTTATGAGAAATATCTTTTAGGAAAGAAATAGTATTTCTATTTTTGTTTTGGGGAAAATCGAGCTGTCATCATCATAGAAATTAAATCATATCATATCATAAATTATTTAATTAAATAGTTTAAAGTTTTAAAAATGCTCCATCTGATCGTGTAATATAATATGGTAATAAAGTATTTGTGGAAAGTGATAGAAAAAATAAATAAATTAAAACTACTGTTAAATATATGAAAACGACGAAAAATATTAGAGTAAGAAATGAACATAAACGAGAGTATTTGTTTTTATTTCGGGGCAGAAAATAAAATGTGCATTTCCTGAGATCACATTATTTTTTTTCAAATGAAAATCGATACAAAACATTGAAAATATGATACTAATATATGATATTTGAGTATGAACTGTTTTTGATTTAATACTAATATATGATTTTTTTAGTACTCAAACATATATAAAACATATGTATTAATGATACATTCGTATTTTTTTTATGAAAATTGATACAAAACATTGAAAAAATATGATATTATATATGATATTCCAATATCGATTATTTCAGATCCGATACTAATATATGATTTTCGGGTACCCAAACATGTTAAACAAACGTTGATATTAATAAAGTTCTAATTTTATACTCAAATTTTTTTTTATATAAAATTTAAATCAGTTGATACTCAAATATCATATATTAGTATATTCGGATGAACTACGATAGTTGGAGAAAGATGTCCTTGTTGTGGATTCACATATCATAAATCAATACATTCTAATTTTCTATAAGTTGGTACATTCTAATTTTGTATCAGATCTCGAGCTCGATAATTTTATCGAAGTGAGCTCGATCTTTCCGAGCTTTTAGTGAGCACGGGTCCGAACTCGAGCCGAAAATACATTGTAATACTTCTAACCTTAAAAAAACAATAATTCTTCCAATAAAATGTTAGCCATTGAAGAAGGAGGAGGAAAAAACGAACCCAAAACGAACTTGAAAGTTGTGGTAAATTGAATTGGTAATATTGTACTTGTTGATTAACTTTACCAAAGTCACAAAAAGGAGAAAGCATTCTTAATTAAGCCTAATAAAGAGGCCATGTTCCCAAAAAAGCCTAAAGAAAAAGATAAAACAATAATGGATACTGAGGAGACTCAATAATTTCCACACATCATTTCAGAAAAAAAAATATATAAATAAAAAAATTAAATAACATCATTACATAATTTTTTTTGGGAAAAATATTTAAATCAAGTAATTTTTTATTAAAAATTAAAAAGAAATCAATTTAATCACACCAATTTCATAATTTTTTATGTGTTTTCAAATGATTATTATATTTATCTTTTTTTTTTAACTCATTAGTGTAAAAAAGCACATTCAAAATTTGTATTTCCATCATATTTTATATAAACAAAAAACAAAATATCTGAGAGTTGTATATATGGACTTGGATAATCCTCCTCTTTTGAGCTAGTTTTTGGGGTTGAGTTAGGTCTAAATTCCAATATTAACATGTACCGATTAAAAATGAAAATTACGAAGTTTGAAGGAAATTACGATTAAATTACCAAAGTCGAGTTAGTAAAATTGGTCAATAAATTCATAATTTCAAATTCTTATCAGATAATTAATTGATTGACCATTATGAATTTATCACATACTAAAGGTCCCATATGTATTTCAATGAACTTGGGACCTCACATATAGTACTACTTTGTCTTGTATTTAATATTACTTGGTCAAATAAAATTAGGTTGTGGATTTAATTTAGGGAAGGCTGCTTGATTTTAAAATGGATTTTACAATTTTTTTCAAACTAATATAAGGTGGATTTGATATTTACTTGCTATAATTTATCAAAACAAATCGAATGAATTTGATACACATGATTTTAAATAACTCAATACAAAATACACCAAATACACATTTAAATTAAGAGTAAGTCTCATGTGAGACCGTCTCAGGGATAATAATCTGTGAGACGGGTCAACCCTACCCATATTCACAATAAAAAGTAATACTCTTAGTATAAAAAATTATACTTTTTCATGGATGACCCAAATAAGAGATCCGTCTCACAAATTCGACCCGTGAGATCGTCTCACACAAGTTTTTGTCTTAAATTAAAGGAAAATTGTGAAATGTGTTGTCATGTTTTATGGTTTTGCTAATTAACTTACCAACGTTGGGTCTTAGTTATATAACTTCGTTTTTTAATTGAATTTAAGGTTTGTTTCGCTGTAAAGTTGACATGACATCGAAAAACATTGACATAACACGAAAAAATGTTTGATTGTTGACATATCCGGCATCAAGTGAGCACTCCGATGAAATATGAATAAAAGCTAACAAAAACCAAACTTGACAAATGAGATGATAAAAACTAAAAACACGACGACTTAAGGACTAAATCAACTATTTTCCAAAATTAAATAATGCGAAGAAGTAAAATGTATTTGAATGTGTGATTTCAAATATATAGATAAAAAAGTAGGTCTCTTGTGAGACGATCTCACGAATCTTTATATGTGAGACGGGTCAACCCTACTGATATTCACAGTAAAAAAGTAATATTCTTAGCATAAAAAGTAATATTTTTTCATGAATGACCCAAATAAGAGACATGTCTCACAAAATACGACCCGTGAGACCGTCTCACACAAGTTCTTGCTTAGACCAAAACACTCCCTTGTAAGTTTTGTTATTTCAAATATTAAATCCAAACACACCCTTATATTTTTTTGCTATTTCATTCATTTTTTCATTAATGACTTTGTATAAAGTATGTGCATTAATTGACAATAAAGATCACATACGACTCAAGTACTCGGTGGAAATTGTGAACAAAATGGACTCGTTTTGCTCATAGGTTCATCGTGGGCTCGCAATTTCAATGCTAGCCTATATAAGATACTCGATCGATAGCTTCTATCGAACGAGTATACGACCTGTTCAGTAAATAGATCAAAAACCCGATTCAAATTTGCACGAGATCGAAATTGGATCGAGTTTAAATAGCTCAAACAATACTTTGATCCAGAGCTCTACTCTATGTGCTATGAGAACTACTTAAATTTGAAGACTTAGATATAAAACTCAAGTCAAAATTAGACCAATTAATAGATTGTGGATAATGTTTGATATCGTGATGTGGATTTATTTAAGATAATATATCAACTTTTTATAGGTCAGAAAATCAACATTTTTTTTTTTAAAAAAAGTAGATTATTAAATATAAAAACTTGGCCATCATTTTGCGAGTGCATTGTGGTAAATTAAAAGAAGAAAGGGACCATTTAGGTAATAATTGCCCTAGCGAGGCTACGATTAGACAGGGCTTTTCAGAAAATTGACCGCTCCTTTTGTTTGTACCCACTTTAAAGCCTATATGCGGCGAAGCCCAATCGCTATTCTATATGCCCACAATTACCCCCCACCACCCCACTCTTCTTAAATAATAATAATAATAATGAAAGTCTTAAATTTTTATTTATACTCTTAAAAATATTATTGTAAAAGTAAAAATAAGATAATAATATTGAGATAATATAATATTATAAAAATGTAAATAAAAAATATAATATTTGATTTAATTGATTAAATTTGATATAAAATAATAAATTATTATGTTGTTTTTTAATATTAAAAATAATATTTATTAAAGATAACATTATGATTTAAATTCAATGATTTGATTGATATAAGATATATGATTAGCTGATGGATAAATAATATGAAAAAATAAACATGAAATAATCGATTACTGAAGGTGTCGTTTTAGTTATGATATTCATCTCTAATTTATGATTGTTTCTCGAGATGTATTGTTTTTATTATATTATTATAGATAAAAATCGGTGTGAGACGGTTTCATCGATTGTATTTTGTGAGTAAAAAATATTACTTTTTACACTAAAATTATTACTCTTTTATTGTGAATATCTGTAGGATTGACTCGTATCACAATAAAAATTCGTGAGACCGTCTCACATGAGAACTATTCATTATTAAAAATAAATCAATCTAATTTCGAACCAAAAAAAAAAAGTGTGACATTATATTGACGCAATGACTAATATACCCCTATCAAAGTTCAACCACAAAGAAGAAGAAGAAAAACAAATAGTGTATTAGGCAAACACGGCCTAGGAAAGTGGTTGAGGCCCTTTATTTTTGATTATTGAATTGGAAGTATGCAAGATGCGAGAGAGACATTTTTGCAATCAAGAAAGTGAAAGTGGACCATCCCTACTTAACCCATTGAAAAAGACAATATTGTTCCTAAATGTCGCAGCATTCATATTTTTGAATACCAATATTATGGATAACATATAGCACTTTATTGTAAAATCCCTATTTGATCTCTTTTCCAAGATTTCTATCCCCTCCCAATTGAAAAACTCACTCTATCTCTAGGGGCCTCCTTTTACCAATACCTCCCTGAAGAATCAGGGTTTGGTGGTTATTGATGTTAGGAGCGAAGAGAGCAGTCGTTTTCGTTGGATTGTATTTGAATCGATGAATTTAAATGAGATGAATTGGTTTGTTTTTGTAAATGGAATGGATTTCAAATATCAACTTGTTAACTTTTGAATCATGACCGTGACTAAATTGACTACAAAACCCTTTCCCGTGTTGGTCATGTCTTCGCGTCAGTTTTAAATGGAAGCGTTAGCGTCAGGAAATAAAGGAAAAACTAAAATTCAAGTAAGAAAAAGAAAAAATTAATGTTAGATTGTCTCACGGGTCAATTTTGTGAAAGAAATCTCCGAGTCGACCTGATTCGTAAAAAAATTATTTTTTATATATGAGTATCATTTTTGTTAGTTTTATTATAAAAAAATATTGTATGAAATATACTGGTTTCACTGAAAAATATTCAATTGATAAAAAACTATTATTTTTTATATCTAAAATATCATTTTTTAATGTAAAAATATTATTTTTAATCATTTATGTTATCAATAAATATTGTATAATATATATTATTTTGAGTTAAAAATAATATTTTTATTTTAAAAATATTATTTTTAAATGAAACAGGTTAGCTACTCTACTCCAAAATATTTAACCACAGAGTGGAAGATTCTCTAAACCTTATTAGTGACTCTATTTTTATGTCAATTGTTGTTGAAATATCATAATTAAATATTTTGTTTGTGATATATCTTATTATGGAATTATCATTGAATTTTTTTTAAATCGAAAAATAAACATAAAATCACCAATTTGGAATTACCAAGTTAGTTAATTTAGCATCAAATTAAATATATATCCCAATATTTTTGAACAATAAGTATATAAAATTATAATAAAAAAAATACCAATATATATATATATATATATATATATATATATTATATATATATAAATAACAATCAGACCGACTTAAAAATTCTGGACTTACAGTGCTGCCGCATCTGATAATAACCCAAGTTTCAGGGTAATCCTCGCTTCGGGAGATGATGCCACGTGGCGTTCAATCTTAGTCAGCAAGCCTCCGCTCTTGTATAAATAGAAACCCCACTCATTCAGCTCGCAGAGTAAAATCAAAAGGGGAAGAGAAAAAATCATTTCCATTTGAATAAAAACAGTTAAGAACCAAAAATTTCGCCGGAGAATCAATATGCCGGCGGAATGTTCCGACGCTTCTCCCTACGATTGCTTCGTTCGTGTTTCGTTTCACCACCGTCACGCGTTCCACGATAAACCGTAACGAAAAGGCGGAGGATTTGTTCCCTTTTTTGGTTTTATTATTAGCATTATTGTTTTGTGTGTGTGTTTTGTCGATATTTGTGCGGAAATTATGGTGATCGGATGAGGTACTGTTGATGTGGGGGTAGAATTGATGGGTAGGGAGGTGGAGTTCGAAAACATTAATTTTTAGGTGCTTTCTGGTGCAGTTCTCAGTACTGGCTGTGAAATTTTTGAAGTAATTTTGGCCAAGTTTTTTCAGAGAGTTTTGATTGTGACTGCTGAAGCGATTACTGTAGATTTGTAGGAGCTCAGAGAATTTAATTCGACTGACAGAACAAGGAGTATAATTAGATTACAGGAAAATGCCTTTTCCGATGAGAATCCAGCCTATGGATTGCGGAGAATCGCCGATCCGATATGGCGTCGTCAAGACGCCGGTGTTGAAATCTCGGCTGAAGCGGTTTTTTGACCGACCGTTCAATGGTGTTTTGAAGATTTCGGCGGCTGATAACAAGCCTGCAATCGGAACGGCAGATGCTGAGTTTGAGCTGAGCTCGGTTTGTTTGGATAAAATGGTTCAGAATTTCATGGAAGATAACAACGAAAAACACCTGACTTCCGCTGCTTCTGCCGTGAAATGCGGTCGTAACCGCTGCAATTGTTTTAATGGTAACAGTAACGACAGCTCCGACGACGAATTTGATTTCTTCTCTGATTCGGCCACGGCTAATTCATCTTTCAGCGATCCCTCCGACTCTCTCAAGGTATGGTGTGGCCTTCTGTATTTTATCGATTTATCTGTTCAAATATTCTTGGATTTCATCTGATTTTGGCCTCTCGGTGCTGTTTAACTGTAGAGCTTGATTCCTTGTGCGACTATGGCGGAGAGAAATCTATTGGCAGACACTTCTAAAATCGTTGAAAAGAACAAAGGTTGCAAAAGCAAAGACGATTTGAGGAAACTCGTTACCGATGGTCTGATAGCTCTTGCTTACGACGCCTCTGTTTGTAAATCCAAATGGGAAAAAGCTTCGTCCATCCCAGCAGGTAAAATCTCTCTACTCGACTTTACAAAAAGTGTCATTTCTGAGTGAAAACATCTCTCTACTTTATCATTTTGTTCAATCATTTTAATTATGTTCTTTAATACTTTTTTTTTTATGTTACTGTTATCTTATGGTTTCTTGGAATTAAAAAAGTTTGTTTGATTTCCTTCTGCCAGTGAATTAGATACCATGTTTTGTGGCTTTTCTTGAATTATATTAAGAGTGATGTTAGCTTCAATAAATTTATGGGCTTACTTTTGTTGTGTTTATAGGAGAATACGAGTACATTGATGTGATAATCGAGGGCGAGAGAATACTGATCGATGTAGATTTCCGATCGGAGTTCGAAATCGCCCGATCCACAAGCAGCTACAAGGCGATTCTGCAGTGTCTTCCGTACATATTCGTCGGAAAATCCGACCGGCTTCTTCCGATCATTTCACTCGCCTCTGAAGCGGCGCGTCAGAGCTTGAAGAAGAAAGGTATGCACATCGCTCCGTGGCGCAAAGCCGAGTACGTCAAATGCAAATGGCTTAGCCCTCACACTCGCATCACCCAGCTGAAATCAGATGACATCCCCTCAAGCAACGAACCACCTGGACCCGGAACCGGACCACGAAATCCGGAAGTTATGGAGGTCTTGGACAGTGAAGTTGGGGAGTTGGATTTGATTTTTGGGGAGTCCAATGTTGAAGAACCCAAGTCGCCGGTGAGGCAGGTGATTCTGCCGGTGGCATGGCAGCTGAAATCAGATAACATCCCCCCAAGCAACAAACCACGCGCAACCAGACCACCAAACCCGGAAGTTATGGAGGTCTTGGACAGTGAAGTTGGAGAGTTGAATTTGATTTTTGGGGAATCCAATTTCGAAGAGCCCAAATCGCCGGTGAAGCAGGTAATTCCACCGGTGGCGTGGCAGCTTCCGGCGGTGAGGCCGAAGAGCTTAGAGAGGGGGAACAGGGTGGTCGTGACCGGACTAGCTTCTCTTCTCAAATAAGTGGCCAAGGAAAGGAAGAATTTTTGTTTTTGTTTCCAAATTTTGAGGATTTCTTTTTGTATCATTGTTCCTTTTTTAGGCTTTTTCTTGGTTCCCTTTCTTTTTTACATAGAAGGGAGTCTGTAAAAATCCAATCCAACAAAAAAAAAGTCTAAAAACTCTCTTTAATTTTGTAAAATAATTTCAAACCAAACTTGTGAGATTTAATTTAAAAATTCATAGCCTAGATGAAAACATAGATATCTAATTGTTGGCTTGGTAGGAAACATGAATTGGCATTTATTATTTATCATTTACACATATTTCTTGATCCATGTTAAAAATTATTGTTGAAAATGTACATAGGCGTGTGGAATTGGGGGATGATGGCAGATGGGCTCGTGGAATCTGGGGCGCCGTGCGGAGGAGGCAACGGAGTCTGGGGTATCATTAAAATAACGTGATGTATTCTCTTTTTTTCTGGGTGTGTGCCAATTTCATCCCCCTTTCAATTTTTTGGAATACTAAACGGTTTAGGCCTTGTTTGGTAAGCAACAAGATATCGTCTCATTTATAACAAAACTCTTGCTTTACAAATTAGTTATAACTAATCAGATTGTACCGTCGAATATAAAGGTATCAGCTTTGAAATTTCCTAACTTTTGTATTGTTTGTATTATATCCTACTACATAAAATATGATCGGTGGTTAATTTTTATGGTCTGTAATATATGATCGGTGGTTAATTTTTATGGTTTAATTACAGACGGTCTTATTTTGTAAGATCAAGTACTTATCATTATAGTTGTTGATAAAGATGCAACCCAAATATTTTAAATTATACAACAGTTCAATCATAACGTTTCGATTGATCTACTGAGCAAAAACAATTATGCCACGTCGACAATCATTGTATCAATAATCGCAGTCCTTACGATAAATGAGAATCGAACTCATGACCTTAACTCTGATACTAATTGTAAAACTAAACGTTTGTTGTTTGACTAAAAATTATAGTTGGTGTTAACAGTCAAACTCAAATCTTTTGAATAATATTATCAGTTGAAACACCAGATTTCGATTGTTATATATAATAGAAACTAATATTGCATTGCTATGTATTTATTTAATAAATGGTTAATTAGTTTATTATGGCTGTATAGCAATCATGTCATCTTTTTGCTTAAAGATAATGTGATATATCATTTTGACAGTTTTTGTATTAATAAAATAAAACAAAATATTTTATTCCTCCACAAGATATTTGTAGTTTTGGCTATGTGATCAAGGGTTTATTCGACCATACCTTTGTTGGCAGTGTCTGTAGGCAAAAACTTATGTGAGACGGTCTCACGGGTCCTATTTGTGAGACGGATCTTTTATTTGGGTTACCCATGAAAAAGTATTACTTTTCATGCTACGAGTATTACTTTTTATTGTGAATATGAGTAGGGTTGACCCGTCTCACGAATTATGATCCGTGAGACGGTCTCACATGAGACTCACTCGTGTCTGTAAGGGTCGATCCAACGGCTCGGATTTTTTCGAGTCAATTTTTTTTTTTTACATGGAGGTGGGCCTGAATCACTCATGTGGAGTGATCCGAACCGGTCATTACCCGTGCAGGCAGTGCCTGCACGAACAAGGTGAAACAATCCGTGTTCAAGGATTGATATTAATATCTTTGTGCATGTGTATGTAGCAAGTGATGATGCAATTACACCGAGACATGTCATGCAATTAGTGAAGTTTATTTTTTTTAATAGGTATATGATGCAACATTTTTTATACCTAGATTTTATAAATTATCTTGAAATTAGTACCATCGTTATTTTTAATTTAAATTCGTTCACAAGGTATAATTGAATGATTTTTCTAATTTTTTTTTACCAAAAATATCATCTTGAAATGTTTTAAAACCAAAAATATTTTTACTATTAAATTAAGAATAGGTATCTTGTAAGACGGTCTCACGAATCTTTATCTGTGATACGGGTCAATCCTACCGATATTCACAATAAAAATTAATATTTTTTCATGACTGACCCAAATAAGAGACTCGTCTCACAAAATATGACCGATGAGATCGTCTCACATAAGTTTTTGTATTAAATTAAAATGCTTATATATATATATATATATATATATATATATATATATATATATATATATATATATATATGTCAAAATATATCTTATACACGATACTGTTTTATCCTAATACTAATTGGTAAAAAAAATTTCATCAACACTATAATATTATATAATTTTTTTGGGAAGATTGCACTATAAGATTTATTTAAATACCATTTATTTAATCTATAGCGTATTGGTATTTTATTGTAGGATTACAAGGCTTGACTTTTTGAAAATGACAACTAAAAAGAGGCAATACCAAAAACATATTAGTCTTTATCCGATTTATGAAAAATATTATATTTTATGTTTAAAATATTAATTTTTATTTTAAAAATAAAATGAAAATCGTCTTATAAAAAACCTATTATAATTTTAAATATGATTAAATGGATAAAAGAATAATGACTGAATTAAATTATAATCACTTTTACAACTATTTGGTGTAATACATACTTATGCGACATCTTTTTTCCCTATTACTACTGAAATTCATTAATATATTATATTACATTATTGTAAATTTTAATTTTTTAAATTTTTTTTATATAAAAATGAATGTCACAATCCATTATTCTGTGAATATTACATCATACACTAATGTTGTAGGGTCAATTCTCAAAATTATGAGAATTAAATTATAAGTTGTGGGGTCAATTTCTCTATTAATTTCCTGAGTAAAATTTAAAAATAATAATTGAAGTGGGCCCTATTTTCTTGTTCAAGGCATATAATATAAGCAATTGGTCCAAAATTCGACAATAATTATACCTTGACGAAAGCTATCCTCTACCTACTCTCTCATTTTTTCTCTCGAGCTTTTAATATTTAAAATTTATTTGTAAAATGAAAGGGTGTGGCTAACTATAAATAAAAAAATAAATTAATTTATAATATTTTTTAAAATAATAAAAGGATATTTGGTTTAATTTTAATTTTTATTTTCTAAGAACTATTTTTCCGAAAATGTTATTTTTAAGAAGACAAAATTTTTTGTGAGACGGTCTCACAGATCGTATTTTGTGAGACATGTCTATTATTTGCATCATCCATTAAAAAAATATTATTTTTTATGCTTAAAGTATTTATTTTTATTGTGAATATAAGTAGAGTTGATCCATCTCACAGATAAGGTTCGTAATACCGTCTTACAAAAGACATACTCGAATACACCGGAGATTGTGAATTGTGATAGATATTTGATATTATTTTTTGGATGAATCTTTTTTCCCCTCAAAACAAGTATTTTTTTAATATAGTAGATAATGTAAAATTGAGCTCGACTAATGATGTGACATTATAAATATATAATTTTTCTGGGTAACGTATGGATACTTTTATCCATGCAAATCGGACATCGGTTCAAATCGGGTTTGAATATATATTTTGAGTCGAATTCGAATCATGTTATTTCAGGTTCATGATTGTTGACATTTTTGTTATTTGAAACAATTTTTTTTTGAAAATTTAATAATTGACGTATAATTTAATTCAACTCAATCCTATTTATTTATATTTCGAATTAAAATCAAATCCTATGTCATGAAAACATTTTCAAAGTTTTTTAAAAAATTATTAACTATTGCAGCTTTATCCAATTAATTGGATGAATGTCACAAGTAACACATGTTCATTCAGCAATTTCTCCTTGGTTTATTCCAATTTGATTTTTACCTTTAAGCCTTTTGGTTACAAAATGCCAACTATAGATGTAGATGTAACAAACACGCTAGACAAAAATTTAATAATATTATAGGATCGAACGCTGTCATTATATCAAAAACTATAGTTGGTTTTAACGATATAACTCAATTTTTTTAATTACGCATCAGTCCAAGCTCCATTATTCGATTGTTCTACCCACCCAATTAATATAAATATTGCACATCAACAATCTACCTCCTAATAATTGCACTCATTGCAATCAATGTGAATCGAACTCATGACATTGGTTCTGATACCAATTATAGGATCGAGCGTGTGTCGTTTTACCACAAGCTATAGTTACTGATAATGGTACAACTCAAAACTGTTATACCACATAACAGTTCAAATGCTATAGTTCGATCATTTTATCCAACATGGACAATTATTATATCTCAACAAATATGTTTGCCACACTCATTGCTACTTTCTATCTTATTCAATTTATGCTTTATTTCTAATTTTTCTAAAAACAAGTGATATCTAGTATATTAAAAAACTTATTTTTTATTGTAATTTTTTTAAATAATATCTTAATTTATTAAATTAATCATGATATCTTCAGAAGATACTAATATTGGCTGGCAATGGTGTTTTTAGATAATCCAGGTATCCGTGCTTTAATATTTTTGTTGTATAAAATATGGTGTTTGAACTAAAGAATTAATATGAATAGTTAGATGCAATAATTGTTTTTATTGGGTATAGCAATCGGAACGTGATGTTTGAGCCGTTGTACGGATTAAAATATTTGAGTTGCTCCATTATTACAAGATATAGCTTTTGGTAAAGGGACAAACGTTTGGTCCTACAATTGATATATAATGTGCTGAACTCATATACAATTTAAATAATTTGAACAAAAGTTTATAATATATATATATATATATATATATATATATATATATATATATATATATATATATGTATACTTGATTAATAATTTTGATAAATTAATAAGATAATAATTTTTCAAAGACATTTGTATAAAACTATAATTTCGTCCATTTCATAAATTAATAATTATCTAAAATCACATATATAACTAAGACAATTTAGTAAATTATGATTATATTGTTTCTTGTTTTCATGAAATTTACTTTTATTGTTATTTTTGTTTATACAGTGGCTTTTATTTGATACAATAAATATTATTTAATTATAAAAAACAGTTAATATCACTAACTTATTTTTATAAATATATATGTATAGTATTTTTTATATATCAATTCAATGAATATCATACTACACGGTGAAATATAATGACTTTTAAGTAATTAAATATATATTTTTTGAAATAAGAAATACTTTTTAAAATAATAATTTATCGATTAATTAATATCTCTTTAAATTCATAAAATTTTATGGTCTCAATATTATAATTTATAGATGTTTTCATGTATAATGAAACATTAACTTCAACATATTTTGGACAAATAAAAAATGGATAAGTTATTTGATCAAAATTTTAGTTTTCTCATATTTGAGAACACAAATAATGTTGGTCTCATAGATATATCATTATCCTTATGTATTTATTAATATTACTTAAAAATCGACCACAATTATTTACCAAGAAAATTAAAATATTAAATATATTACAAATAAAAAAGTATATCTTATGTCTCTATCGTCGGTAAATATTGATAAAGAAGAAAATAATTGACAAACAATATCGAGTAAATCACATTAATACAATATTATTATTACAATGATATTATTTTAAGGTCACTATCATAGTTTAATTCAAGATTATTTCAAACTTCAAGCAAGAATCTTTAGGTAATCACATTAGGGAATAAGTGGATGATGTCTCAATAAATTAAGCCACAAGGCATGGGCAAGTATTGGGATACTCTACCTGTTTCACAATAATTTTCATAATCTCATCATTAATTTTTTTAAAATTTCAAAAAACTATATAATTATGTTTAGAGATTTTTGTATAACATTATTATCCATCAAATAATATTTAATTTAGTCTAGATTTGTTGAGTGCAATAATTGTCAATACGTAGTAGAGCAATTGAAACACGATATTTGAGCTGTTGTAGTATTTAATTTTTTTTGAGTTGTATCGTTAGTACCAGTTATAATTTTTGATAAAGCGACAAGCTTTCGATCTTATAATATTATACTATAAAACAATCACATAAAAGAGTTTAGGTTTGACCATTAAATGATCACTAGACAAGTTAACAATATGTTGTGTGGTTGAGAAAATTAGTTAAAACAAAGCATATTTTTAATAAAATTAATTAATATTTTTAATTTCAACTACTTTTAACCAACCAAAAAACGGTTATAGGTTCAAAGTACTCCTCACATTTTATAAATAAATAATATATATATTAAAAAATAAACTTTAAAATCTAATTCTCTATCGAATTTGCAAGATTTTATATATCATATTCGAATTTCGATATCAATATATCAAGATTTATTTGTGCATTATCTAAATTTCTAAGCCTAATTAATATTAACTCTAGGGATTATATTTTCTTGCCAATCCAATGTTTTGCACAAATAGGGAACATTATATTGTACTTATAAAAAATGAAGTTCAGACATTTAGATGTACCAATTTGACACTCTTGATCACAATTATTTATATACTTTTTGCATCAAGAAAGTTGCACAAATTTAATAAGGTAAAGTTGTTAATTAAAAATCTTATGCATGTCATGTGCAATAATTGATCAATAACTTAGATTAGAGACATTGTTACAACTATTAATCTCTATTTTATATCAAAATAGGTAATCTAATTATGATCAAACACTTCTAACAAATTTACAATAATATATTATTAAGCATGGATATTCATAAAAGAGAGTTTCTATTTACAATTTATATTTTGTAATGTACGCTTCACTTTGTGAATAAATTTTATACATTAAGCGGAGTACAATTGTAACGAGTTTTCGATAATTTTGTCTAAATCCCTGAAAAAAGATGGCACAACAAATTGTGTTATTAAAGAGTGCCTTTATGTAAATTAAAAGACATAATAATTCTCATAACTTTGGTAAAATGACATGTTACAAAAAATAGAGTTAATTGGAATATAATAAGTACATATATCTATTCATAGATTATTTTTATACAACTTTTGAAAGAGTTCAATTATTTTAATTTTAATATTAAAATAATGTTCCAAGGCCTAGCAAACATGTGGGCACCCATAAACTTGATTATATACACACCATGTGAATTCTTCAATTATTTAAACAAATTTGGGCCCCTTGCAATTTATATGTGGACAAAAATTCTTCTGTTGGCAAATTTACTTATGGGCCTTGAAATCCAGCCTGGAAAATGAAATAATAATCTTGTACAAAATTTATTAACTTAAAAATACAGAGGAAAACGAACCTGATCAATTATTATTTTAAAAAATATAACATCTCTAAGCAATTTGAAATATATTTCAAAAGGTTTTTTTTTAAAAAAATAATGATCGACCAGTGTTAAATAATAAAAGGCAAAAACTTGTGTGAGACGGTCTCACGGGTCGTATCTGTGAGACGGATCTCTTATTTGGGTCACTCATGAAAAAATATTATTTTTTATGCTAAAAGTATTGCTTTTTATTGTGAATATGGGTAGGGTTGACCCATCTCACATATTATGATCCGTGAGACGGTCTCACATGAGACCTCATAATAAAATATCTCAAAATCCAATGACTATCCATTAATCAACTTTTAAAACCAAATTTCTTGCCACTCCAATTATATGACAACAATGGCCTCTTACACGAGAGATGTCAATTGTAGGGATCAACTTCAAACTTTTATGATGACAATCCAATCTATCGATCTTTTTTGTACCAGTTATATTTTAATATAATGGAACTATCTATCGATTAATGCATGTCATCTTTGCACAAGGACATTTCAATTTTACCCCGATGACCTGAGTAAGAGTACAAGCAAGTCAAGCTACTCATAAGCGACTCAGTCAAAACTTTACTCGAACTTGATTGGATGAATCTCGAGTCGAGTTCGAGTTTTGATTGTTTTTATTTGAATAACTCGTAACCTACTTGGTACTATATGTTAATCTTTAAAGGTATTCTGTCCAAATATCTTAAAATTATGTTGCAAACATTTTCGAGTTTCTCGAATACGTGCTCGAGTAATTCGATATTTTCACGAATCAAGCTTGAAATTGAATATTCGAATGAATATGCTCCTCTAGTCTCGAGGGGGATTGAGCCACATTTCTGTATATACTCGACTCTAATTTTTTTCCGTGGTTGTAGCAAGCATAATCTCAAGGTGGATCCAGCAGAGAGTGATTTTGTCATTGTTCCAACAAGAAATTTATGTATAATGTCAAAGTTTCAAGTTTCGTCCCAAAACAACTCCATGAATTCGTAGGTTCAACCCTCGATTATCTAACATCGCTTTAGGAAATATGAAACTCTATTATTTGTTCACCGTCCAAATGACAAGGATCAGAAAGCACCAAGTAATAAAACGTGATATACGTAACCGAAAAGAATTTGCAAAAGATATAGGAAGCAAATACAGGTAAATCAATATATGCTTCATTCTTTGCCATCAGCAGCACGAAGCGAACCAAGTTGAACCGGAGCTTGTGTTCCAACAACTTTTGATGAACCGTAGGTGGACAAATCGACGCCCTTGGCTTTTTCTTTCTCGATTTGTTCTTTGATCCACGTATACGTGATTCTCAGTCCATCCTACATATACATTTGCAGCAAAAAGGACATAAGATACAACTCATGAATTTCAAATGCAACTGTTAAATTAGTTAGGATGCATGCCACACGTACAATTCAACATCGGATGCAAGAATGTAAATGAGGATGTGGTAGGCTTTTGTGTACTAGCTACATCAAAGTGAATTTACAAAACGAAAAGGGACGTAAGCAACGACTTACAAGTCAGTCTCGATCATCTGGTACATTATACGTTATATGTGACATGTCACATTAGTTCGAACAAAAGACAAGTGTACAACTTACAAGAAGCTGTACCGAGAAATGTAACGAGGGATTTGATGGGTTTATGTTCTCTTATACAATCAAAGCTGATTTACTGAGGAAAAAGGATGCACAAACAACGAAATGTCCATCTTGATCTCTAGGTATTCCACAGTCACATTAGTTGGATGCACACTGTGTCTGACGTATGGCGACATGTAACAAGAAATGTAATAGAGGATCTGCCGGTCTCATGGGTCCTTTTAATATCAAAGCACTCATTTTATATCTACGGTTACCATAGCTTGAATGCATATCAATGTACCATGAAAGATAAAAACAAATGTAGCAGAGGATATGATTGTGTTAAGGGGTGTAGGCCTGGAAGATTCTAGAGGATCGGGCCAAGTACATGATGTACAAAACAGCACGAATAGTTATAAAGCCAACCACATTAAAAAAGTCTACGCTAGGAGGATCCGGAAAGGGGGCAAGAGGGGAGGTCTCAAACGTACAACGGGTACACACTAAGGGAGAGAACCTTATTCCGGGAGGAGTATTACTCTAGGGGCGATTCTTCGAGTAAAGGATTGGTCATTATCCTTGTAAAGATCTTACTATTTCTATTGAATACAATTGCCCAGCTGAGTTTTTTTTCCATAGAATCGTTATGATGCTGTTTTATTTCTTGGAGTGTGGATTGTGCCGTAATAGAATGTACAAGTTCTCGTAAAATCAAATAGAAAAAGATTGAAGGACGGACCTTTAGTTTCATAGAAGGAGCCCAACCAAGCTTCTCCTTTATTAGAGTGTTGTCCGAGTTTCGACCACGGACGCCCTCCGGTCCTGGAATATTATGGATGGGAAGCTTCTTGTTGTCAAAGCTTAGGACCATCCCAGCCATCTCATTCATGCTCACCATCTCATCGCTTCCTATGTTTACTGGCTCCCGGAAGTCAGACTTAGTCAATCTACAGTTATATAGCAGTTCATTCCAGAATTGTAAGTACATTTATCAGATCATACTCAAACATAAAACTAGCTCTGCTTCTGTTTGAGAAAAGCATTTTAAAAGGAAAGCTTCACGAAATTTGTTTCAGAAACAAGTGTTTTTGTATTCATTTCACCTAAACAACCCTGAGCACAGCTATTTTGAGACCAATGGTCAATATTTTCAAATACTTGGTCCTAATATTAGAGCCATCATTCAAACATCAGCAGTGAGGGCAGGACCATTCTTACGTACAATAATACGCGTAAAACCCTACAATGCTTACACTACAAGTTAGCATTGAACTCAGATAACTTCAGGTAGAAATAAGCTCTTATAGCAACTAAAAGATCGCATTTATAGGCATTATTTATTTGTAACTTACCTCAAAACACCCTCAACACATTCGTCAATGAACGTAAAAGATCGAGTTTGTAGCCCATCACCCCACATCTCAAATTTATCAGTAGATGTAATGGCCTTCCTACAGAAAGCAGCAGGTGCTTTCTCCCTCCCACCTGTGGTGATAGTGAAAAGTTAAACCAACTCACCAATATTTATTTATTTATTTATGAAGGAAACAATTAAAATCCCTTGATCACAAAATCATCTGAGTTTAACCTTTCCATGTTCCAAAAGGACCATAAATGTTATGAAACCTTCCTATGCGGCACTCAATTCCGAAGTCCTTGTTGTAGTGTTTACAAATTTCCTCCGATGCAAGCTTCTCTAGCCCATAAGCATCTTGTGGCTAAAAAGGAAGCGAAAACACAACTCATTGGTACAACGGAAATTTTCTATAATAACATAAAATAACTTGAACGAGAAGAAACCTCGGCAGGCCAGGCATCAGATTCCTTCAAGCTCACGTTGGTATCCAGTTGCTTAAATTCTGGATATATGCATGCACTAGAGGCGTAGAAAAACCTACATCGAAGAAGATAATCCAAATCAGATTTTGTTGTCTACATGTGTCATATTTCCACAATTTCAATGATGAACTTAACTCCAACAATGGACGGGTATAATGGGAAAAATTGTTATTGTCCGTTTCGTAGTCCTCTACTACGCAAGAAAAATATTGGATGGCGTCCAAAGTTCCGAAACAGAAAAAAAGAACTAAGATTCAATGTCCCTTGTTTCTTCAATTGTGATGAACTCATTTGAGTTACCAACATATGCTTGAAACTTACTACTGTATATATAATCTTTTAAAAATTAAATTATAAAAGATGAAATGCAAGTGTGAACCGTGTACATCATGCGTGGAAGAAGAATTCTACATAATTGTCGAGCATTAAATTCAAGATTCAATGTGCAAATCAAATCCACAGTTTTAAAAGCAGGATAACATAAAATTATGACCTCTTAACTCCATTGATCCTTGCGGCCTCAATCATATTAAAGCTGATCATCGTATTATTGTACATGATAACAGAGTGATTTGACTGAATGAATCCCATTCCTCCCATATCAGCAGCAAGATTAAATACATGATCAACTCCTTTGGTAACTTTCAGACAGTTATCCATCACCCTCAGATCGACAAGATGGAATTCATTGCAGAACATGTCCTCAGTCATGTGTTCGTTTTTCTTCCAATCTGAAGCTATAATATAATGACCCTCATTTTTCAAACGTCTTGCGATATGCGAAGCAATGAACCCGCCAGCTCCGGTGATGGAAATTCGGAGACTTTCTGAAGGCCAATAAGGCTCCCTCTCAAGATTTTCATATGTGTATGCTCCATAATTGCTTTCGCCAGCGGTGCCCATTCTGATATCAAAAGGGGGGAATTAAAAAAGCAGGTAATACAACTAAGTGAAAAAGTTCAAATACGAAATTAAAAAGAAAGATATCAAGCAACAATAACGGAACCAAACATGGATACTGGGGACAAAATTAAAAGCAACAAGCATGTGAATTCTCATTCTTTCTCGTACATACTGTAGAAAAAATAAGTAAAAATGTAACCTCAGCCTCCCTCCAACTGAAATCAACCTCCACACATTAGTTAAGTAAAAATGCAAGTTTCTTCCCTTCTTCTCGTTTGTTTTTTCTTTCCGCAAATTCATTATTATTCGTAATTCAAGTAAAACCAAGCCAATGACAGAGAATGAACTCCATCAGGAACAATCACCTCCCATTAATAATTTACCATGCACATATACATTTTTCCTTATTGCGCTTGTATATATATATAATGATATTTTGCTTTCCAAATCATGGGAAAAAAAATCCGACTCATTCTTTCGCCATCCATATTCATTTTCTACCTCCAACACTGCATAAAACAAAAAAATGTAGCTTTCGATTGAGATTCTCTAGAAATGTAACTTTGAACAATGCTTTCTGGTATAGTATTACTAAAAATGTATACGTCTCAGAGTAATGAAATCTGCAGAGAGCAAATAAACAGAAAGAAAATCAAAGCATACTAATAAGAAAAACAAAACTAACACAACAAGCAGCGCAAAATGAGTTCAAAGCTAATGAAGAAACCGTACTCGAACATACCCACAAAAATTCAATAATATCTTGATATAATACCAATTTTTCCACCCAAAAAACAATTTTCTTTTTTGCTAAAAATGCCTCCCAAGTACCTCAAAATTACACAGAAAAAATCCTCACCACAAAAAACATATAAATCAAAACCTAAAAGAAAAAAGATATACATCAGCACAACGAAGCAGAAACATCTCGAACAATATTCAAGAAAAGATAATGAATCGACGCATTCACTTATTATTATTCACAAACAAACAAACAAAAAGAGATTAAGATTCAATCACCTCGAGTTTCGATTCATGGAAATTTTGTATGAGCAAATATGCAACAACCAATAGATCTCCACTCAATTTCTTGCGCTATATAAGTAGTGGCTTGTGCGGTCCTTGAATAATTTGATTGCTAAAAACTTTTGTCTTTTTTTCCAATTTCTAAGGACAGCAATTTGCATGTGCAATCCTTTCGCAATTTTTTGCAATTTTATACTAACGCCATTAATATACTAGACGAGTCTTATTTGTACACGAATGTTTCTTGCCGATTAACATTTCTCCACGTTTTATTTCTTCTTTTTTATGTAATAAATGTATTTTCTTCCAATTGCTATTTATGGAATTTGAAAGCATATTCGTTAACAATTTTAAGTATTTTTATGATTATTATTTCTAAAAAAATGTGAAATAAACTGCCTCAAACTTGTAAAAATATTTTAGATAAAAAAAACAACCAAAATGCTTAACCCTTTTGTTAATTAGATGCTCGAACTTCATAAATAATTGGATATTCATGTTTTTCGTAATGAAATGATTTCTAACATTCATTTAAATTTAGTTACCAAAAAGGTATCAAATATCATAAAAAATAGTTTCTATTTTTGGATTTTGAATCGAAGAGATGAGATGATCTGCGGTCGTTTGCATTTTTATTGATAAACCACAATATTTAGTCGATATTATAGAGTATATGATAACAATAATTTCGACAAATGAAAATCAAGCTTATCGTAATTTTTGGTTTTTTGATACATCCATTTCTTGATAAGACACACCTATGTCAAATTCCCAATATTTTCATAATCACCATTTTTTACCGTTTTGGTAATTATAATAGTTAGAATAATGCTAAAGTTACAACAAATACACCGTACAATATTTACAATTATATAATGAGATTTTGCGATTATCTAATGGGATTTTGTATTAATGTATCATGAGATTTTGATAAATATAACTTTAGTATTGTAAGAATCATTGTATAAATTTAGTTGTACATGCAGAATTACTCTAATAATTATTGTTATATAATTTCTAACAAGTTAGAAAATTATATTTATTTCAGAAACTAATTAATTTTATAGAACAAAAATGGTATTTATGTCAAACTCCCATTTTACCTTTGACATATTTATAATTACGATTTTTTTTTATCCTTTTTAAAATTTTAATTTAATGATTATGATTATCATATCGTCTCTAAAAACTGACACAACTATCAATATTTACTAAACTAATTGCAAAATTTTACGAAATCAAAAAATTAAAAATATTGATTATATAAACACACAACGCATACACGAAAAATTGATAATAATAATAATAGTGTTCTTATTTTCGTGTGGAGATGGTTCAATGTGAATGTGTACTGACAAAAATATAAGATGTACGTCATTGGTTCCTTCTTTGTACCAAACCACAATGTATCAACTATAAGAGTGCTAGAATCTCATAAAAATTTAAATTTTTATGAAAATATGGTCGGATGCATAATTTGTTATGATGGATGAATTATCATGTGGGGATCTTGTAGAGCTCATCTATGACAAGATTAGATTTTGGATATGTTTGTTAATCTAGTATTTAATGGCTCCAAGAAGGACAGTGCACTAAAATAAATGGGTCTTATTGAGATATTGCAAAATAATAACGACATATTCTCAAATCAAGATGGAGATATGGTTACAGTTTCGATTTCGAATATTATATCAGAAGACAAAACTACAATCATATAATACTAGCATTTTGATTTACTGATCAAATATATCAAATGAATCATTGATCGTAGCAGTTATATTTTACTGATACACCATGAGATGTTTTGAGTTCTTGCTCCATTTGCAATATATAAAATAACTAAACCAAGAAGTCCCGTTTCATTTACTTTATATAGTGAGAAAGTTTTGTTAAAATTGAATTTATAACATCGTCCCAAATTTGAAACTTTTGTTATATACATTCTAAGCCACTGACAAAAGCCCCATTTCATATGACGATAGTAAATGTATAAAATTTAACCATGCTCGAGTTATTCAGAGTTTTTTCTGGTAAGAAAGATACGTACACATTAAATTAAAAAAAGCTTCAAATTTGGGACGGAGATAGAAATTCAATTTTAACAAATTTTTTTAAAGAAAACGGGACTTCTTTGTTTAGTTATTTTATATATTGCAAATAGAGCTAGTAAAGAACTGAAAGAATCTCATGGTGTAACAGTAAAATGTAACTGCTACGATCAATAATTCATTTGATATATTTGATCAGTAAGTCAAAAAACAATACTATTATTATTATTAATTTTTTGTGTAAGCGTTGTGTGTTTATATAATCAATATTTTTAATTTTTTTTTATTTCGTTAAATTAGTTTAGTAAATATAGATAGTAGTATAATTTTTTAGAGACGATATGATAATCATAATCATTAAATTAAAACTTTAAAAAGGGTAAAAAAATCGTAATTATAAAAATGTCAAAGGTAAAATGGGGGGTTTGACATAAATATCATTTTAATTCGGTCAACTTTTATAATTAGTTTCTGGAATAAAGATAATTGTCTAACTTGTTAGAAATGGTATGACAATAATGTATAACAATAATGATTCGAGTAATGTTACATATACAATCAAATTTATACAACACAAAAAATTCAATACAAATATTATATTCATCAAAATCTCATGATACATTTAATATAAAATCTAACGATATAATTGTAAATATCGTTGTATGATATATAACTTTAACATTATTTTAATTATTATAATCACCAAAAGGGTGGAAAATGATGATTGTGAAAATATTGGGAAAACATAGGTGTGCCATACAAAAAAATAGACGTATCAAAAAACCAAAAATTATTATAAGTTTGATTTCCATATTTGTCGAAATTATTGCTATCATTTACTCCATAATATTGACTAAATATTGTGGTTTATCAATAAAAATGTGAACGAACACATCATCTTTTCGATTCAAAATCCAAAAATAAAAACTATTTTTATGATATTTGATACTATTTTGGTAGCTGAATTTAAATGAATGTTAGAAATAATTCTATTATTAAAAAAAACGTGAATAACATGAATATCCAACGATTTATGAAGTTC